>NC_056572.1:31643812-31976312 GCF_018340385.1 Cyprinus carpio | reverse complement strand
GTATGCTATCTATCAAGTAAATTAAGTGCATTAAATTAATTAAACGCTCGTGTAATAGCGTAATTATTGTATGAACGCGTAGAAAGACGCAGGTTTAAAGGGAAGAGCGACTTCCAGTGCGCTGAAGTGCTGCAATGACCGATAGTAACCTCGCCTCAGAGCGCGAGCCGCAGCCAGAAACTGGGGGAAAGGGCACGTGACGTCACTCGCGACGAACCTTCTCGACTGCGGCCTTTACATGCTCTTTAGCCGTAAGGCATGTGACGTGATGCTCTTTACAGTTAGTGCATTCGCCAAATACAAGAAGCTAGTTTCTGGTGTGCCTCTGTATTGAATTCAGGCCAGTTAACACAGCTAGATGGAGGAAGAGCGCTTATTGGCTGCAGGTGATGCTGAAAATATTACGTCATGACACAAAAACAACACTGCAATGCCATTCAGAAGATTTCATTTTTTCTTATTATTTTATGCTGGAGTCTTTCGTCACTGATCAGCAGGCTATATTTGTGGGGAAATCAGCATTTCTGTCCATGTCCTGCTCACAGAGGGAAGATTTCATTGTAATATTGTTCCACCAGAGGGATTCTCAAAGTTATAGCTTCAGCTGAACTATCTGCCACATAGGGCCTACTGATTCTGTGTAGCATCGATCAGATCTGTCATGTTACATGGCCTTCAGGAGGTCAGGGGATATTTGTTAAAAATATATTTGTGCATGTTTAAAACATTAACACTAAAAAGTATTTAGATACTTTTCAACACTTGAAGTTCAGATAAACTATTATAATTTTTTAATGAAATGTTATTAGTACTATTTTCTTATTTTTTTTTTTTTGTAATTATGTTGTGTGTTTGTTTATTTTTAAACATAGTTTTTCTTAAGTTTTAATTTTTAGTTTTATTTATTTAAGTATCGACTTAAACTAAAAGAAAATGAGAAATGTTGCAACTAGCTGAAATAAAATAAGTAAAAAAATAAGTAAGGATTTTAATGATAATAACCCTGTTTAAGTCAGACCTCAAAGTCTGATTGTCATCATTGCATTAGATATAAAATCAAAATTAAAAAAGTGTTATGATGTCACAAAACCGTTTGTTGTAACATGAAAAAAGTTTATTTACTTTTTTTTTTTTTTTTTCATTTTAAATGTATTTTGTATTTTGCTGTGAAAAGTGCTTGTGGTTTTTATAAAATTTGCGTTTACATTTAGTCTTTTAGCAGACGCATTTTTCCCAAAGCGACTTCCAAATGAGGACAATGGAAGCAAACAAAACCAACAAAAGAGTAATGATATTTAAGTGCTGTGACAAGTCTTGGTTAGTTTAATGCAGTACACATAGCAATTTTTTGTTTATTATTTGTTTATAAAATAAAGTAATATTAATAAAAAAAAACAAATAAAAAGATCAGAATAACTAATTAATTATCACATACACAAACACATTACCTAATTTTTTATACTTTCTTTCTTTCTTTAAATACTTCTTTAACCAAATTTCTTTCTTTCTTTCTTTCTTTCTAGCTAAATCTGGCCTTAATGTACTATAATTTTACCATTTGAATATTTTACCAATACAAATATGAATTAAGATATTACTATTATGCAAAATACTTTTTTAATCATAACAACACAGTTTGATAAGTCTTATGCAATCTGGAGCTTATTATTTAATTTTTTCCCACTTGCAAACCTTCCATTTTTGGTTCATAACACCACATTCCCTCTTAACCCTGCACCACATTTAAGCCATATTTCAGATGATAACAGAGAGTGACTGTAAAACAGTGGCTAAACTGAGAGAAGTGAAGTCTGACAGCCTCTGTATGACATGTGTGCTCTCTGTAGGCCTAGCAGCTGGTGTCAGACAGAGAGGGACATTCATAGGGAAAACAGCTGTCATGAACACCCCACTCACAACACATATGATTGCCCTGCTCGGCCTTTTGCCAACCTCATCAGTGTGGGTTTTGAGGCCGGAGGGCTGGTGTAGGGCCCCTCGACAGGGCCCAAAAGTGCTGACTGCATGCAAACATCAACTGCAGCCTTTCCTGGATTCAAACTTTTTGTTTAGAGAGAGATACAGTACGGCTTATGAGCAGTGCTTTTGATTTATGAATAAGAATATTATCCTTTACCTCAAAAAAATGGGCTAGTCATGCAATTCTATCTGAAGAACCTCCTAGCTTTTAAAATAGGCTACTTTCGCTTAACCAAACCTAATATGCATTAGATTGATTTTCACAGAAAAAAAAGGGAAACTCAAAGCCACACAGCTCTATTTCTGGTTCTTTATGTGTTTATTTGGAAAATATAAACTAACAAAATCTTGGATTGTGGATTGTTCAGTATATGGTTATACAAATTTTGGCATTTTAGGTTCATCAGTGTGGTTCTTACAGTTCCAGGTGATGTATTTGGATGAAATCTATGTGTAAGTGTCACTTCACGTGAACCTCATCAACTTCATGGGAATCTGAGCATTGCTCAAACCAGACAAACATCACTGAACATACATTACTGTTTGAACCTTTGATTCCCTCGTGTACAGATTTTCATGATGCTGCAAAGTTCACCATCTGTTTGTGTGGGTCTGTGTTTTACACTGAAGTCAAACGTAGAGGTACTAACATTTATGATGTAGTATATTGGTAAATAGTTCAAAATTAGAATATCATAAAAAAGGTTGTCCAGTTCATTATATATATATATATATATAATATATATATCTAGATTAATTGCATGTAAAGTAAAACATTTTAAAAGTTTTTACAGCTCATGATATTCACTTTCATATATTCTAGATTAATTGCATGTAAAGTAAAACATTTTAAAAGTTTTTACAGCTCATGATAGTCAAAAATGCAGTATCTCAAATTATTAGAATATTTATATTTGAGATTTGTAAAAATATTTATATTTGAGTGTCATTAAATGACCATCCCTAAAGTATAAATTCTGGGTATCTCTTGTTCTTTGAAACCACAATAATGGAGAAGACAGCTGACTTGGCAATGGTCCAGAAGACAATCATTGACAACCTCTGCAAAGAGGGTAAGTCACAGAAGGTCATTACTGAAAGGGTTGGCTGTTCACAGAGTGCTGTATCAAAGCATATTAAATGCAAAGTTGACTGAAAGAAAGAAATTGGGTAGAAAAAGGTGCACAAGCAACAGGGATGACCGCAAGCTTGAGAATACTGTCAAGCAAACCTGAATCAAACACTTGGGAGAGCTTCACAAGGAGTAGACTGAAGCTGGAGTCAGTGCATCAAGAGTCACCACGCTCAGACGTCTTCAGGAAAAGAGCTACCAAGCCATTTCTGACACAGAAACAATGGCAGAAGCATCTCACCTGGGCTACGGAGAAAAAGAACTGAACTGTTGCTCAGTGTCCAAAGTCCTCTCTTCAGATAAAAGTAAATTTTGCATTTCATTTGGAAATCAAGGTCTGGAGTCTTGAGGAAGACTGAAGAGGCACAGAATCCAAGCTGCTTAAGATTATTCTTTTATATAATCCTAGGGGGGGAAAAAAACACAAAAACACCATCAAAAATAAAAAGTACTACCTTAAGCAATAAGTAATTAATGCTGTTTTACATTCACACTCCACTATTTTAAGAAGATTATGGATCCAATACGTTTTCCAACACATTCTTTTTTGTATTGAGCTTATACAGAAGCCAGAATCATCATTAAGAAGACATAAACTTGGCTTAACCATGTAATTAATTTGTAATAAAGAGGATAAAACAAAGTTTACATGTGTCCACAGATTATTGACAATAGAAAACATATAGACTCCCAAAACATGAAGAAAAGTACCTGATGACACAGTATTACAGATATGGCAGTTATAATTTGGTTGTAGTTTCACTTTGAATCTTTTGTAAGGAGTTATGTATGCTCTATGAATAACTTTGAAATGTATAAGACGATGAGCCAAGTTTCTAGAGGTTAAACCACACCCTCTCCCAGTCGACAGATAAATCAAGGTCAGATAGTTCCTGATTCCAAACAGATTTGATAGAAAGAGGTTTTGTAATGCGATCAATAATTTTACTATATATTAAGGAAACAGATGGTCGACCAGAAGATGGTGCAATCCAGTCTCGCATTGGATGAGAGGAAATAAGAGATGCCCAAGGAGCTCCATATGCTTTGAGAGCAGAACGTAACTGAAAAAGACAAAATATGATGATGCTGGTAAACAAAACTTAATTCTTAATGTTTATCTTTTATTCTTAAAGCCTTCCTCGAATGGCTTCTTCACAAATAAAACAATGATTTGTGCAAAAAGAATGATTAATTATCAATTGAGAATTTGTTATTGATATGGTCTAGTAAAAATAATAATATGGGCTGCGAGAAAATAATAAATAAAAAGAGTAGGGCTGCTATGAGTGCAGGCAGCCTAGGGACAGCATCTATATTTCAACCCAGTGGCATGACAACACCGAAAATACACATTGGCCCACTGGGAATCCCCCAGGTGCTCCCGATTAGCCAATCCAGGCCTGACAGAATACATATATTATGTAAACAAAAACGTTTATTTTGGATGCGATTAATTGTGATTAATTGTTTGACAGCACTAATATAAAAATATATATAAAAATAAAAAGAACAATAAGAAAACAGAAACAATAAAACCAGTAAAAAGAAGCCAATAATTTCAACCAAAATATAAAAAAACAATAAGAAAACAGAATACATTAAAAGTATATCAAATGTATACATAATTTAATACATTTTTTAAACCCTCAGGAGTCGGTAGAACTACTTTGGCCAGTACTTGCATTTTCCTTGCTCAAGCCTCTATCAGCATTGCACATCTTGAGACTGGAATTTTTGTTCATTTCGTTCCAGCATTGCTCAAGCTCAATCAGACTGAATGGGAACTGAATGTGAACCATAGCTTTTATGTCATTCCACAGATGCTAAGTTGGATCATAGTCTGGACTCTGACTGGGTTGCTCCAGGACATTCCTCTTTTAGAACTGAAGGCATTTCTATGGTCATCCTCCTGTTGAGATATGAATAAAACTCATCTTCCCAGTCCCAGAGCTCATGCAGACTGACGCATATTCTCCTCAGGGAGTTTTTTTCTTTTCTTTTTATTTCAGTACGTTTTGTACTCAAACATTTTTCTTAACATCCTTCTTCTTTCCTCAGAGAAGAATTCCAGACGCATGATGCTGTCAGTGCTATTGCATGACTGTAGGGATGGTGTTTCTACAGTCATATGCTCTATTAGATTAGATCTCACAGAACTGAGGCTCAAAAGTTCAGTTTTGGGCTGATCAGAACATAAAATTGAGAGTCTCCCATGTGTTGGGCCAAACTCCAGCTGAGATGTAATATGAGTTCTCACAAAGGCTTTCTGTGATACAAGCCAGCTATTGTGTCATTCTCAGTTGTGTCATGATTGTGGGTCTCTTAGGGCGTAACTTTATCACACATTTCTTAAAAACAATAATTATTATATAATCAACTCATACACTGTTGGTGGAGAGTATGATGAGCTTATACGTTTGCTCAGATAAAATATTGATAAAATAATTAAGTTTTGTTATAAAAATAAAATTATTAAAAATGATAATATAAATATTGATAAAATAATTAAGTTTTGTTATGCTAATAATAATAGTTATTATAATTACTTACTTACTTAATCATCTTTGTCCCATGAGAGACATAAGGCTGAAGTTATTATAATAGTTTTAACTTTACTATTATACTAATTAATAATAGTAATAACAATGATTACTGATATTATAATTAATTTAATACTTACTGGCCTTGAAAAGCTTTAAATTATCCTAATAAATGATATTAATAATAGAGAAATAAACTAGAAAATAAATAAAGTAAAATAAAATAAATAAAAAAAAACTTAGAAAATGATTATGAACAGTGGTCATTACTTATTATTATTACATATATTGTTAAATAATAAAAAAAAACTGAGAAAATGAGTATGTAAGAGTCTTGCAATGTGAAGAGTTTTCAGCACATAGACAGAATGCAGTAAAAGAGCCTTGGATATTATTATATATTCTTTATAATGTCCAGGAAGTGACTCAGACTTTTTACCAAAAGGCCTGAGATTACATGATCATACAATTATTAGACCTGGCATTGTTGTTCAGATGAACTGGAAGCTGTTGACTCATCAGAACAATTTACTGACCTTACAAAGGCCTTGAAGGTTAGTGAGAGGAGACCAAAATAACACATAAATCGATACCCTCCCAGATGGTCTGTGTGAGCAGACATTGGTGTGACGCTGCACTATTTGTGAGCTGTGTTTGGAAGGATGTATGGGAGGGGTTGGGTCATACAGTACATGTGCACACGTGACAGACAACTCAGCATTCCCCTCGGACACACAAATTTGGTGTCTTCCCATTTATCTAAATAACCCACCAAATCTTCAATGAAGGCAGTTGGTGCATAAAATTATGAATTTCCCAGCAAAACAAAAAAACTAACATACAATAAAAAAATTACTTTTTTTTTTTTCTTTCAAAGACAGTGTTAATGTTTCCATACCTCAAGCATAGCTTTGATGCATGCATAAAAAGATATTTTTTTAATGCCCAGTAGCAGTAAGGCTCGTATTTCCTGTCTTCACCAGGTCAGACGTCAAAAGCTGGGCAGTGGTTCATTCAGTAGGGAATAGGAAGGGAGATTTTAGAAGATATTTTGAGTAAGGGATGTACCAGCGATAAACGGGAAGTCATGTGAAACATGCCTTCTGCATTATACTAAAAAAGAGATATGAGAATACATTTTGCAATCACACAGTCACACAGTAACATTAAGCATAACGTTGAAGTTCTTATCTGTTGCATATTGCTGTATGCTTTTAGGGTTTAAAGGTTTAGGGTAAAATTCAACATAAACAATATCTTGACACTGGATTTAAGTTGCTGTAGGAACAATGCGTTCCTGGTCGAAATGTTTTTTAACCTTCAAAATTGCTTTCGCCAGCACATAACTAAAAATACAGACAATTGCGCCATCTAGTGGTTGCAAAGACCTAAAACAACATGCCATCAATGCCAAAACTGAACGTGCATTGCGCTTGCTTCGATTCATATAGCAGTTTTCCAAACCATTGCACGCTTGTTCAATCTAAAAAAAAAAAATTTTCAAGGATATAAGATTGATTTTTGATTGCGAAATAGTGCAGAGTAGGCACGTGACTGTACCTGCACCATCATTATTAACACTAAGCATAGCAACCATATAAGCAATGCATGATGAGCTCAAAAGAAAGATCTAGCCCTATGTATTAACACGCCTATAACTTACAGTCCAAATATGTCACTCGTATTTTATTTCAACTTAATGACTCCTGTCTGGTGAAGTTTGTGCTAAAGCTTCAAAACCTCCGTCTGTCATGCTAGTTCAGCTTTATTGTCACTTCACTTCGTCACTTCACTTAAAAAAGTCAAATGATGTTTTGCAAAAAACATGATTCTAACAAAGAATGTTTGCTCATTTTTGACGTTCACTTTAATAAATCTATGTTCATGCTCAACATCAAAACAATGTGGCCATACCATCATTAGTTTAGTTTTTCACAAATATCTTTAGTTTAGATCAAAGCAGGCTTAAAAGCTGGAAAAACATCATCAATGCATTTAAACGTAAAAAGCATTTTACCACATCCACATCAAATACAAAAACTATACGATTTTAATTAAAAAAAATAAAAGGTTATGTACAATACAAACCACGCACTTTATCCTGGTGTTAACATCTACAGCACATCATAAATACAGCACCAACTGACACAAAAACAAACTGTATAGTTAAATTATTGTAGTGTTTTATATACATTCATTAGATTGTATTTACCAAACAGCCAGAGCTTTGTGCACCAGAAAAGTTTTACGAATTTCAAACAAAGCTTATTATTTCTGTCACTATTATTTAAAATCATTTATCTCCTTATTTCCTGACACTGATTCATTCTGACAGCACAGGTTTAAAATCTGGCTATACTGTATGTTTGTTGGCTCAGATGTGTTATTACAGTAAAATTTACATTCAGTTCAACTTTTGAAGTCAATCTCCCTTACAAAAGTTCAAACTTTCATACAGAAGGAGAAATGCTGGCTATGTTCAAAATGCACAGAATGCACATGTGCATGTAATACAAAGAAAACAACTGTAAAAATGTGCAGGACACACTCGACAGTCCAATTCTACTGAAAAAAATGAATCACGAGCATGAATTTTAACATTATCTGACAGATTTTAGCAATTTTTTTAACAAAAATTTTCCTAGATAATCATGCAACATGATGAAGTGATGAATCTGTAGTGTAGCATACCGTGTTTTCATGTTTTAAATGTTTATCATTGCATGATATGTACTATGCTGTGTTGTATTTCAAGAAAAAGAAGGCAGTATGCATTGAGTAGCATGCTAGACTACACTGAAAACATTCACAGTTCTCCACTTGGAGGCAGTATTACTTCATCATGCTGCAGGTTTGAGTGCATTTAGTCTCAATGCACAATCTGAAATGTACAGTATCATGTTTATACAAAACCTGTGGATGTTTTCACTTTGTTTTAGGTCTGTAATGGAGCACCTCTAACAGAACCACAATCCGATGCACGTCTGGTCTGGCCCTTCAGCTGAGCTGCTCGGTTGCGAATGTGGGCTCTCTGTGAAGACAGAGTTTAGTCGCTGTTGTGCTTTCGTCTTTGACCTCCACCTGACACTGCAGGGACTTGGTGCTCTTGCGGTTGCTGTGGCGGGGGTCGTCGCCGTGGACGCTGGTGTCGATGCGGGACAGGGTGCACATGCTGCTCTGGTTGCGTGGGTGGAGACGGGTGGGACGGAGCTCGAGTTCATCGTAGCTGGATACCTGGATGAAGGGACACCACCTGAAGGCCCGTTTGAAACCGGCCCTAAATCTGGAGGTTTGGAGAAAAAGGATCTTCTAATTGAAATGCATTACATATTCATCTCAAAATATTTTAATCAGTATAATTGTAATTCTTAATAATATGTTCATAATCAGCTATAGGATAATATATCTTGTATGTATGTGAATTATGTAGATGGTCCAAAATTAATATTTGCCAGCACCAGTAAGTATAGTGAGTGAAAATGGCAAATAAACAAGACCAAGTTACTCACCAAGGATCTGCAAATATATATAAAGCAGAACTCTAAGAATGATACTTTTTAATATTCAAATAATTAAGATTACAAATTTATTTTATATATATATATATATATATATATATATATATATATATTATATATATATATACACAAATGAAATATATTCATCATTTAAAACAGTATATTAAATATATGATTAAAAAAATAACTTTAATATTTTATATTTCAGCAAATTAACATTATATATTGGTATATTTAATATTACTATATTACAATATATTTAAATATTTTATTTATTTAAAAAAATATTTTAACATTTTTAATTAAATGTAACATTATTTATTTTAATTCAAACATATTTTTATTATTATTATTATTATTAAATTAAATAATAAGACCAAGTTACCAGCAGTTGACTGGTAGGTCTTTTCAGTTGTTGTTTTTTTCAACTGCAAAATTGCATAGTTTATGCTGAACTGTAAGAACTGTACTTTTTACACTTTTTTTAAATAAATAATATTAATATATATATATATATAATATATATATATATATATATATATATATATATATATGTATAATGACTGTTTAATAACTAAGAGCCTTTATGTAAAGTTCTTTCTTTTAATTTTTGATGCGTAGACTGTAGCCTATAAGACTATCCCATGTTTTGATATTAACTCACTGTAAATTTTCTAATGGTTTTTAAGTATGTTACAATGTTATATTATAATGTAATTGTTGTTTTACTGCGTCATTTCATCTCCGTTTACAAACCAAAATTTTACAATTACAGTCAGTTTGCAACCCGTGTCTTTGCACCACCTGACAGTAGTTTTGCGAATAACTTTAACACGCGACTGACTGCCGCGGCGGTAATACACATTTTGGTTGTCTACCTACTATAAAAGAATTTAATATTAATATATGAAATATGTTATTACTATATATATATATATATATATATATGTGTGTGTGTGTGTGTGTGTGTGTGTGTGTGTGTGTGTGTTAAATAAGTCATTGTTAAATAAGACCAACATACTTGCCAGTAACTACTACTTTCAGAACTATTTTTTTTACATTTTATATTCAAAAGAACAATACTTTTTTATGCAAATAATATTTTACAAATATTTATAAAATAAATGTTTATTTCTAAAGAAAGAAAGAAAGAAAGAAAACCTTTATGGGCAGAACATTTTCTCCATTGGTAGATGTGGTAACAAGTTAATCTTGGACCTTGAGTGTATATTAGTATATGAGTGATCATTACCTGCCATTCAGACAGCAGTAAATGATGGGGTTGTACATGGTGGAGCTCATGGCCAACCACAACACAGACAGATACACCTGCTGGATGGACTTCCACTTGTTCAGACGCTTGTTTACGCCTGTCACGATGAAATAGACATGATAGGGCAACCAGCAGAGGGCAAAGGTCACCACCACCACGATCATCATCTTCACCACCTGAGGAGAGAGCGAGAGATCATTTAGAGTCACAACATGAAGCATATGCCAGCAAAACAGTTTCAGCTTCTTGTGTTCTGGAAGAAAACAGCATCAGGGAAAGTCACGGCTCAGCTCGCACTCTGTTTGAAGTCTCCATCTGCCGACTCAAAGCCATCTGCTGCCATTGTTAAGCGAACAAAAACTCAAACCTGAAAACTGATAATGAATGATGAGAGGAAACCTGTCGGGTGGTGATTTGGCACCACACTGAAAGCTTTTGCACCAGTCATCAGACATGTGAGTAAACCTCAATTTAATGGTAGTTTTTATCATGAAAGAGCAGGAGGAACAACACCGGAGGAAATTGCAGTGTGCCAAAAAGTACATAATTGCATATTTCATATGTAAATGGCACCAAAGGACAATACTGTGTTTTGATTTGTTGTTACTGGCATCAGGTGGAGAGAATGGAGCAGACTGTTCAGGGGTCCAGGAGTCATTTGTTCTTGTTACACTGAAAAACCACACATCCCACACAGCCTGACTTCTGACTAGCAGCATCTGGCCCGCGTTTCAGCGCATCCTAGAAAGTACAAGGCACAAAGTGCTCACTTATTAGACAGGAAGAGACTACTTCTGTATTTCAGACCGAAATATGAGTATGAAATATGACCAACATTTTTCATTTTTGTTCTTTGATAAATAGAAAGTTAAAAAGAGTTGGGTTTTTTTTTGTAACATTATAAATCTCTTTACTGTCATTTCTCATCAATTTAATGTATTCTTGCTGAATCCAAGTATTAGAATAAATAAATAAGACATCTTACTGATCCCAAACTGCTGAATGGTAGTGTGCATTGTATTAGTATGTATTAGTATATTCACATATTTTCCATTTTAAAGTTTTAGTAATTTTGTTGTTTTTTTATTCGATTTTTGTTGTTGTTGATAGATAGATAGATAGATAGATAGATAGATAGATAGATAGATAGATAGATAGATAGATAGATAGATAGATAAATGGGGGGTTAAAAGTGGGTAAAATGATTTGAGTGACCTTAGGGCGGGTCAAACGATCAAATAATTTTTGATATAAAGCAAATAATTTACAGAAGGTGTGACACACATGTGACACATTTACACTTATGATAAATGCCGTTTTTATGAAAGTCTAATGTAATCCATTTTGCTGAACATCATGAATGTTGTTGTAATAAGGTGATGAAGTCTGCTTGACGTCTAGTCGGTCACACACTGAGTAGAAAACTAGCTGTACCTTCTTGACAGCCAGGTCATGTTCACCTGCCCTCCTGAAGACTGATTGAAGACCATTAATACGCTTCAAATACAACCTTAATAAACTTTAGCTAAACCTGTGTCAAACTGGCACAAAAGGGCAGGTTCTCTGACACTTCCACCGCCTGTGGCTCATCGTATCCACTGCTAGGGTTACGTCATACCTAACCTTTCTCAGCTTTGTGTAACTGTCCATCAGCAATTATTCACAAGGCTCTACTGCGTCGCATTAACTAAAGCAGCTCTCTTCAGGGTACAAGACTCTTGTCGCTTTTTTACAGACAAGGTGCAAATGAAAGCGTTCATTGATTGATGACGGACGGCATTTCTTTGTCTTTTCCAAAAGGTCCGTGTCAAATTATGTGCAAATTAATGAGGCTATTTGAGACATTGTGAGTGCCTTTTCAAAGGATGCACTAAAGTGAGCAAAGCATACTGAGTCTGAAAGAATGAAGGATGGTTGTATGGTGTTTTCAGAAACGTTAGATCAATGGCTGAGAAATGTTTAACATTAACAACAGAGGTGCCAGTTTATAAAGTGTTTAGTTTTCAAAAACAATGGGGCAAGATATGAAGTGCAGATCTTTGTGTCACATTCACAGACTGTTGCTTACCATCTGATGCATTTTGCAAAGAAAACATCAAGCACCATCCAAAAAACACTGAAAATAAATTGGTGTAGAAATCTGAATTTGGGCTGATACAACTGAGTAAATTATTATTATTATTATTTTATTCTGCTGTTTGAGTTACACTACTGTTCAAAAGCTTGAGGTTAGTAAAAAAAAATTTAACTTTTAAGAAAGCAAAAATGACAGTAAGCACATTCATAATGTTAGAAAATATTTATTTAAAATAAATGCTATATAAAATAATTTTTTGTTTGTTTGTTTGTTTGTTTGTTTGTTTTTTGTTTTGTTTTATGGAACAAGTAAATAAAATGTTGACAATTCATCTGTGCACATTTTTATACTTTTAAATGTTTTAAGATGTTTTGATAACATAACTTCAGAATGTTCTCTAAACATTTAAAATGTCCAGTTTTTCAAAAAGAAGTTTAAATTACTTTTGAATGTTCTCTGAATATTTTGAAAATACTTATAGTAATAATGTAAAAAAACATCTAAATACATACTTTTTAGAAAAAAAGTCCCTTCAATAAATCCCTACAAATAATGTTTTTGTGTGTGTGTGTGTGTGTGTGTGTGTGTGTGTGTGTGTGTGTGTGTAAATGTTTTAACAACATTATTAAAGCCCAGATTACTTTAAATGAATGTTTTATTTTTTAATAAAAAATTACTTTTTCCTTTTAGTTTTATGGAACAATGACAGAAATGCTTATAATTCACATGTGCACATTTTTATATTTCTTTCTCATCAAGAGTCTGAGAAAGAGTTCATACACCTTACGAAACGTACTAAAATGCTTTCTGTCAGCTTTCTAGCCAATCAGCAGACTCTTAAAAACAATGAGGTTGTGTAGAGGTGAGTTAACAAGTGCTTTAATCCAGCGTAAGCCTACAGTTCTATTTGAAACAATTCCATAATCTCTGCATCAAAAACAAAAGTACCAGATTACATAGAGCGATCACAGTCATTAATATAAACCATTTTGGCACAATATGAGATGAATTGTCCTAGATTCATCCCTGAGAGGGAACTATCACTGTCTCACATGTATGAGTGTGTCTGAACGCTGCAGCTCACAAAAAGCTCAGAGCTGACCTGCCAGATAAACCAGACATGACCTTAATCTGTGGAAAAATATCAAATAGATATAGCAATACAGTGAGATTCCCTTAGGACAGGTAAGAGTAAATACATAGATTAATTTCTTTGATTTACAAATGCATGGGCTCGTTTCTTAAACTCTGTCCTTTAGTCACCTCATTCTGACGCTCCTAAGACAGAAGTTCCTAAAAAAACATATATTCTATGAACAGTTTTATAATGTTCACATTAAGTTAAAAAAAAAAAAACACAAAAACAACACTAAACATTCAAAAAATATTCAATTAAACAAATATTTCACCAAAAAAATAAAATTAGCCTGTGTTTTAATTAAAGGGTTAGTTCACCCAAAAATGAAAATTAGCCTGTGTTTTACTCACTCTCGAGGCATCCTAGGTGTATATAACTTTCTTCTTTCAGACGAATCCAGTTGGAGTTATATTTAAAAATTTTCTGGCATTTATAAGCTCTATCATTGCAGTGTGCGGGTGTTTCTGTTCAAAAGTCCAAAACAAGTTAAATAAAGTGCATGCATCCTTAATAATATGTGCCTCACATGGCTCCGGGGCACGAATAAAGCCCTCCTGTAGCGAATCCATGTGTTTTTGCAAGAAAAATATCCATATTTCAAACATAATAAACACTTTTCTCTCACTTCTGCTAACTGTTGTATACGGAAGCGTTCCGGTGGATGGAACGCTTGGGTTTTATTGTTTTTATTGTTTTTGTCTCATCGCACCAAGACACGGCATCACATTATGGTAAGGGGAGTAATATTTCCTTCCCATGCTTGAGGCAACCGGCCAATCACAATGCACTGGATAGCTGGCCAATCAGCGTACACCTCACTTTTCAGAACGATGAGCATTGTAAAAATTGATGCGTTTCAGAAAGGCCAATGTGAGTGTGCACACCGACGCGCAAAATGCCAGGCGTAAAAGTGTCATTTTTTTAAAAACCTCTCTGGCTCATTTTTTTGGTTTGACGCGCCATGTTAAAAACTGGCAGACCAATGGTGCTTTTGTTCACGTGCCTGGAGTTGATCAAGTTAAAGTAAAAAACAACTTGGTGGCACTCAAACATTCTTCAAAACAACTTATTTTATGTTCAGCAAAGTCAGATTGGACTATCAAAAAGCATGCTGAAAGCCACAGATTTGATCATCTACCACAGCATACCGTATGTAGCTCCATATCTTTTGACAAAAACTTTGGGACAAATTGTGTACAAAATATGTTAGTATGTCCTCTCACCTTCCTTTTGGCTCGCAGTTGTCCAACATAATTGTCCGATGAATCTCCAGGAATCTCTCCTCCCCAAAGTGTCACCCCGACTATAGTGTACGTGATACCCATGACCACTAGGGGCAGCATGTACACCAGCACTGTTACTATGATGTGATACCTGCACAGGTGAGAGGACAGGAAGCCACTGTAAAAAAAACAAGTTGTTTTTATGGGCCTCACCAAATGATAAACCCAAGTAGGCCTATCTAATACTTGGGGCTTGGGTGTTTAGAAAATAAATTTGGATTGTGAGTCCGGAAGACTGTTTGCACTTCTTACACAGCATTTGGCCACTGGTAAATAGGTAATGTGTTTGGTTTTCTCGCCTCACTGGCAGATGGCACTTAATGTGAAGATAGCAGGCAATGTAAAGCTAGAAAGAGCATTACCAATGTTTGAGCAGTGGAAGCAAACCCTGAGAAGCGCAGGCTGTAGAGAAATTACAATCAAGCAGAAGAAAAACCAATCCGCCAGTTTGAACTCATCAGAGGAAAGCTTGCTGTCTTGCTTTCTGCACACGCATCTGGCTTCTAAGATGAAATCCACCTCATTAGTGACTGATTTGGGACTGTTGGTAACAAACGGATCTCTTACATGAACGAATCCTCAGAAGGTCTCGGCCAGGCGACGTAGCAGACGGTTCTGCGAGGCATAGTTCTCGTGGTCGAGTAGAAACACAGCGGGAAGGCCAAAATCACCGCCAGGGCCCAAATACAGACAATCACCACTTTAGTAGCGGTAGCTGACAGACGGGGCTTCAGAGGGTGAATTATAGCCATGTACCTGCATAAAAAACATGGTAGTTTGGGTAGACTTCTAGTTGTGAAAGGAATCTACAATACATGTCATTTTTGTGTTTAATTTGAAAGAAATATCCAATAGTCACAGTCAGAGTTATAAAAGTCCTGGCTCTTCGAAGCTTTATAATTGCAGTGAATAGGGGTTGAGATTTTGATGCCCAATAATGTACATCCAACCATCATAAGAAGTCCTCCACAGGCACCGGGGGTTTAATAAAGGCCTTCTGGAGTGAAGCGAAGTGTTTGTGTAAGAAAAGTATACTTATTTAAAACTTTTATTTGTGCACAAAAAGTATTCAGGATTTAGAAAGTATTTAGGTTCGTAAAATTATGGTTGAACCCCTGATGACACATGTGGGTGAGTAATTAATGACAGAATTTTCATTTTTGGGTGAACTAACCCTTTAAAATTAAAATAGAAAATAACAGATGATAACACATAATAAGCATGTTGTTTGACTTTATTTTAATAACATCTAGAGTTAATTAGAACATTCTTAGTAATTGAAAGTGCACTTCCACTATAAGTGAATTTATTGAAAATATAATGAAATATGCATAAATTAATCACAAAGGTCTGTAGGTGGCATTTCAAACAATGATAGTTAATCATGTCTCATGTTTATGCATGATGACATCTTTACGGGTAATTCATGTAAAAAAAAAGGTGTAGGATTTACTTTGGAACAATTTTCACTCAAAAACAGAAACAGAAAGAAACAGCACGCAACACATTTAATTAAATGTGACATGTTTAAGTAGACAGACTGAGATTATTTTTTCAAGTTTAATTTACACCTTTTTCTTTTTCTTTTACAGTGCATTAATTAAAGCTATTTTAATACTTCTTAAATTTAAATTTGAATTCTGCATCATGTTTGATCCCTCAATTCAAACTCACAAATTATGCACAATTAATTTCTGAATGGCTGATGTCAAACCTTCTGATAATAGGAACAAGTAGTGGAGGCAGCATATGGATAAACACTCGTGCATGGTGAAAGATTACACAGAGTTAAGATGAAGTGTTGTTCTCTGGCTCCCACACAGCCACAGACTGAGCCTGTAATCTTTTAATGAAGGAAAAGCCCCCTATGCTCTGGATCATGCAGATCAGTATCCCAGATCTCATCTTATTAGATGCATTCATGACTAACTGGATCCTTTGAATAGTGCCTGTGTAATTCTGAGAATGAACAAGTTATAGCTTAATAAATGTAGATAAATCCTTCTGTCGTACACTTATTATTTTGATCCTATAAAATGCAGCATTTTGTGCTGTATGTTCCAAGTTCATGGGCAGGACATGAAGTTTCCTATTTTTCATAGCAGTTAAATGACAGAGGGGTCAAGCGGAAGACGTTCAATTTATGAGCTCCCTGAGGAGATTACTGATGGATATGCAAGAGGAAGAAAGGTGGTCCTAAAAGCCTGTTCCTCTCAAAGTGCTGTTCAATCCCTGCAGGCCAATTTTGCATCAGTAAATCAACAGGATTCTCACACCTTCAGAGAAATGAATTCCCATGACTTTCTAGTCTTTAATGATGACTTAATTCAGATGCCTATGTAAAAACACTCAGAAAGCAGCGTGATGTCAGGTAAAATGGGGCAGACAAGGTTGGGTTGCCATAGTTTTTAAGATTCAAGATCCAATCATTGTAACTACTTGCCACAATAGCGTTTGACATGTAAATGATTTGACTGGTCTTGCTATAGTTCATGTGTGGGCAGAGCAAATCATTTTACAGAGGCTGGTTTGTAAGGTTTTTATATTCACATATTTAAGGTAAAACAAATTAAATGTTATTTCTATTAAAAAAAGATACAAAATAACTTCAATAAAATTAATTATAAAGTTTATCAACTAAAAGTAGTACACTTTATGACTTTTAAAGACATTTTCAAGCCTTGAAATGTTTATTGACTCATCAACAACAACATTTTAACACATATATTGTTCAATTTTAATTCTGCTGTACACATTGACCGGACATTCTGAAATGTAAATAGCTCCCAGGCATGTTATTTTTGTTCATATCTTAACATAAAATGATAGAAGAGACTTGAATAAACACAGAAAGAGCGGTGTGCTTCCGTATAATATACAAACTCATTTTAGTTCTTGGATATTATGAATTTTTATAGACTATTTTCTACACTTTTCCAGGTCTAGAAATCAAAAATTTTACAATTCCCGTTAGATCCGCGAAGCCTGATGACGTTATTTCGAGGTCATTAAGGAATTCAAACGTAGCCTATATGTAAACATATTTGGAATTCATAAAATTCCACATGGAATTTATATTAATCATTCACAGTGTTTTTATTAATCATAAACAGCCTCACCTGTCGACAGCAATCGCAGTCATGGAGTAAATGCTGGCAAACACTGCGGTCACGGGAAAGAAGTTGTGGAACTTGCAGTAAACCTCTCCAAAGTACCACTCTCCGTGCGTGGCGTAAATGAAGTTGATGAGCGTGTTGAAGGCGGCCATCGAGGCGTCGGAGAACGCCAGGTTGAGCAAGAAATAGTTGGTCACGGTGCGCATCCGTTTATGGGCCAAAATTATCCAAATAACGATGAGGTTTCCGAACACGGCGACCGCCAGAACGGAGCTGTACGCGACCGACCAAATCGCGACGCGCCACGGCGGCTGCACGAACTGATTTGTGAAATTGCGCGTTACGTTTGAGCCGCTCTGAGGACCAGCCATGATAAACTAACTGTGATATCCTTCTAAAACAGCTAGGATATGATCTGAGACATATAATTATGCTTCTGTAGTGTCAAGTATAGATCTGGCACGTCCTCGTGCGCATCCTTCTGAGCTCCATCCAAAGTGTCCAAAATAGCGGTGACGCGCGCGCAGTCATGCCTCATATGACAGACGTCTGGAGATGCTGCTCCTGCCACATGTTGCTGCTCAAATTAATAGAGAAACAGGCAAATGTGGGATAGTTTTAGTAGATTTGCAATGGAGGAATTACAAATGCTTTATAATTTCGAACTAACTAGCCTATACCAAAACAACTTCAGTGTGATGCAACTTCTGAACGAGGCATTTCATTTCACTTCAGCGTCGAATTTATATAAAATGCGCATTTATGTGAGTTTAACGCAATTTAAAAACATTAAGCATTTTCTTTTTTTTTTATGAAAAGTGATAAAAAGTTATATTTGTTCAATTTATGGGTCCAGGATAGTTCTCCCAAAAAGGAAAATTCTGTCATCAAAAAAAGTATTTGGAAGTATATTTGGATATAATGGAAGTCAATAGCTATATCTTCTTTTGTGCTCAAGATAAGAAAGAAACGCATACAGGAACACCTTGAGGGATATTAAACGATGGCAGATTTGTCATTTTTCACTATTCCTTTATTAAACGATCAGCTTTGTCTAGAAACCATGGAAAACCAGCTGTCATTATAAAAGTAACATAAATACCATGATATCATGTCAGTACCCACACATTTTTATAGTAAAAACAGCTAGTAACTGTATTTTTGTGCAAAATATGGTTAGCATAATGACGAATGACTATGTTATTTGGAATTCAAAATGTCTTTGTAAGTAGGCTATATTTGGAATTTACATGAACCCCTTTTTATTAAGTATTAAGATGTTCCTTGACGGAACCAGACTTGGCTCAGGAAGCCCCTCCTCCTCATTACAATAAATTTACATATGCTAAATATGATCTAGTTACAAAATATGTCTTATAGTACTCAAGCATTCACTGAAGAAATTATGATATTTAAAATGTTATTAAGCCAATGATAATTTGTACAGATAATGATTAAATAGCATGGATAATGACTGATTTATAGTCCTTTGAGGTTCATCTTAATCTGACTGAAAGGATGCAGGCAATGGTGAGTCAAGTGTGTGTCGCTGTCTAGCTGGTATAAACTGTAATTGGCAATAGAGTTGCTTTGTAACGCCTCCCTGCATTAATTCACAGTCTTTGAAGTCAATCTTAAAACGGGAAGGCAGTGAAGTGTCAGTAGTTTGGAACTTTTTAAAAGCCTGAACTTGTGGTCTCTGTTACTTCTTCTCAAATGAGCATTCTTCACAGCATTCTATAACGTTTTCCACATCTTTCTCTCTGAGCTAACAGATGACGCAAAACAGCTTAGTGTGATGCGAATTTATATTCAGTGCGAGAAGAACATCTTGTCCAACAACAGTGCAACAATTTAATATAAGGGTCAAACTATCTGGATGTGAAAAATACATCAAAAACAAACATCCTATTAACATCCATACTAACATTCATAGCAAGATCAGAGGAATCTTCATATAGCTCTTTTCTATAAGCTACAAGAACAGGTCTGTCAAGATAATAAAAACACAACAAAAGAACCTTAAAATAGCAATTCAAAGCCTTGCGTACAAGGAACATCAAAATGTACAGCTTTCAAGTTGGGATATGTGGATGACTCATATAGAGTAGGCTATATTTAAGGTGATTTTTTTTTTTTTTTTTTTTTTTTTTTTAGTTTAAAAGATAGATTTCATGCTTTATCATTTTGTGCATACAGCCAAATGGATTTTGAATAAAAGAGTTAATAATAACATAAATCTCATTTTTTGTTATCTATTACTTTTAATGGAATAGCATTACATCACTTGCTCACCAGTGGATCCTCTGCGGTGAACGGTGCCGTCAGAATGAGAGTCCAAACAGCTGATAAAAACATCACAATAATCCACAGAACTCCAGTCCATCAATTAATGTCTAGTGAAGTGAAAAGCTGCATGTTTGTAAGAAACAAATCTAAAAACAAACCATCACTTCTGACCAAAATACGAGTCTATAATTCATATAACACTTCCTCCAGTGAAAAAGTCATCCCCTGTTGTCCTCTTACATCGAAATCCACCAACATATTTGTTTAGAGCTGTTTTCTACTGTTTTACTATTTGCTTGTAAACAATGCTTGATCTGTGCCTATTTCTCTCCTGATGCAGGCAAGACAACTTTTTCACTGGAGAAAGCAATACAGAATTCCTATTTTAGGTTAAAACAACAGTCTGAAGATTAATACAGGATTTGTTTCTTACAAACGCACAGCTTTTCGCTTCACAAGACATTAATTGATGGTCTTGTGTCGTGTGTATTATTTTGATGTATTTATCAGTTGTTTGGACTCTCATTCTGACGGCACCCATTCACATCCATTGGTGAGCAGGTAATGTAATGTTACATTGCTCTAAATCTGTTCCCATGAAGAAACAAATTTATAATATATTTTTTCAGCAAATTTTCAGCCGTGGGTAAACTATTCCTTGAAACTACTAGCCAAGATAAAAATGTAGCCTGTACCTATGTACACAGTGTCACCAGTGGGAGTGTGTGCATGTTTGTGCATTTATGCTCATGCCTGTTTGTCTGTGTGTGTTCTAACCACAGAAAGGCCATGTTACACATCTCACCACGCACTCAGGGTTCAGGTGGTTTTGTACCTTTCATCTTCGACCATTAATCCTTTGATGCTTCCGCAGGTGTTTGAGCTCTCTGGGAAGACACTGCCCTTTTATCATGCAGATCTGGCAACCTCCACTAACGGCTGCACTCAAAAAAAAGCTATCACACCGTCTTTTAGTGCCTGGGGAGAAGCTCTTTCAATTAAAAGGGATTAAACTCTGATTGAAGCGCACTTAATGAATCAGATCAACAGTTGCTTCCTCTACTTCACAAGGGGGAATAATTGCACAATGCAAGTGTGTGGCTTTGTATTAGGGTGAGCTTGTTTTGCAAGTGGACTCTGATAGGGAAATCACCAATCAGCAGGTGAATGTTGTAAAATGTGGATTCTTATGTGGTGGGATGCAATTAGGGCTGCACGATTAAGCGAAATAGCAGCTCATGATTTAGTGTTTGCAGTGTCTCAGAGCAGCTCATTTTGCAGTAAATGTTTCTCCACACAAATTTGTCTCTGCATCCGCTTAATGTGCATTTTGGAGTGCAACATGATTGGTCGAGATGAGAAGTGATCCTGCCTGGGTAGTGTGATTTATATAGTGTCATTTCTAATCACTCAAACACTGACGCTTTTACTCAGAGTACCAGCTACATGTTAAAAGTGGCGGTACGCACAAAAAAGTGCAGGTACTCTAAAGACTAAAATATAGAAGTGCCTGTACTGCATACCGGTGTGTACCGGCCCACTTCAAGCGCTGTCTGTCTTCACAACACTTTTGTTGCTGAAGCTCTCAGCGGGGTCCTACTTCACATGTTTCTAGCACTTCAGAACAGAGATTGCCTTCTGTCACTGATTACATCCATTGTGCACACAGCTAGTTTAAAGATTGCTTTCTCCTGCTACAACAAGAGAAGACACAGTCCTCAAGAACTACCTGATTTCATTCAAGATCGCTGCAGACTCACATCTTTAATTTCTGGGGTATTTTTAAATCGACTCTAGGTTGGGTTAAATTACTCCTTTCAATCATATTGGCTGAGTGCAATTGCCAGTTTGAGTGGTACTGCTGCTGAGTTTGAAAGAGAAAATGGATGGAAAAACCAGCCGCTCCTGTGCTCTCATGTGGCATTGTGACATCAAGCTGATTGAACAAGAGACTGAATTGCTCTATAATAAGCTGTATTATTTTTGGTAATTTCGTAGTTTCAGTCAACACCCATTTATACCCATTATGGGAGATGATTGGGGAAACATTCATTATATAAACTAGAGTTGTGCCTGAATCCATTGACAATATGAATCTAAAAGTACAAGTGATGTGTGTAATTTGGAGAAAATACTTTAAGGTTTAATTGTGTACGGGAAATCAGATTAACATCACATAGTGTCGTTTACTTTCCAAAAGAGGGAAGCTTAAACATTTGCAGCATATATTGAAATTGATTAACCATGTAAACTAGAAACCATATTTTTTTCACCATCGTGCATTTCCCTTATAAACATTTATTAAAACATTCAAACTATAGCTATATTCACCCAACAATATTAAAAACATAAAATCTTGTCCATACAACAGTTCATATCATGGCCAGTGGAGGCTTGTGGGAAACTTTCAAATTAATGCTGTGCTCATCCAACAATTTTAGCAACATATTTTAAATAATGATCATTGTTTTACTAAGTTCAGGATTATGTTTGAATGTGAAAGTGAAAAAAAAAACACTGAAAATGTTTGAGAATGATTCCCACAAAACTATGTTCTGCAAGCTTTTTTCAAGGTAAGATAAAAATATTTTTCTTGGTCAAAATTCATAATTTACAGTGCAATAACAAAAACTGTGAGGAAAAAAATATATATAATCATCTTAAAACAATCTACTGTAGACATAAGATTTGAGGACGCTGATTGGCTAAATTTTATGTTATATCTTGAATATGTTTATGTATTCAATCAGCCATTGGCTAAACTGCTACATAGACCCGCCTCCTGTGGGCGTTTTCTCTAGCGCCGCAGAACTGAGCTTCAGACATGCGCACTGCACACTGGTAGCGGACATATGGGAAAACATATATGAATATCAGCTCATATAATTAATAATAATAATTATTCTCATTTTGTTGAGACATAAAAAACAGCAGCCGTTTATCATCTCCTACAGAAACGCTTCCCCGCTTTCTCTGTCAATATGTAGAGTCGTTATGTTTAGGTAAAAAATAACACAAACTCTCTCTTTTTAGCGCATGTACGAGTCAGCAAAACGCTCGCTTCATGCTGGAGCTCCAATGGAAGTGAGAGTCATGTGTGAAAGATGATCCAGGGCTGGTGACTGAAGCAGGCAGGGAAGAAGAAGGACGAGGTAAATCATAGTTTCGTGTTTTGCATGCCCTACTGTCACACCCCACCGTGTCCAAACTTCACTCAGTAAGACTATTAGAGGAAAAGCAGTTGGAGGAAGGAGTGTAACAACAGTAGGAAGGTTTCCTTTCACTTTTGTAGCCTTTGCTCTGATATGTTGCATGTTGTTGAAGAATGTCAGACAGCTTGTGTCAAATAAATGCACACAGTTAAACAGAGCAACAGAATACTTGTTACGAATTCGAAGTAAAACAGCAAAACTTCCTCTAGCTATGGAGCTAAACTAATACCATGGTCAGTCACATGTTCTTAAAGGTATACACACATGGATAAACACTCGCCAAATGAGAGTAAACTGGTGTAATTGTTACCCACTAGCTGGCCATAACTATATTAGAAACTGCATAACACAGTTTGGAATTCTAGAATGTGATGTATGAAAGCCAAACACATACTAACAGTCTATAATGAAAGCAGGATGTGACACAACATTAGTGTTTCATGTTATCATTAGATAAGTTTATCTAGGATGCATTGGTTTTCCCCTCAAGAACTCCATATACTGGGATGTATCGATCTGTTATGAGGGGCAAAATCAGTTATGCACAAAACCTCTGAAAACAAAATAAGTGTGTAATTACTTTTCTGTTGTAGATGGCATTATTGTTCCTGCCAGCACTGGCTCGTATGGCTGTATGTGGCGGCACCCATGGGAACGAGCTGTCCGGTGTGTATGTTGTGCAGGAGATGGAGCGACAGCGGAAAGAAAAGGGAGAGGGTGTGTGGCCGATTCCTGTAACAACTGTGCTGGCAAACCCAAGGGCTGTGAAAGAGTGCAGAAGATACATTGACACGGATATGAACCGCTGCTTCAGCAGAGACACGCTGAGGTGAGATGTGGGACTGCAACATGAAAATGTAGTTTTGTGAGTAAATGTCTTATTTAAAAAAAAGATGGTAAGGTAATTATATAGTGATGGATAAAGAAATAAAAACGGGCTTTGTTTAGGACAAGCTTATTCACTAGAATGAATCTGACTTTCCAAAATGAGAAAGAGGTCCCTTTAGGACAAACTATTTTTCTGGAATGCATCAGACTTCCCAACACTACACATGAAAGAAAAAGAGCCGTTTTTAAAAGGAAAACCCAGAAATGAAAATTCTATCATCATTTAGTCACTCTAAGAAGTTATTTGGAAGAATTTTGGCAACCAAACAAATAGTATGGAAATAAATACTATGGGTGCTGTCAGCTGAGTGGATGTTGCTGTGTAGGGGTAGGAATCACCAGAGGCCCCACGATACAATATTATCACAATACATGCGTCATGATACAATATTATTGTGATTTTAAATTATATTCTGAGACATATTGCAATTTATACCAACTTCAAATTATGTCCCAAAGGAAAACTTTGGAAACGTGTTTTAACTTAAATAAACATTTCTCAGTTTGTTTATCTCACTTCAGTTTTATTGCTGCAATGCAAAATGGGATTGTTAAGCAGACAAACTGACCAACACTTTCATGAAAACCTGTGATAAATGTTGTATGCACCTGGCAAACCCAACTATTTGCATTACAGTCTAGTCTAGTCCACCTTAAGTAAATGTAAACAGGTATGCACAGCTGTGCTACTACAGGTATTTTGAACAATGTAACTTGAACTTGTACAAAAAAGTTGTGCAGACACTTAAGCAATTGGGGCATTTAAAAGTAAATTACTGTTAAAATTCAAATAAATAAAACATAGTCTTACATCCAATTTAAAGGGGTCATATGATGCGATTTAAATTTTTCCTTTCTCTTTGGAGTGTTACAAGCTCTTGGTGCATGAAGAAGATCTGTAAAGTTGCAAAGACTAAAGTCTCAAATCCAAAGAGATATTCTTGTTAAAACTCAACACCACCATCTATTGTACTGTAAAGAAATTGATTTTATTATTTTACCAAATAGTATATTAAAGATTGATACATGGCGTCCGTGTATCAATTCAGCATTGCCGCGGAAAATATTGCGATACTATGCTATATTGATCCCCCCACCCCACCCCTATTGCTGAGTAGATTTAATTTTTTTATTTAATTTTTTTTTTTTTTTGAAAAAAAGCACTACTTTTTAAGAAAATTGAGAAAAGGAAATAAATATACAGTGAGGTCCATATATATTTGGACACTGACATAATTTTCATAATTTTGGCTCTGTATGCCACCAGAATAGAATTAAAATGAAACAATCAAGATGAAATTGAAGTGCATACTTCGCATAGCTTAGGGTTGAACAAAAATATTGCATAAAATGCTTAGGCATTACAAACTATTTTATACACAGTCCCCCGATTTTCAGGGACTCAAATGTAATTGGACAGATAAATATAATCATAAATAAAATGTTCATTTTTAATATTTTGTTGATAATCTTTTCCTGGCAATGACTCCCTTAAGTCTGGAACTCATGGACATCAGCAGAGACTGGGTTTCCTCATTTCTGATGCTTTGCCAGGCCTTTACTCTAACCGACTTCAGTTGTTGTTTGTTTGTGGGTCTTTCTTCCTTTAGTTTTGTCTTCAGTAAATGAAATGCATGCTCAATCGGGTTGAGATCAAGGAGATTGAATCGGCCATTGCAGAAGATTCAATTTTTTTACTCCTGGGTTCCCTTTTGCTGTATGTTTTGGGTCATTGTCCATTTGTACTATAAAGCGCTGTCCAATCATCTTTGCTCCATTTGGCTGAATTTGTGCAGACATTATATCCCTATACACTTAAGAATTCATCCAGCTTCTTCTGTCACGTCATCACTAAACACCAGTAACCCAGTGCCACTGGAAGCCATGCATGCTCATGCATCACACTGCTCCACCATGTTTCACAGATGATGCTGTATGCTTTAGATCATGTGCTGTTCTAAGCCTTCTCTGTACTTTTTTCTTCTGGTACAGGTTGATCTTAATTTCAGCTGTCCAAAGAATGCTTTTCCAAAAGTGGTCTGACTTTTTTTAGATGTTTTTTTGCAAAGTCTAATCTGGCCTTATTTGAACCTTGTGGTGAACCCTCTGTATTTGCTCTCGTGAAGTCTTCTCTTGATTGTAGACTTTGAAAGTGACACGTCTAGCTTCTGGAGTGTGTTCTTCACTTGGCTGTATGTTGTGAAAGGGTTCTTTACCATGGAGAGGATTTTCCAATCATCCACTAATGTTGTCCTTCTTGGACATACACGCCTTTTTATGTTGCTGAGCTCACTAGTGCATTCTTTTTCTCTCAGAATGTACCAATCTGTTGATTTGGCCACTCCCAATGTTCCTGCTATCTCTCTGATAGATTTGCTTTGATTTTGAAGCCTAATAATTCTCTGTTTCACTTGTATGGAGAGATCCAATAGCAACAGCTTCCAAATGCAAATGGCACACTTAGAATCAACTCCAGACCTTTTACCTGTTTAACTGACCTATCAGTAAGTCCCTCCCCTTAAAGGCAGATGAGCCAATGGCAGTCGAGTATCAGTTGCACAGGGAGCAGAACTCGGACATCTGTAGGTTTCAGCGCCATAGAAAAACATTGGAGGATCCGAAGCTCGTATCAGTTTGAGGGTGGTTATGCTACAAAAATGGAAAAACAATGTGTCTGGGGTATTTGTAACACTGATTCCAGGTATCATGAGAGGATGGGCAATAGAATTTATATTATTACATTTCCTAAACCCAAACAAAACAGAGCAAAATGTAGCTCTAGAGGTCGGGCCGCAGCCGCATGGTGTCGTCAGAGCTGACATCTATATCATTATGAAAGAGGCCGTCGACTTGACAATAGACTGGATCCACAAATTCAACTCAGGTACTGTAAGACCTTAACAATTGTGGTTTATATTTGTCTGTTGGAAGTGTGTTATATTTTGAACTATGTTGTTTTCAGGAACAGTGTTTGAAGGCGGGGATGTAGAAGCCTTTAAGTTCATCAAAAGTGTTGATTATCCCAGAGATCCAGAGACTCGGACTCTCACTGCTGCCATTCATCCTCAGCTGCAGGTGCCAATCATTCTGCTATTTATGATATTTACACACAGAATCGGCAAAGTTGATACTGTGAACAATATGTCCAGATCATATTTCATGCCTGAGCTCAAGCTCGCTTTAGGACCATTTTTTATTAAAGTAATGGAGAAAAAAGATCTCATTGAATTACTATAATGTGGAAAATGATTAAAATGGTAAAGTATTTATTCATCATGGTAGTATTTGTTGCACTGCTTTTATGCTGATTTAAGTAAAAAAAAATTTTGTATTTTTTGGGGAATTATATAAAATGGGGGAAAATTAATACAAATATATGCTATTATTTGTAATAAATCAAAAAATTTTTTTTTTTTAAAAGAAGAGACACTTCATCCTTTTTTTTTTTCCTAGGACAGAGACTTCTGTCTCCTCAAGCGGGGAGACCCTTTGTTTTTTACATTTTCTGGAGAAACCGTGAAGTATGAAGAAGAAGAGACACTTCATCCTTTCTTTATCAATGAGGCTGCTTACTATGAAAAAGGAATTGCTTTTCACTTGGCTAAAAAGTTGACACTGACAGTTCCAACAGTGCAAGTGCAGAAAGACTGAAGCATTGGAGAGGAAAGGATATTAAACTCGGCATGATTGCCAAAAAATCTAACATCAGTCATATGATTTTATAAGACAGAATGCCACTTAAATGATTTTAACAATTTTTCAATCACTTATAACTCAGGTAGACATCATGTACATATTTGTAGCTATATGAAAATGAAACGCTAATTTAATTGTCAAAATCTATACGTTGAGTCAAATATTACAGATTTTTAAAAATGTAATACAATATTTGGTCCAAAGTGTCTTATACATGTAAGGCTGTAATTTCTGCTCAGCCTATGTCATGTAATTAATTTTTCATATTGTTGGGCCTTTGCAGTTTATGGTAATAATAAATATTATTGCTTCTTTTTAAAGACATTTTGTTTCCTTGGGTCTTGAAGCAAAACCTGCTGAGAACCACTAATCAAAGTGATAGTGTGAAAACGTGTCTAGCCGTCAGAACCTTACATCACAGAGACACAATCGCTAATCAGACAAGCAAACACATCTTTTGGACACTAGGTGGTGCTATATTAAGTTTAGAAACAATTATTTTTTATCCCTAAAAAGTTACTAAAAGAATTTTGATTTGTTGAAGTGGTGTGTGTATGTATAAGCTAATTAATTGGTCCGGTGTTGTTGGTTCTCACAAATTAACATACATTTTTCTGAATGCAACGTCCAAACATAACAAAACTTGATACACAAACTACAGAAAAAACATAGGACGCACGGCAAGTTATTTAAGAATTGCACCTATAGGGGGCAGTACTACTGAAAATCCTTAATAACAATGCAACCGCATGATTGTATTTGGTGGATGTCCTATTATATTAGGTGTGTTCGACTGCATGACATTAAAGTACCGCAAGTGTGATTCGAAAGCATGCAGGGCTGTCTTCTCTCTATATCTCTTTGATGATACTTTGATGTCATACAACAGTTGCTCTGCGAAGCGTGTGAGCATGCTGCTGTGAGCATGTAAGAAATATTGCTACTGCACATTTAACATGAATAACCCCATAGCATACATGAATCACATCGTAGCAGATCTATACAGGTGGAGCTGGGGAGAGTTTCTGAAGCGCTTTGCACTGCTACAGCAAGCACTAAGTATTTGAATGTTAAGCAGCGAGCTCATTGGCTGCTGACACCAAAAGAACCAATCAGCTGTGCCATGTGATAATCATGTTATTATGTCAGATTGAGTTTGACCTATCGGATTGCACCATCTAGAGTTTCATGGCAGAACTTTGGATATAAATAGCAAATATATAATGTGTTTTTGGTTGTAGCCCATAATGACTGATTGACTTAGCCAAACTTAGCAAACTTGATGCACATGGACAATAGGACATTATAAGGAAACCTGTACAGTTTCCTGAATTTTCAATGCTTAGAGGCACCATACTGTACAATGCTAACGGCGTGATTCCAATCAAAGAAGTTTTTTTTTTTTTTTTAATTGGCTGTTTTGCAACAGCAGGTGTTTATGCCCTGAAGTCGGAAGTAGGAAGAAATTGTGACAGGAAATACCGGTTGGTTATGAAAGACAGGGGAAGAACTGGTTGTACTGTTTACGTATAATCATAGGATCTGTGGTCCTCTCAGTTGTCATGTTTCTCCTACCCCCTCTTGTTTTTCTTCTACACACACTCTCTTTTTAGTGCTTGTGTGAGTCAGCAAAACGCTTGCTTCATGCTGGAGCTCCAGTGGAAATGAGAGTCATGTGTGGAAGATGATCCAGGGCTGGTGACTGAACCAGGCAGAGAAGGTAAATCATTAAATCATATATTACTTTACTGTGTTTGAGCAACTGGGGAAGAATGTCTTAAACTATTAATGTGTGTGTGTGCAGATGCTGCTCCTGCAGTGTTGTGGCCCCTGAGGTTAGATTAGGCCTGTACTGACTGAATGTGTGTCACACCTCACCGGGTGTGTCCAAAGGTCTGCTGTGCCTTGTGCAGCTTCACTCAGTAAGAGAATAAGAGAGAAAGCAGCCGGGAGAAGGAGTGAAACAGCATTACTTCTGTATTAAAATAGCAGTAAGATTACCTTTCATTTTTAGAGCTGTTGCTCTGAAATGTTGCATGTTGTTGTAAAATGTGAGACAGCTTGTAATAATGGTCTTCAGTAAATGCATATTATTTGAGAGCTACAGAACACTTCATTCTAAAGGAAAACAGCAAAACTCCCTCTAGCAGCAGATCTTGAAATAACACCATGGTCACATGTTTTTAAAGGTGCACACACACGGATAAACACTCCCCAAATGAGAGTAAACATAGACATAATAAAATTACCCACTAGTCAGGCATAACTTTATGAGAAACTGCAACATTACACAGTTTGAATGGAATTCGTGAAATGTGATGTATGAAAGCCAAAGACATACAAACCGTCTACTAAAGAATCTATCTATCTATCTATCCATCCATCTATCTATTCTCTCTCTCTCTAGTAAGTTGTAGTTAACAATAATAACCCTTTGTCCATTGCTTTATTTTAATTTACCCCATTTTCCCTAATTTTCAGTAAATAATTGTTTTTCTCAAGTGCAACAGTTGTCTTTTGTTCTCATTAACAGTGCAGTTTTCAGTCTGTTGTACCAACCATTCAAAATAGTCAATGTGTGACCCTTGTTCTGTTGACCTCCGCCATATGATTATTAATGATGGTTTTGTTGTTTATTAACTCTCTCATCAGTTCTACATATCATCTACAACTACGAATCATAAGTCAAGTACATAACGTTATTATATTGTCAGTTAGAATAATAAAAAATAAAAAAAAAGCTATAGGTTTTGGTGTGGGTTAATCTGAATGAATTAAAAAAAATAGTTTACACTAAAGCACTTACAATTGAAGCGACAGCGGAAAGAAAAGGGAGAGGGTGTGTGGCCGATTCCTCAATTTATACTGGCCACACCTCTTTCTTTCTGTTGTAGATGGCACTATTGTTTTTCTGCCAGCACTGGCTCGTATGGCTGTATGTGGCGGCACCCATGGGAACGAGCTGTCCGGTGTGTATGTTGTACACGCTGTGGAGCGACAGCGGAAAGAAAAGGGAGAGGGTGTGTGGCCGATTCCTGTAACAACTGTGCTGTCAAACCCAAGGGCTGTGAAAGAGTGCAGAAGATACATTGACACGGATATGAACCGCTGCTTCAGCAGAGACACGCTGAGGTGAGATGCTGGACTGCAACATGGAATGTAATGTTAGTTTATTATATAGCTTGTATATTAGTCAATATACGGACTTAAAAAATTGTAAAGGTTCTAAAATGGGTCTGTTGTTTGTTCTAATTGGAAAGTAATAATTTTGAATTATTAGCAAAATATATTAAATAGTATGTGATTGCATTTACTCTTATTTGTATGCCTAACATGTTGAAAACGTACAGCGCTTCTTGTCTCATCACATTCAGGAATTACATGCAATTTAAGTAAAAATTTGAGTAGTTTGCATTACTTGATAATACTGTCCGCTGCTGAACATTTCTATAGACCTTTTTCACATTTCTGTGTTTCTCAGCAGCAGAAATCGTCATAGCTGGGTAAACTTCTACAGCTGGGGTGTCAAACTCAATTCCTGGAGGGCCCTGCATAGGGTGGCCAAACGTGCCATTTTCGCAGGACACGTCCTGACCCAGGATTTTTATATTGCCTAAAATATCCATGTTTTGGCTTTGTTTGCGCTGCGGAGACCAATTGTTGCATAAAGTACCGTGAGAGCTCTAGAGAGCAGACGGCTTTTTGTGCTATACACCGATCGGCACAGTACTTTGATGTCCATACACCAATCGGTATGCTCAGTGCTGCTTCCAGTCCAACACTAATATGTACATGTATTTGCATCGCTTTGACCCCCACACTTATAACACACCACCACACACACCACGACTATTACATAAAGCTACAATGTCTGCATGTTATTGGTCAAACGATCATTACCGTCATTAAGTATGAAAACAGGAAACATAAGCCAAAACCTGGATATTTTAGGCAATATAGAAATCCTGGCCAGGACGTGTCCTGCCAAAAAATAAAAAATTAAACATAAAAAGACACTGCATTATAAACAACCTCGGCTTTAGCATTAATTAATTTTTTTTTGTAATTCAATACATTTATACATTTGTACATTTATGTACATACAATAAAAAATTAAATATAAAAAACTGGAGGATTTACGATGCTGATGACTGTTGAAATGCGTCATCACGGTCTTGTGAAAAGGGTCTATTGTAAAACATTTGTCAAATATTACATTTTTCACTATTTCCATCTTACCATGGGGGGGGGTAGCTCTCTTTTAGTGTTAAAACTGATAATTCACACGCTGAAATTAGCACTCAGTAAACTTTCCTTTTTTTATTTGATTGGCCATCTCAAGCATTGACGAGCACTGAGGCAGACCAAATATAAAAAATGTATTTTTAAAGTTACAAAAATACCTCTTTGTCATTCAGTTTGTTTTTTTTTTTGGGGGGGGGGGGGGGTCTTGTCCCCCTCAGTGTCTATGGTACAGCCCTGGATGTATGTTGACTTGTTGTGCAGCAACTCTGGTTAACAGAGATGTAGTAAATATATTTCTACATGAAAATATGTTACTGTGTAGCTCTAAAATGCTCTGTTTCTTGCAGTTCTCCTATTACAGACAGCAGCCCGTATGAAGTCCGGCGTGCTCAGGAACTGAACAATCTGGTGGGACTGAAAGGATCCACAGATGCAATAGACTTGATCTGTGACCTTCATAACACCACGTCCAACATGGGCCTCACACTCATCCTTTGCACATCCAGTGACTGGGTGACCCTGCACATCTGCAAATACTTACAGGCAAGAACATTACTAGTGTGCTTCAATAAACACCATACTGGAAACTAAGGTCAGTCGTTCTCAACTGGTGGGATGTTGTGACCAAAAACTGGACAGACAGCAAGGGAAAAAACTATGATTAATGCAAAAAATAAACTGCAACTTAATAGCAAAATAAAGTAATAGTTAGGATAGCAAAATAAAAAAAATACGTAAAAACACCCATTTTTGTAATGTATTCTGACTACTTTTGGATTACTTTTAGATTACATTTGATTAGTGCTGTCAAACGCGATCGCGATTAATCGTTTGACAGCACTACTTTAGTTTAGAGATTTAAATGGGAATTACAGTTATACTAAACAAATATATATGACCATTACTTGTCATCTGAGAACATGCAAATGTGTTGTTAAAGCTTCAGTCCGTAACTTTTATTGGTTAAAAATCATCCGAAATGATTTTTTTTGAGCAAGTACATAACCAGCCACGCCCCAAACAATCCAGACTTCCTGAAACCTTCATATATCGGGCCGCCTCCTACCGTACTGTTTGTCTCTTTCTCTCGAACCCACCCTTTCCTTCCCTTCTCATCCATTCAGCCATCCTTATCCCATATTTCTCTTTCTTTCAGGTTGTATCAGGGTGTCCTAATCATCTGCCCTAAATATACGATCGAGACGATACCCCCACCCTGAGGCTCTCTGGGCCATCAATTCTCCTTATCAACCTGACCATCATCCCATTCCCCCTTGAACCTCTTTAAACTCTTCCCCAACATCCTGTTCAGTTAACTATTCCATAGCTCGTTTGTGGCGTGGTCCTAGCTCGTGAAGCTTATAATAAATTTTCTAATCTGAGCCTTTTCTCACAGCAGCTGGAATAATTAAATTTATCATTTAGATGACGGATTGTAATCCAGAAAGGATGTGTTTATGAAACACGTGACTGAAATTAGATTATATTCCAGTTTTAAATGTGCATCTGATTACAGATAGACTATGTTGAATTACACAAGTTTTGTATTTTAAACAGAACCAGTTCTAAGGAAAAATAATTTGCTTTTTGGGTTAAAAGAATATCTTTATATGAAATTCGAATGGTATGATAATTAGACTGCACAGAAATTGAAATCACGCAATTCTAATGACATGACAATTTGAGAACAAACTATAACAGTGATAATAATTTTGCACGGTTTGAAGTGATATGAGCTAAGCGATCATTAGATTTAATCACCATTGGTAGCGCGATTTATTGTAAAGCTCTTTTCCGCAGTTGGTCAGAACAAAAGTGGCAGACTTGTTACTTACTTGTTTAGATGACAATATCTGTTGAAAATTATTTTATATTTCAAGACGTAGGCTCGAATCTGACAGCCACACATACTCCTCAAAACATTAGTTTCATCCGCTGGAGCCACGCAAAGACGATAACAATTGCAGGTTTAAATCGGAGATGACAAGAGGCATCAAAAATAAAAATTAGGGCTGTCAAATGATTAATCACGATTAATCACATCCAAAATAAAAGTTTTGTTTACATAATATATGTGTGTATACTGTGTATATTTATTATGTATATATAAATACACACACATGCATGTATATATTTTTAGAAGAATATGTTATGTTTATATATTAAATATATTTATATATAATATAAAATATAAGAATATAAATATATAAATGTATATACATGTAAATATTTTCTAAATATATAATTTATGTGTGTATTTATATATACATAATAAATATACACAGTATACACACATATATTATGTACAGGACAGAAAGTAGCCTATTACTTCTAAATTATGAAGTATTTTGATGTAATAATCTTAAAATTGAGGTAAAAATATCCAAAAAATGACCTACACGCATCAAAAGAATGAGAAGAAATAAGGGCGATGATGTCATTAAAAAAATGTCAAGTTATAGTGCTGCAGAGATATCAACCTTAATTAGCATTAGCATTACTAGCCACGGCCCGATACGATAAGAAAAGGAGCTTTCGGCCATGGGAGGCGGTATGCGGGCAACATAACCACCAACCAACCTGCAATACACGAATAACTCGCACGGCTTGTGGGCGTACTTGAACCTGATGTCAATCATGTGGAAAGTACAGCCCACTACTTCATTTCAGGACAGGGTAGAGAGCGGAAGGATGGCTGAAGCCCTTGGCAAGAGACACCTACCACTACCACCCGCTACAGGGAAACAACCGCGCTCGGAATCACAAATCAAATCCGATAAGAAAAGGAGCCGAAACAGAGTAAACATCGTCACTGCTTTCCATCACTGGAGACAACTGATGGACTTGAAAGAAATGAGGTTCGACATACTGCCCCCATCTGGTATGGAAGGCAAAACTTACGGACTGCAGCTTTAAATTATGCAATCCATAAAAAAGTAACTGTAATCAAAAATATAATAAGAAAATAATACAATAAAAAATACTAAAAAAAGAAAACCAAATAAAAACTAAAAATAATATTACTGAAATATAATTACAAGTACTACATTTATGGAATCTTATTACGTAACCAGATTACTTGTAATCAGTTACTACCCAGCACTGAAAATACCGAATATTAAGTGTAAAATACAGGTCCTGAAGAAAACCAGTGACGAACCACAGACCTATGTTTTTGTTTATGTGCCTGTGCACGTGTGTTTTGATGCTTTGTGTTGTCATGTACACATTTAAACTAAGATAACCAAAGTGCCTGTGAGAGTGCTGGTACTGGATTTCCCGATTAGTGATGCTTATTCCTTGGAGTCGGTATCCAAGCATGGCTTTAGTAAGTGATGGTGATCATCTCAATGCATTTGCTTTGTGTACTCAACCACAAATGAGTATTCAGATGACCTGTGTTTCTGTAGCTCTAGAGGTCGGGCCGCAGCCGCATGGTGTCGTCAGAGCTGACATCTATATCATTATGAAAGAGGCCGTCGACTTGACAATAGACTGGATCCACAAATTCAACTCCGGTACTGTAAGACCTAAACAAATGTGGCTTACTTGTGTACTTTCTGTAATATTTTATTATTGTGTTATATTTTGAACTATGTTGTTTTCAGGAACAGTGTTTGAAGGCGGGGATGTAGAAGCCTATATGTTAATCAAAAGTGTTGATTATCCCAGAGATCCAGAGACTCGGACTCTCACTGCTGCCATTCATCCTCAGCTGCAGGTGCCAGTCGTGCTGTTATTTATTGTATATGCACACAGAATCAGCATGAACATGTCTAGATCATAAGAAAATTACGTTTATTTTAGGACAAATATCATTTTCCATCTCCATTTTCTATTACAGGAATGGTGAAAAACTATAACTCTAATTATTGTAGTGTGGAAAAAAGTTAAATTATTATTATGGTAAACAGTGCTGGATTGTAACTGATTACATGTAATCTGGATTATGTAATCAAATTCTATAAGTGTAGTACTTGTAATTAGATTGTTACATTTTTAAAATGCTCATAATTATATTACAGTTACTTTTTATGGATTGCAGGTCCACCTAAGATTTAAAGATAATATTTCAATCTAATAACACATTCACATGTTCTCTGATGTCAGTTAATGGTCATATTGACATGAAGGTAAACAAGATATTTCAAATTTGGGCGTTCAAGTGTTTCATGCTTTTATTTTAAAACAATTTATTCTTTAGATTTTTATGATGTAATTAATTATTAGCTCTTTATCAACTAATAAACCTCCATGGTTCTTTAATTTACTACAGTTTGGGAAACACTACAGTAATGCAAGGTGTTATGCATTTTATGATGTTGACAAAAAAAAAAAAATTTTTTTAAATCTTATTTTATTTATTTATATATTTAACAATAATCCCATTTAAAGTTAGGTCAGAAGTAATCTGAAAGTAGTTAGAATACATTACCTGAGACGAGTAATCTAGATTACATTACTCACTCTTCATCATGTAATCTATAATCAGTTTGTAAATAATCTACCCAGCACTGACAGTGATTAATTCATCATGGCAGTATTTGTTGTACTCCCTTTAAGTTGATTTAAATTAAAAAAAAAAAACTTTGTGTATGCTTTGTGTATCAAGAAATGCAATCTTAATAGGCCTAAAAAATGCTAATTATAATTTCATTTTTCTTGATTTTTGATTATAATGTGACCTAGATATATTTATGTGAAATATACCTTAAATCTTTTTTGTTTTCTAGGACAAAGACTTCTGTCTTCTCAAGCGGGGAGACCCTTTATTTTTGTCATTTTCTGGAGAAACCGTAAACTACGAGGAAGAAGAGACACTTCATCCTTTCTTTATCAATGAGGCTGCTTACTATGAAAAGGGAATTGCTTTCCAGTTGGCAAAAAAGATGATGCTGACGATTCCAGCGGTGCGAGTTCAGAAAGACTGAAGGTTGAGAGAGGAAAAGATATTAAACTTAGCACAATTACCACCATCAATCAGTTGATGTCACAAGAATGTCACTGAAATGATTTTTACAACCACTTGTAACTCAGGTATACACTATGTACTTATTTTTAGCTATATGACAATGAATGGCTCATTTATCTGCTGCTAAAACACGAGCAACAGCGTTTTGAATGAAAAGATGTTTATTGTGACCAGCAAACTGTTCACTTGACAGAAACGTGTACAAAACTGTATAAAAAAGGCAAAACCATCTGAAGTATTGACATCATGATGATGTCACAGTGGAGTGTGAGGTATCCTCTTGACTGTATTGCTAATATACTTTCGCTCCTGCCTGATTGCTTTGAGAAAATGGACTTGAAATAAAAAGACAAAACAAAAAGCACACTCACTTGAAAAAAATGTGACTTCAAATATTACAACACAAAGAATAAACACATGGCACAATGAAAACAAGTGAAGCTGGATGTGCACAGTGTGATTTTTACCACTGGTACGATTTTTGCACAATGTGATGGCAGTGAAATCTTAAGTAAAATCTACAACTGACTGCAAGTCATCTACAGATTTTTAGTCAAAGTGTGCATGATACACGTGATGAATGACAGCAGTAACTGGATGTTTTAAATCTCTCGTCCACATCATTTGACATAAAAAATTGTGCCTTTGCACTAATTTCACCAATGTTTAAAGTGGCTTTATATGCACTAATTTAGTTGTCATAACATCACATTATGCAATCCTAAACTGCAAAGCATATCGAAAACAACATCATGGTAAAAAAAAAAAAAAAAAACAACGTGCACCAGATAAATGTTTAAATGAAGTATAAATATGTATATAAACCACAGCTGAGATGGTTTTAAATTACTACTTAAACCATCACAAACCATTATAACTGGATTCTAATCAAGTCTCTAAACAAATGTGAAGTACACAATAGAATACATTCTCAAAGAGAAACTAAATGGTAAACAACAGAGTATAACCAATGCAAGGCACAAAAAATAAAATAAAAATAATTATAAATAAGCAAACCAAATGTTCAGGAAAACACAAAAGGCTCAAGTGGTTAATGCTTATAAAATTCAGTCTTTCAGGCCAAGGCAGAACCCTATTGCATCTTGGGATTGCAAAGCGCTATAATGCATGAGTAGCTACAACACAGGCTGAATAAAAACACAGGTGTTATTTAAAACACGCTGAGGAGATGGAACTACACCTAACTAGGGTTGCAAAGGGGTGGAAAATTTCCGGAAACTTTCCAAAAGTCCTTGGAATATTCCAAAAAACCCTGGAAAGTTTTCAAAATATTGGGAATATTTCCTAAATTTAATGGAAATGTCCCACCTTTTTGCAACCCTCAACCTAACACATCAAAATAAGTAACTGTGTGACTAAACAAAAGGTGAAGCCCTGAATAACTACTGTTTATAGATGCTTTTCTGTTGAGCGAGAGTCTGCGGATGAGAAGTTTCTCGTCTACAACAGCACAGATGCTAATAGAGTGGTTAAAAAGGCAGTTATATAGTAGGAAGATCCTTCAAGAAATGAATATATTCACAGGACAGTGCTACAGGTGGACGGAGTTAGTTAACCTACTAACCTTGAGCGGTATGTTCTGACTGTTTCCTTCATAACTTTAGCTTGGTTAGTGGTAAAAGCAGCCGCTGAACGAACATGGCTGAGTGCTTTCTGTGAGAGCACAAGATGCCTTCGGCAACTCTATAATCAGTCCTCTATTGCCTAAGCAACCCTGTAGGCTGTCATTCGAGTGTACTGTTGGCGGTGGCTCCTCGCGGCCCATATAAAGAGCGCGGCAGCCATGATCTGCAGCGGTGATGAGACCAGAGCCAAAAACAAGGACCAGCCCGGTGAATAGTCCATCCCCTCGGGGAGATCGGATATTTCGTGTAACAAATGCATGCCCACGAGGAAACAGCATACGGTGGCCATGGAACACAGGCCTGAGAAAACGATAAACGTCAAATTATAATAATCTAATTTTCTGGGAGCTGTGGAAATATAGCCATTAGCTGTTATTAATGTCTTACCGGCCAGCAGATGCAGCAGCCCTACAAATAGTGTGGGAGTGATACTGCGGCAAAGGCAGGCGCACACTCCGACCAACGCCGCGAGAAACACCAGCCCCACAGAGACCAGCGGCAACAGGAACTGACACTTCCACAGGTCTGTGGACACAAACATTCAAAACATAACGACAAAGCAAATAACAAAACATCCTGTTGCTGGTTAAAATACTATATATGAATGAATCTTCGTATAAGAAAATAAAAGTAAACATCTTGTCTGGACTGTGTCTAGACAAACAATTATAAGTGAATGGAATGAGCATTAAAAATGATGTTGAGAACTCTCTTCGTGTCAGGACGTACATGTACGCAGCAGATCTTCTCCACTGTCAATATTCCCAGGAGATTTGTACTTGGATTTCCACTGCTGTGCCAAAGTAAAGGCCTGACATTTAGTCACCATTATCGGATCTGGAATGGAGGAAGCGGAGAGCGAGAAGAGAGAAAAAGCAAAATGTAGTAAGCATCAATTTTTTACTGACTGCACAACAACTAATAATAATAATAATAATAATAATAATAATAATAATACATAACCATAAGTTCCTCTCCTTACCAGGCTCTTTAAACCCTTGCAAGTCTTGGGGGACCAGGATGCAGCGCCACCAGAGACCCAGCGTGCCGTTCAGCCAGAACAGAGCATCGCTGTAGTTCCTCTCATTCACGTCCTCTCCCTCAAAGACCTGCCCCAGCTTCTGCAGGTCCGAGCCGTTGTTGGCGTCATTGCTGGCCGGCTGGCTCTGGTACTGGTACCAGTGCTGCGTTCCCATGGCAACAGAGAGATAGACGGCGGCAAGCAGGCTCAGCACGGAGCCGATGACCAGCGCCGTGGCGTATCGGTTGTCCACCATGGTTTCGATGAAGTAATGCAAAAAGACTTTCTGTAGATGGCCAACAATTAACTCTTTAGTTGATGTTGCTTTTCATCCTCTTATAATATCTGGTGCAGAACGTCAGATCTCATTCTCGTGGAGGTGATCCTTCTTGAGATCCTAAGAAGTGTGTCATCTGAAACGGAGAGGAGTGTGATTAAATCTCAAAGTAGTCAAACAAAGTCCTGTTTACACAAGTAACAAGTTAATACACTTTTAAGGAGGAATAAGTCGCTGGATTCGCGAAAGATTATCCCAGTTTCGAGACATTAAGCCAGGTAGCTAGACATTCGTGAGTAATCCTGAGTATTGTATGACTGTGAAATGATTTGTAAGTTACTTACTATTGCACAAGTTATTTTTTACTTACTATTGCACAAGTTATATATTAAAGCCATTAAACCAACAAACGATGACTAGTCACTTCTAATATCAAATGGTATAACAACAAAACTTATTTTTTACTTACTATTGAAAAAGTTTTATAATCAAAAGTCCGACAAAAAAGAAAAACAACAGATTTCATGTAAGTGGTCTTTCCACATTATTATTGAGTTAGATATATTTAAATAAGATATATTTAACTGACACAAGAGCCTAACGTTCAAGAGATATATTTAACTGACACAAAAAAGATATATTCAAAACACACAAGAGCCTAACGTTCAAGATTGCGTAACTTACATTAAAGTTGTTTGAGGTTGGCTAGCATGACAGCTAACAGGCTACACGGCGTAAGTTACTCGAGACTTTCGCGAAAAAAAAAGTATCTAAACTTTAAGTGTTCTGAACTTCATATAGCAATGAAACATCCTATATAGGTTTTTGTTTAAAGCAATAAAAGCTGTTTGCGATTGTCACTTACCATATTGAACACACCCTTCGCGCTGACGGAGACTCCGCTTCCGGTTACGAACGCGCGTACTCAACCTAAATCCGCACGGGCACGAGCAGTGCACTCGACCAGATGCGCCTTGTGAGTTTTATTAGGTTTTTATAAAGTCTGTGGTTTTCACACACCCTTACTAAAACGGAAGGACTAAAATGATAAGAAAGTAAACCGTTTTCTTCTGTTCACGGTGTACTTGCCTGTTAAAAGTGGCTTGTATCTCTCTTACACTCCTTTTCAGTTGGGTCTCAGTCCACTTTTCATTCAATATTTTTTTTAATTTTTTTTAGGCCCAAACAAACAGAATAGAGAACAGTTTTATTTCGTAATTTCACAACAACAGTCATCATCATTATTTTGAAATATTAGAAACTGAAAGAAGAAGCATAATGTTTGAAAGAATCTGTGGGTATTTGACAATTATTGTCCTGTCATAATGAGCAACTCGCATCCTAAGTGCATATTCCTTCATCCTTTTGCAAAATAATGTTTTTAATTATACACACAAGAAAATGTTAACATGCCTTTGACAACTCACATCTTGAATCAGTGAATCACTGCTCATTTGGAGATTTCACACACACACACACACACACACACACACACACACACACACACACACACACACACACACACACACACACACACACACACACACACATATATATATATATATATTATATATAAACACCCCCCTCTTGAAACCCCTAAACAGTACAATAAAAAGACGAAATATATCACTGGTAAAGAAACAGAGCAGTTTATTTTGCACACAATTCCTGGATTTTTATATGGCTTTAACAGTACAATAAAAAGACGAACAGTATATAGATACAAAAACATTTACCATTACTTCATATTTCAAAGGATTAGCCAACATGCGGTGCAAAAAAATAGTGACTCATTTGCAAAAAACAAAAACAAAACAACATAGCATGTTTGTCCAAATAAAAACTAAAATATCTAGTATTATTTAAAATCATTAAAAGTGCAAATAATAGAAGGGCTTAAAAATTTAGCAGTATAAAATTAATGGTAACATCATCTTGAAGGCATCTAGTGCATTAAATTTAAGACCAAAGCTCATTCTCCGAGCAGCTTTGACACCTGAGAATTACTGTACAGTACATTACTGAACATGTGCGATATATTACTGTAGATTCGCAGTGATCATATATTCTTTACAGTACTTATGCATGTGATATTCTTTACAATTTCCTACTTCATCCTTTAGACTCCTTCAAATCAGTAAAATGTGTGACGTGAATGTTTTATTCTAAGATCGTTCTGCTCCAGAAGGTCTTGTCTGTTGAACTCCACCGTGCAGGAACCTGAGGAGCAAGGTGACGCCTCCAACTCCAGGACAGTTATGTTGTTTTGGACCAAGGTGCTGAGCAGGGCTGGGACAAAGAGCGTTATCTGAGGGCCACGGGACGGCCAGTAGTACTAGTGGCCCACGTTAAAACCGTTAATCCACACTTGCCCCTGAAATAAAACGTACGCCATGATCTCTTTGTTACACCAGCACTGATCTATTATGAATCTGATCTCTTCTATCTGATCATTTCAGTATAACCAACAGAAGCAGTTAAGACTCCGACCTTCCTCCAGCTGGGAAACTGGATGTATGTGTCCTGAGGGAGGTCAGGAATGCCGTTGGGGATGATGAGGCTGCCAGCGTAGAAGGTTGGAGGTGAAAGAGCAGGAGGAGGGGAGGTAATAAAGTTCCTGGAGGTGGAGATGAAGCCGCTCGATGCTGATAACAGGCCCTTGGGCACTGCTTCATCTGAGTACACTGTCCAGTTACCCAGAACATCAGCATCCAGAGTCAGATTAAACACCAGACCTTGAGGAACAGAACTGAAAAAGAGACATGGAGAAGGGAAGAAAGGATATGGAAAAATGGTAAAGATGGAAAAAAAATAGTAATAACAGTAGTAATGATAAAATAGATAAAAATAATAATAATTATTCTTACAGAAGTTTTAAAAATTTGTGCATTATCATTTTTAAGATTTTGTTTTTTGTTTGTACTAATATTTAATATTACTACTTAATATTTACATTTTTAAATTTAGGTTTCATTTATTTTTATTTCAGTTTACGTGATTATTTAGCCTATGTATTTATTTACAGTTTAATTTTAGTGCTTAATTTTCTGATGTTTATTAACTGAAATGGACACATTAGAAATAAATAAATAAATAAATAAATAAATCTACTACCATCAGACATGTTGACTAACTAAACATTTTAACCTAAAACCTAATTTTTGAGAAAATAAATTTTAGTCGTAAAACATGCATTTTACTATAGCGAAAAACTAAAACGAAAACACCATTATTAATAGAAAATCGTAATAAACAAAAAATATGAGAGAGTACATCTTTACTGGAATGTTAGCGCAGAAGGTTATACAAAAATTTAAAATTGATATTCATGAAAAATGCTCTTTTTTTCAAATGTCTTATTTGTTTTGTTCCTGCATGCCAGTATACTCAGCATTTTTTGTAATAATGTGTGTTTTCATTGTTGATAATATTTTAAAAACATTTTCCTTATTATATAAACATGATTTTGGGTTATTATAAGGATCGCTCTTTAAAGAATGTTGCTTTTATTATAAATTTTATGTTATTTTTATGTAAATTTCACATTCATAAATGCAAGTTTACAAAGGTTAAACCTCTTTTTAAAGTGCTTGAAAAAGAGATTAAAATGTAGATGCGATGTCAAAATCTAAAAATAGTAAAGCAATTAAAACGGTTCATATATGCTCCTCCTTTAACATTTTCACATAAAAAAAATACCCAATGGAGCTTACCTGCAAAGTGATTTTTTTGTATTAAAATTGCATTGTAACATATATGGAAGTGTATAATATGTATAATTTGTCTGTAAACTGATGCTTATGTAGCCCGTCTCTGCTTTTTAATTTTATTTCACCCCCTTGTTCCTACTTGTTGATGAATGTGAAATGTAATACAGTGGGAGATGGCATTGTACATGCTATTTGTTGACAATAAAGCATTAAAAAAAAAAGGATAGCGCAAAAGAATCACTGATCCGGATCTTTGAAGAACCGACTCGCGGAAATTAATCGGATTCCATCACCGCTACGCGTCTCCCAACCACTAGGGAGCGATATCGAGCGCTTCTTAATGATTTTTCTTCGGCTCTAGGTGAAGCACAGGAGGAATGCACGTGTGTTTCCGCACATGTGTAGGTTTTATAACAGTTTAAATATTTTTGTATTGTGTCGATCGACACAACGCTGATGATGTCTGCGTCTATAAACAAGAAAACAAACGGCGGAGATGCTGTTGCGAAGGCAGAAGCCCTCGATAACGAAGATGACTCTCCCATTGTGAGCCGCACACGGAGCGGTCGCAGAATACGGACACCCGCGGCCAAAACTCCCGTCCGCCGGACCAGAAAGTCTGTTGTGCGGGAAGATCCGGCAGAACACACCGAGTCTCGGCAGGAATCACCTCCCGATGAATGTACAGCAGATACTAAAGGCGATCAGTGTAGTCCAGAGACAGAACCAGTGTGTCCAGATGTGTCTACATCAGCAGATGTCAGTCAAGAGTCAGGTTTGATAGGGTCAGATCAGACCAGTGAGAAGGAAAATGTGGTAAATAACACAGAGACTGAATCCACTGGTCCCACTGACCCCAAGAAAATGGCCAAAAAAAGGACTCACTCAGAATCCAGTGAGAAGAAAAGTAAGGTGGTACCTCTCGGGAAACCTAAATCTGGAAGAGTATGGAAAGACAGAAATAAGCAAAGGTGATTAACACTATAAAGTTTCTTATTGCTGTCCTGATAACACTTGGCTTGTTTAATTTGTGTCTATGCTTTCATGTTCTTGCATGTCTATCAGTCCATGATAATACTTTGATACATAAACTGTGGCTTATTTTTGTAGTCTTATCTGCTTTATTTGTCTGTTTGCTAGTACATTAGTGTTTCTTCTGTCTGGTATCTATCTGACGTGTTCAGTGCTGACTTTGTTTTGTAGGTTCTCCGCTCTGTTGAGGGACAAACCTCTGCGTACTTCATGGGAAAAGAAGATGGAGGCCAAGAGAGAGAAGCAGCTGGTGAAGCAGTACCACCAACAGCTGAAAGATGAGCAGGCCAGAGAGAAAGAGGCGAGTTTATGCACCAAAACTGTGACTTTTTGTCTTTTATTTTTAGTGAATTGTGTCCAACGCCCATATAACTTTTGTTTCGGAGAATAAGTAATAGCAGTATACTGTTTACAGTTCTTGTGCTAACACTACATTTCTAAGGTTTGGGGTTAGTATAAAGTCTTTCATGCACACCAAGGCTGTTTTAAAGTTAAAAACTGAAATTTGAGTAATCATTGGTCATTTGTGCTTTTTCTGCATCTATATTTACAGGAGAAAAAGAAGAGAAGAGCAGAAAATCTGAGAAGACGAGCAGAAAATGAGAGAAAAGCAGAGATTGTGCAAGTGGTAAATGCAGAATTCCATTTTGCAGGAAAATTCATTTTTTACACTCTTTCTGTCACATCATTCTTTTAAAATAACTCATTACTGCTTGGCCCTTTCAGATTAAGAATACGGCAAAGATCAAGAGAATGAAGAAGAAACAGCTGAGGAAGATTGAGAAAAGAGACACGCTCTCCATGGTGCAGAAAACACCACCTAGTGTCAAGAAGGGAGGAGCGAAAACAAACAGCAGCTTGTAGGAAGTTTCAATGCAGACCTTAACTTGCTGTTATTCATTTAAATGTTCAGTGCATGTTGAATGAACTGCCATGCAGACCCCACTATGGAAAAGACATCATGGAAATGTTATAAGTTTTGGATCCGTGACTCAAAAACAGACTTTATATATTTATATATCAGTATATAATATGCATATATATATATATATATATATATATATATATATATATATATATATATATATATATATATATGCTTTATATATCAGTAATAATGATAAAATTGCACTGAGAGGTTTGTGTATTTGCCTTAAAGGGAAAACCCGTAAAAGATTTGTTCGTCTTCGTAAAACAATTACCCCCATGTTGTTCCAAACCCGTAAAAGATTTGTTCGTCTTCGTAACACAATTTAAGATATTTTGGATGAAAACCGGGAGGCCTGTGACTGTCCCATAGACTGCCAAGTAAATAACAGTGTCCAGGTCCATAAAAGCAAGGATTCACTGTTTTCTTTCAAATAAAAGCTAAATACTCATAGAAACAGTGCATCCTTGTGACGCGGATGATACAGAAGAGCATACGCAGCATACGGTGATATGGAGAGACACAGAGGAGACTAAAGTCGTTATTTTTGTTTTCTTTCGCTTACAAAAGTGTTCCCGTCACTTCATATAACCCAGATTGCATGTCTGATGGCAGATGGAGTATTCTGACTACGACTTTCATACCTTTTCTGGACCTTGACACTGTTATTTACTTGGCAGTCTATGGGACAGTCACAGGCCTCCCGGTTTTCATCCAAAATATCTTAAATTGTGTTCCGAAGACAAACAAAGCTTTCACGGGTTTGGAATGACATGGGGGTAAGTGATAATGACAAAATTTTCATTTTGGGGTGGAGTATCCCTTTAAGTCTCTGGGTCTGATGTAATATTTGTACAACAAATGGAAATAAAAATAAATAGGTTTAGTTTTAAAGGACATCTATTTCCTATCAACTTTTTGTGTGCATATGAGTTTATCTGATTGTCACATGAAAAAACAATCCAAATAAATATCTTTATAGATCTGTCCTCAGTCAGTTTCTTCCTGGTCCGTGCATGTCATTTATGTTGTTTGTTATTGTTTTTTAGTACATTAGAAAGGTTTAGTTGTTTCATTTTCAAAATTGACTTGGGATTTTCTGCTTTGTTTACATGTGGTAATATTTGCCTATCCAAGATGCTTACACTTTCAGGATCTCATTTTACATGGTGAGGTGAAATGTTCGGTCGAAAGTCAACCAAGTCAGATGAGGCGATTATAGAGGCGGAGTTCATATCAAGGAACAAAAAAGCGGTACTTTCTGCTGTCGATGCAAAGAGAGCACAAAACATTTTTTGTTTGCCATGGAGGTTAACAAAGACTTGGATCTATTCCTTTTATTTTTGTCCTTATGACGAATGGTGAATCATACCGTAAATGTGCCTTATATACAAATTTAACTTCTATTAGCATTATGTAGTTTGATATATCAGTTAAAGGTTCGGATACACAGAACACAGTTTAATCATCAGTAATGCAACAAGCCCTGTTGATAAAAATGAAAGCGAAACAGAGATGTTGAATGTGTTACTGATCTGCAAGAAAACATGAACAAAAATTGTGTTACTGTATATTTAAGTGTTTTGATGATGGAACAAAGATGTACTTTTTGGTTAATTTTTATGCTTTTAATTGTTCAAGAAATGATCTGGATGAGTTTGTGATAAAACAACAAACAAAAGGGTGTTTTGAGGGATTAATCACAACAAAAGCATTTCATTTTCAGTCTTAATCGGTACACTTTAAGATTGACATCTGTAAATGAGAAAACAGATTGTGGAAATGATAGAACTATCGAGCATCTTTTATTTTGTAAAACATAACAATTTTTCATATGCAACCTTATAAATGTCTAACATGAACAGATGTTTTAAAAGAAGGTTCCTAAAAGAATATATTAATGGAAGCATTAACATTTCTGATGAAAATGTCAAAATAATTTATTGTTAAATTGTCTGTAATTGTGATACTTCCGTTTAAAAAAAAAACAAAGAAAAAAATACTGAAACCACTAGTAATAAATTATGTTTTGCATTCTTTTCCAATTCAATTCAACTTTATTGTGTTTTTATTTTAAATGGTAGATATGATTATCAACACTTTCAAAATATGCGAATGAAAAGGAAGCAAGGACATCTGACCGTCTGTACAAAGAAAGAGTCACATGATCAGTGTCACAAAGAAATAGATCTGAATAGTAAATTTTTCTTCATTTTACACACTGTGCCATTATTGGCAGGGTCTAATTGTCCTGCACAACAGTGAAATATTAATCTCAGGAAAACTATGTCCTTGTATCTCATATGTAAGTTTGGTTCTTTGACATAAAACTTGACATAGATCCTTAATTGCTTCATCATCACAATAACACATAAATCAGCTGCTTAATATGAAAAAATAAAACACAGTGAGGAAAACAAATTGTTTTGAACGGCACATGTTGTGTCACACTGTTTGTCGTGGTGTGGCAGCCGTGTGCAGTTCCTGTAAATGCATGTTTGATGAAAATCAACCAAGCAGGGCTGGGCCGGGCTTGTTTATTAGTGCCACAACACATGGGAAGTCAAGTACATTCCCCAAAATGTCTCTTTGGTTTTATATTCATTGATCAGCATTAAGAGAACATCATTTCTGGATTGTGGATGGTTGGCAGCTCAAACCAGCAAGGCTACAGACATTTAAGAAAAAAACTTTTTTAACACGATAGTATTATGGCCCTATGAAAACGTAGTGATTGTCACTTGTGTTTTTGTTTGTTGTCATAAGGTCATGCAATCCTCCAATCCTTTTTCAGCCTGAAACATTAATGCTTTGCCCTTCCAGATTAAGATCAAGAAAATGAAGAAGAAACAGCTGAGGAAGATATCTTTATAGATCTGTCCTCAGTCAGTTTCTTCCTGGTCCGTGCATGTCTTTTATGTTGTTTGTTATTGTTTTTTAGAACATTAGAAAGGTTTAGTTGTTTCATTTTCAAAATTGACTTGGAACTTTCCACTTGGTTAGATATGGTCACGTGTGGTCATTTTTACCTAGCCAAGATGCTTACACTTTCAGTATCCTTTTTTTTCATGGTGAGATGAAATATTTAGTACTTTGTAGTCCCAAGCTGTATTATTAAAATGTGCAAAAATCAAATGTTTATGACTGATGATTTAATTCTGTACTCTTCAAAACAAATAAAAAAGAAGGAAATAGTATATTTTGATAGTTATGACTCCTCCCCACCAGTTTCCGTAGAAGTCCCTCCAATTAATGTTTTTCATAGTTTGTAATGTATCTCCTCTTCTGAGTAAGAAGACATCAACAAAGCCATGAGGTGATTGTAGAGGCGGAGTTCACATGAAAGAATAAAAGGGACTTTCCATCTTCCATGTCTATAAAAAAAATGTTATTGGTGCAAAGACAGCACAAAAGCATCAAAAACGGAAGAGAGAGATAACCCGTGTTGACATCATGGCTACAACTGCTTGTGCACCAGTGGTAAGACTTATTTTAAATGGATTTTAAAGCAGACAATCATTTAACATTGTGAAAAAATTGTAAAATAAGACTGTGATTTCCCACTTGCGTCCAGGCTAATATTTTGTGTTATAATGATAAACACCCCCTCTAATTTTGGCTCTCTTTCAGACTGATTACACTAAGCCTCAGCATGGCAGGCAATGTGTCAAAGAAGACCCCAAAGACACTGTGCTGCATGAGTCGTTGAAAAACACCACTCACACCTTTTTACAGGTTCATCCTCAATGGATTTCTGTGAATGTCTTCAATGGCTCTAATGGAGTTGTGGTTCCTGTGACTGTGTGCAGCATTGATACCATCAGTAAACTGCAGCAGGAGGTCCTGAAGCAGAGACCAGACTTTGTAGGATGTGGAAGTCTGGTCTACAATGGTAAACCTGTTGAGCTGCACAAGACGCTGTCTGAGCTGCAGGTGAAGCCAGGAGCCATGCTCATCACATACCAGAAATGTAAAGGAGGTTAACAAGGACTTTCTTTCTGTCTTCCCATTTTTCCTTATCTGTATCCTTATGCTATAGGGTAAATCACACTGGAGATGTGCCTTATGTACAAACATTTGCTTGTTACATCTTCTATTACCGTTAGCTAGTAATGTGAAAGGTTTGGATACACTTGATGATTTATTATGCAGCCCTATGAGTTTTCTTAACTGATTCTGTTGTTTTCCCATCACTGTGAAGCTGCTTTGATGCAATTTGTTTTGTGTAAATCACTTCAGAAAGGTGACTTAACTTGACTTGATTTAATCATCTATGCGAAAAGCACTGTTTATGCAAATGAAAATGAAAGTAAAACAGATTACACACGAGTCAAATGTGTTATTTGAGCTTCGAGAAGACACTGAATGGAAATGTTTTATTTGAACTGGATTTAACCTGAATTGTTTGTGTGTGTGTGTGTGTGTGTGTGTGTGTGTGTGTGTGTGTGTGTGTGTGTGTTAAGAGTTTTGGACAAAACAAATCAAAGCATTTAACTTTAAAATTAAAAATGTCAGCATGTCAACAATACTTGTGATTTGGACTACATGTAAATTGATTCTTCTATTTCTATATAAATAAATACAAGTATCTGAAACCTCTTATAACTGCTGCTTTGCATTATTTTCTAATTCAATATTGTTTAAATACATAATTTAAAAGGATAGTTATGATATCCAACACTTGAACTACAATACATGAACAAAACCTGATGAACAAAAATGATGTTCTCCAGGATGATCAGGCATTTTCTAAAGATCATGAGCTTCAATGGAAGCAAGAACATCTGACCGTCTGTACAAAGAGTACAGACATGGTTAGTGTCCCAAAGAAATAGAGCAGAATCTTAATTATTTCTTCATTTTTCACCATTTACATTTTTGAAATGTATTTCCATATTTAAATGTCCAATATAAAGGTGGTTTTAACAGAGTTAAATTCAACACGCCTGCTATGATCTAGGTTTATTCATTATGAGTTTATTAACAGTACAATTATTTTTGACACATACAATTTCTTATACTAAAGGATGGCAGGTAGAGAGTAGTCTGTGAAATTACAATTACTCCTTATCTTCCCTGTGGTCAGCAGCACCATCTCGCACAAAAGTAAAATAACAATCTCAAGCAAACTAAGTTCTTCTATCGTGTATATAGGTTTGATTCTTTGACTTAAAACTTGCTGAAGATTCTTAATCATGTTACCATCACCACATGACTCATAAAAACAGCTACCACTGCTTAAAACGAAAATGAAATAAAACACTATGGAACTAATGGTTTTGGACTGCAGCTAAAGTACGGTGATTACCATTTTCTGTGTTGTGTCAAATCGGATTCTTGCTGTCGCACTGTTGTGGTAGTTACGCAGAGGTGTGCTGTTCCTGTAACCGCATGTTTGATGAAAATCAACCAACTGTAGCAGAGTTGGGATGGGCATGTTTCGTAGTACCACAACGCATGGGAAGTCAGGTACATTCCCAAAGATGTCTCTGACTCTATAAATTCACAATCAGCAAACAGAACTTCATTTCTGGATTTTAGATGGTTCGCAGCTCAAACCAGCATGGCTACAGACATTCAAGCAGCACTGGTAAGATGATTTCAAATACATTTTATAAGAACAGAACATTTTTTAACATATTAGTGTTATGTATGGTCTTATGAAAATGCTCTCACTTGTGTTTTGTTTTGTTGTCATAAGGTGCCATGCTTACATTCTCTGGATATCTTCATTCTCTTTCAGGCTCCAATCCTTCTTCAGCCTGAAGCATGTGGACCGACGCAGTGTGTCAAAGGAGATCCCAAAGGAGACCCTGTTCCCTTCCCTGAACCGTTAGAAAACACCACCCACGCCGTTCTCCAGGTTCAAAAGCCAGTTTCACCAGGACCTAAACGCTTTCCTGTGAATGTCCTAAATGGCTCTGACGGCACGAAGATTTCTGTGACCGTGAGGAGCATCGATACCATCGGGAAACTGCAGCAGAAGGTCCTGAAGCTCAGACCAGAACTAGGAAGTGGGAATCTGGCCTATAATGGTAAACCGGTTCAGCCGCACAAGAAGCTGTCTGAGCTCCAGGTGAAGCCGGGAGCCATGTTCGTCACCTACCGGAAATGTTGTGGAGGTTAAGAGACTTTTCTTGTTGTTTACATTTAACACTATACGATTTGGAATATTTCCCACTAAATTTACATAAAACTGCTCTTTTATTGTATTATCTATATGTTATGATTTGCTATCTTACATAACATTTAGCTCATACGATGCATTATATATCATCAAAGTTATGGAAGCATTGTACTGAATTTTGATTGATCTACTGCCTAAATTATAAGATTGTTTTTGTGTATAATGTATACATTTCTATATAAAAACAAACACACACAACAAAATGGACCAGATATTAAATATTCATTAGTTTAAACTATATAAACCACATAGATTATTATATAATATAGCTTAATTTGATACACATGTATAAACAGCCATGCTAAATATCACAAAATTACTTTACAATATATTTGCAAATACACATGTATAAACAGCCATGCTAAATATCACATTGTTACTGTACAAGATATTTGCAGTTTACACATTTAGTAACAAAGCTGTGTAAAATGCTTTTTTTTTTTTTTTGGTATTGCTTCTAAAACAAAACAACAACAACACAAGCCCAGTGCAAGTGAAAATAAAAGCAATCAAATAAAACCGAAAGCAGTTGTGATAATGCATGAGCGGACCGTTGTTTAAGCTGTCATTGAACTTGACTGACATAAAAAATAATAAAAATATAAAAGATTAAAATATTACACTTTGTATTGTCGTGTGTTCTGTATAAACACATGGAGGTTGTAGTCTATATTGACAACAAAACAGTTTCACTTTCAGTCTGTAAGTTTATCGTCCGCAACTTCAGCATAATGTGATAAAACGACCACCAAACAAATACCAATAACTACGAAAGGCACAACAAGAAGGCTGAACTACTAACTATTGTCAACTTTCATAGTAGCCTACAGTATCACCTGTATCAGTTTGATCCTTTGACTTGTGACTAACGTAGATACTTAATCACCATGGATCAAATATACTAGAAATAAAGCAACGTCCTGTAAAACACAGTGAGTTTGTTTTGAACTGCAAGACAATTTCCAGGTATCTGTCACAGGTGTGTTTCTCATAACTGGACTGTCCAGACAACACATTTGGCTAATTCAGTGGCAGTGCTGAGCTCTTCTTGTAAATCATGTGTTTGGTGAGAATCTGGGGTGCTGGATGTGTTTACTGATGCCATAACAGAAGAAGGGTAGATAGGTGAATTCCCAAACAAAGTTTCTCTTTCACTTTATAATTTTCAGGTACTTTTTAGGTAGTAGGCCTAGCAGTATAAATCGTGGGTTGTAGCATAGCAGACAACATATAACGAGAACTGCAATGGTATGAATGTTTGTGTACCAGACATTCCATTATCTGACATTTCACAGTTTTGTGACAAAAAAAAACGGGACACACAGAATGCAAGCAAACTAATAATGTCATAGTCATCAGTTTCAGTAATAATAGGTTTTGAAACAGCTTTAAAAAAAAGTCTGATAACCTTGAGCTAATATTTACAGACATTGTTTGGAATATAAAATACTAAAAAAAAAATTAAAACAAAAAAAAAAATCTATACCTAAAAAAAATTAAATATAACATATTAAAAAAAGTATATTGTTCATTATTAGTAGCTATAGCTAAAACAGTAACAAGTGCATACAAACATTTTAATGTTTTGTCTTATAGGCTATGTTCTGAACATATGCTGCCTAATTTACTTTTAAAATGTTTAAAGAGCTGGTAAATCTTATTGTAATAGACATCTCTTCTTCTTTGCCTGCGAATGAAGCTTAATATGTTGTTAGGGCGACCTCTGCAGTTAATGTTTTAAAATTACACGTTTTGGAACTTTAGACTATTAAAGTGATTAAAGACGCCCTCGACCTATAAATAACTCTGGATTATTATTCAGTAATTCTAAGAATAAAGCATATTTAATTCATAAAAATGTTTTATTATTCGCTATTATTTTATTTATTTTTTTGCTATTGTCACATCATTTTTTATGTAATTTAAAACATAGGCTATCTCTCTCTATGATTTGATTGCTCTGTGAGTGATAGTTTATTCAGTTTGATATATCTAAACTGTTAAGATGCAATCATGCAATCATATATAAGCTTACTGATTAAAATATTAATTATATAGCCGAATTTATTCAGTATCGCACTCTGAATTAGCTTATAGTGTAATGTTTGTCACTACCGTTGTATAGACCCCTTAAAAGTTTGTAAACATTGCAACGTCTCCGGGTGGGCGGGGCTTAGCTGGAGGCAAAAAGAGGCGCGGAGGCAATGTTGACAAGCGTAAACTAGCACGTTTTAGGAGGGATTTATTAAACATGGATGCAGAAGAAGGTTCGGAACTGTCCGAATATGTACAGTCACTGACTCTGCGGGACCGTGACAAAAAAAAAAATAATAAAAAAAGTGGAAGTTAGCATACATTTATCAATTAATTCAGTTGATCACTTATTTCACTGACCAAACTGGTTATCTGACCAAAATATAATGACGAGTGGATAACATTACAGTAGCCTAATTTATTTATTTATTTATTTTTTAGCTAAGCCTGGGTGTAGTTCTTGTATCTTGTTCTCATTGGAAACATTTTAAAACCAGGTTTGGATATTTCCTAGACAACATATGAATTACTTTCGGGTGGTTTGGGGAATTGTCCAAGGCTTATTGTCTAATGTAACTTATCGCTGGGCTAACATCAGATTAGCAATGTGTTATTTTAAGAGACCATTCAAAGGATGACACACACATCTATCGCTGTATTGTTTGTTTAAGATTTAAGCTAGCTAGTGCGCTGAAGGTTGGCGACTTTTCACCTATAAAACATAAACTTGCTGATTTGTACTAGATAAAACCAACACACCAGTACATATGCATAGATTTATTTTACCTAATATGAAGTGTGCACTGCAAACACGAGCATTATTTATGATCGTCTCTGTCTAGTCTGTACGCTGTATGCATTCAACCACAATTGTCTTCTTGATTTCTGTGAAGGATGTCGGCCGGGACCGTGAAACTTTAGTTTTGAACCAAAAGTGCTGTTCCTTCTATTATGCTGGCATCCAAAAACACAACAAGACGACATTTTAAAGTCAAAACCTCAAACTTTTAGCGCGCCTGCTATGAGTTCTTCCTTATGTTTTGCCTCCAGCTAAACGGTGACGTCACACCCGTAGGCGATTAACGTCTATATTGAACTGCACACCCCATCGTATTAGGGGGACCGGAAGTGGAAATAATAAAAGAAGGATGTCGAGCTGGTAGTCACACGCACTGCAAAATACCTGAGTTGTGTTTCATTTAGAACATGGTCATGAAATGGTGAATCAGCAACAATGCTAAAAACCGATCTCACATCAACTCGTACATGTTTTACCAGGTGGCTGTTGGCTAATTCATACCCTAACCCCGCCCCTAAACGTACCCCTCACAGCAACATTACTGTGATTACAGCCCTAGATTAATCAGCAACAGCCCTTATAGGGTCCCTTGCAAGAAGACCATCATCATAGGGGTTCTCTTGCCATCAAAAAGCTCAGTGTCACGTTCGTGTTAAACAGAAATAAACCACAAGGTGCCACTCTTATGCTGACACACCTACAACAGCTGATTAAATATCCTTCAACTTATGCACAGTCATGCCTGAAGCATAGTAGCTTGCTGAATGTACAAGTAAACCACTTTTATTCGTTGAGAAGACTTTTATATACAGGTGCATCTCAAGAAATTAGAATGTCGTGGAAAAGTTCATTTATTTCAGTAATTCAACTCAAATTGTGAAACTCGTTTATAAAATAAATTAACAAAAACCCACCAGATCTAGGCTATCTATCTATCTATCTATCTATCTAGGCTCACCAGATTAACAAAACCCACTATCTATTCATCTATCTATCGATATATCTATCTATATATATATCTATCTATCTATCTATATATATATATATATATATAATATTTTTTAATTCCAGTAATTCTTCAGGATTTTCCTGTTGGACATTAGTACACAAACCGATAAATCAAACACCCCACTACCACACCCCTTGTACTCTGCCTTCATGTGCTCCATTCCCCATGTTCTCTGTGACTCAGTTTCTGTCTCAAGTCATTACTTGTGTCTTCTGCCTGTGTTCCATGTTGGATTTAGTCCCTCGTTATCCTGTCTTTATAAGCCCTGTCCTGTTAGTTCAGTTTTGCGGGGTCTACAAGTCAGTACTTGTGTCTTCTGCCTGTGTTCCATGTTGGATTTACCTTTCGGCAGCGTAGTGTGACAGTCAGGGGCGGACTTACCCATTAGGCAGGGTAGGCGACTGCCTTGGGCCCCCAAAAGCCAAGGGCCCCCTAAAATGCTTTTTATATACGAGATGCGCATCAAGCGCGGACACGCGAACAGCTGCTGTTTGCGGTGTTTATTACCACGACAACCGTCTGCGTGTCCAAGTTGAACGTGCTTCTTGTGTATCCTGCTTGTAGCAAATGAAAATATTATGCATCTGAAGCTCTTTCCCAGCGCGCGCGCACACTTCTCTCTCTGCGTCTGTTCAGCGAGCGGCGGAAAGGAGCTGCGCTTTCAGTTAAAACACAGATATTGTTGCTTCTCTAATTTTACATACAGAATAGCCGAAATCACAGCACAGCTATTGTCTTTATCTTGTCTGTAGCCTATTTGATTTTATCAGACGACGGCACGATTATAAATCAGGAATTTTGTGCAGATTAACATATCGGAAGGGAGAGCTAGTCGTTATTGGGTCGCGGGATGAATATTTCATATTCATCCCGTTGTCTGACAACAGAAACAACCAAATATATCAATGAAAACAGTTTCTAGAATTTAGCTGCATCAAAATACAGAATGTGGCACAGAGAAGCAAACAAATGTAATAATACATAATAAATGTACATTTTGGATGTTCATAAGAATAGAGCTGCCCTGTCTTGCGAAAATACAAACAGGTTGTGTACTGTAAGTAAATTGCTCAATGCAAAGAAATATAATCATTTGTCTAATAGAGTGGCTCTGTTTTTTTTTTTCAATTTGTCTAATAGAGTGGAACAAGTTCTTTGAAAAACATCTATGACCTATGAAACATGTCTACTCTTCATGCTCTATTCACTAATAATAAAAATATATCACATAAAGCATCCATATTTATCCATACCTATGTTGATTAGATTAAAAACTTGAAGGCCTGGTTTCACAAACGCCTTAGTTAAATTAAGATATTTAAGGAACTTTTACAAAAATGCCTTAGAAGAAAATGTTACAGGTGTGCATCTTGACACAGAACAATGATATTTTTTTCATGATATGAAAGATATTTTCAGTTGAGACTGCTCAAACATGTATTTTAGTTTGGGACTAGCTTAAGCCATGTCTGTGAAACTGGGGGGAAAAGTATTAATTTAAGGTACATTTAGAACAGATAAAAATGTGTGATTAAATTGGGATTATTCATGAGTTTAACTCATGATAATCATGCGACAAATCACGATTATATATTTTAATTGATTGACAGCCCTAAGTTAAAATGTATAGACTTACGCTGGTAACTCATCAGTGGACTTTCCTCATTAATATAGGCTATATTTTTTCCCACTTTTCTCATTCTTATTAATTAAAACATTGGACACAACAATGTGGCACCATTGTGCAGCAGCAGTCATCACGACAGAAAAGGAGCCTCAATGTTAGGTAAATGTGTGCAAATGTATAGGGCCCCATTCCTATATTTGCCTAGGGCCCAATTCACTTAATCCACCCCTGGTGACAGTTACACTGTTTTATCCCTCTTAACATCATGAAGGACCAATTTATTTATGTATTTTTTACGTTTTAATATGTTTAAAATAATATGACATGTTCAAAATATTTCCCACTGACTGGACTATAATAAATCAATAACAACAAATCCTTTTAAATGAAATCTTTCACACTAACAATAAATAACACCAAGTTATTAACACCAATGTCAAAAGATTATCCAAATTTTAACTAAAATATTATTTAAATAATATTAAATAATGAATGAATGAATGAATGTTGATTCAAATGAATGTCAAACAATTAAATTTTTTTTCAAAACAATACAGAGAGAAGCAGTTTCATATTACTTAAATTACACTATGGTGTTTTTATGTGTTTTTAAGGTGTTATGTTGCTAGGTTTTTTTTTTAAACTGTCTCATGAAATCAAATATGATCATCATGGTATTTTGAGAATTTCCTGCCAGAGCAAAGGTCACATAATACCAATACTTATGGCAGTTTACAGAAAACTTCCTGTTTCTTTCATTGAAACCTGGGTGTGTCAGCTGCTGTACACAACATCAGTTCATTAATCAAACAGAAGCCACATGACACGGAAAACAAGACGGGAAAAAAATCCAGAATGTGGCTGTTGCGCTTGTTTGGAGAGTTTGTGCGCAGGCATGTGACGCGACGAGAGCAGACTTTGGGTGAGTCATTCACTGATGTATTGTTACATTTCTCTGCTTTTGGAAACATGCGGAAATCTCTTACCAGGACATGTAGGCAGTAATTGTTTGGAGCTTATCCATTTATAATCTACTGTAAATCAGTTACTATTGCACATAAAAGGAAATAAAATTTTTAATTAACAATAAGGAACTTAAAATAAAACAGGATTATTAATTTTCTCAAAAAGATAAATTTCAGAATGCAGTGCAGCGTTGTCATGATTATAAAAATATATAAATTCATTGTTTTTCCTCATTAAAAAGCTTTACACAAAGAATTGAATAGTGTGTTTTGAATTTTTGTATTTTAAATAATGTACATGAGGATTCTTCTTATTTGAAATGAAGGCTTATGAAGTCACTGAAAGCTGTTTTTATGTTCAGCAATATACAAAAATAAAAATAACACACACAATGTTCACATACTCACTACCAGTCAAAAGTTTTTGAACAGTAAGATTTTTAATGTTTTTAAAGAATTCTCTTCTGTTCACCAAGCCTGGATTTGATTAAAAGTACAGCAAAAACAGCAATATTGTGGAATATATGTACTATTTAAAATAACTGCTTTCTTTTTTAATATATTTTAAAATATAATTTATTCCCGTGATCAGCATCATTACTTCAGTCTTCAGCGTCACACGATCCTTCAGAAATCATTCTAATATATGCTGATTTGCTGTTCAAGAAAAAAATATTATTATTATTATTATTATTATTATTATTATTATTATTATCATCATCATCATCATTATCATCAGTATTTAAAACAGTTGAGTAATTTTTTCTTTCCGGATTCTTTGATGATTATATACTCACTCCAAGCTTTTGGATGGTATAGTGGGTATAATGTTAATAAGCTTTTTGTATATATATATATATATATATATATATATATATTGTGAGTTTGAGTCTCGGGCCGGCAGGAATTGTAGGTGGGGGAGTGAATGTACAATGCTCTCTCCACCTTCAATACCATGACTGAGGTGCCCTTGAGCAAGGCACTGAACCACCAATTTCTCCCCGGGCGCCAAAGCATAAATGGCTGCCCACCGCTCCGGGTGTGTGATCACTGCTGTGTGTGTGCACTTTGGATGGGTTAAATGCAGAGCACGAATTCCGAGTATGGGTCACCATACTTGGCTGTATGTCACTTTCACTCATTTCACTTTTGCTGTATTTTGGATCAAATAAATGCAGGCTTGGTGAGCAGAAGAGACTTCTTTCAAAAACATTAGAAAACTTAACGTTCAAAAACTTTTGACTGGTAGTGTATGTCTTCAAACAGCTTAAATAAAACAGCAAACATATTGTATTAATTATATAAAAATAGAAGCCAATATATTCTTCAGAAATACATTTATTCCTCACAGAAGGAATAATCAAATGGGTTTCCATTTCATTTTTGATTATACTTTTAAAAAACACTCTGTTCACTGGAGTCCAGTTTACTGCACAAGACATTAATTATGTCAGCAACAGAAATACTTAAAATAGTGGGACTGTGGCCAAAAACAATGAGAAAGCAGTAATAAAAAAGAACATTTCCAAAATTCCTGCTTCTCTTCCTTTACACTGAATTATGCAGAAAGATGGCAGGAAACATCTCTGTTTTTGTAAAATTACACGCCTGTCCTCCATTTCAAAGTTCCCTCAAGCTGTGAGACTTTAACCTGCAAATTAACATTCCACCTCCACCCAGCTCAACAAATACCTGACTGTAATTAACACTCAGCCTTTGCACAGTTCTGGCTGATGCACTGCACTTACGAAACAAAAATACATTGGAATAAACTGTAAAATATCATTTCCATATGGGACATTAGTGCTTATATTTCACAATACATTGCTATACATTGGAAGCCCACATATAAAAAAATATAGCAATTAAAACTGGGTTACTTTTATTTCATAGCTTGCATGAGTTGACACATGGTTTTACATAAAGCTGAAAAATATTCACATTTTATATAGGCCTATTAAAAATATATGTGATGTATAAGAAAATGGTAACACAGACACACATACACACGTTTGTATAACAATACAATACACATATGTCACAATGCATACATGTTCCTATATTTATTGTACAGGTGTTGAAATATATTTATGCATACTTCAATAGTACCATTATATTACTTGTGTAATAAAACTTATGTATTACTAAATATAAAACTACATAGCCTATATAAGCAAATATATTGTTTTTGTGCAATACGATTGCGTCAACACTGTTCCATTCTGTCGTCATGCTGCACGTACCCTATGGTTGGAATCAAATATTAAAAATCAAATATATTGTATTTTCTATAATTTATAGCTTCACCTGTACTTAAATCACTCAGAAATCCCTTTGTGTAAATAAGCTTCCTCTCGGTAGAATTACCCCTCATATGCCACTTTAATATGCAGATATGTAAGCTGATGATTCACAGGGCAACTTTTTGACCAGTGTTGCCAGGCAACTTTGGTTAAAGTTGTCATCAACAGGCACCAAGGAGAGACACAGGTGCCCACAACCGATCTGAAGTATCCAGACAGTATTTTGCTACAACATTTGGCAAAATTGCTCAAAAAGTTGCCTGTGTATCATCAGTGTACACCATTTTAAAATAATAAATCTGACCCTGGACCACAAAAACAAGTGTCAAGGCTTATACATGTAATGAAAAATAAGCTTTCCATTGATGTATGGTTTGTTAGGATAGGACAATATTTGGCTGAGATACAACTATTTGAAAATCTTGAATCTGAGGGTGCAAAAAAAGCTAAATATTGATAAAATCACCTTTAAAGGGGTCATATGATGCGATTTAAATTTTTTCTTTCTCTTTGGAGTGTTACAAGCTCTTGGTGCATGAAGAAGATCTGTAAAGTTGCAAAGACTAAAGTCTCAAATCCAAAGAGATATTCTTTATAAAAGTTAAGACTCTGCCACACCCCCCTAAAACGCCTCGTTCAAACACGCCCCCACATTTCTACGTCACTATGTGGAAATATTTGTGTAATGCCACCCAAATGTTCACGCAAAGAAAGAAGGCGTGGTTTCATTAACTGCAGTTAGTGTTGAAGCAGCAATGTCAGGGAGATGCTGTGTGTATATAGGTGAAAGCAAAAGCACTTTATTTGGCCTTCCGAAAGTAGATGCATTTAGGAATCTTTAAGATTACTTACAATAGAAAAGCAACGCATTTTATGGACGACCGTTTCGTGAACCTAGGAGAGGAGGTAATTCTGACTTTGCTGAATCAGCTACTGTAAGTATGTTTTGTTATTAGTTTAAGTATTTGCTATTGACTGTTCAGAGTTTTGCTAATCAGAGCAGACTGCACTTATCAGAAGGAGGGACTTTGTAGAAAACGACGCGTTTGAGAAAGGCGGGGCATAGAGGACCTCCAATAATGTACAGTATTTGAAAAATAATGTTTTTTGAACATTAAAGCGTCAACATATTCTGTTATTCCAAATACACAAAATAATGATCTTTAAAAAAGCATCATATGACCCCTTTAAAGTTGTCCAAATAAAGTTCTTAGCAACACATATCATTAATCAGAAATTAAGTTTTGATATATTTACGGTAGAAAATTTACAAAGTATCTTCATGGAACATGATCTCTACTTAATATCCTAATGATTTTTGGCATAAAAGAAAAATCTATAATTTTGACCTATCAAGGATGGGAGGAGCCCAGGCACAGGAGTATGGACAGCTGGACAAGGTGAAGCAGAGCCATCCGATGTAGGAGGCAGAGCCACAGGCTCCTCAGGTCCAGGGGACCAACACTCCCAGCAAGCCCGAGATGGAGCCCCACCACTGAAAGGAGTGAAACAGAGGGACTGAATTGGGGTGGAGATGACTAGATAGTAGGAGTGGCTGAGGGCTGAGGAGACTGAAGAAATAAGGTCTCTTAAGGCAGTTTGAAGAGAAGGCAGGAGAGGGAGGCTGGGCTGGATCAGCAAGTCATACAGATGAATAGAATCTGGCAGGCTAAGGAGAACCAAAGTTGTTAACGGTGCTCGCATCCATACCCTCGAATTCCACAAGTACTCCCTCAGACATGGATGAGAGAGTCGGCATTCACATGGACAGCTGTGCTCTGGTGGTGGTCCTGAGACCGGCATGCAGGAAACTGCAGAGGCAGTCGTCCGGGAGCGATGTGGCTGACACAAGGTTTAGGAACTCCTCCAAATGTTAGGAGGAGTTAGGGATGTAGAATATGGACATGCAGAATGTTAGCCAATATGTTTATAATTAGCATGCTAATAAGCAGCTAGTTAATGGTCAGAATTGGTCCCTATACTAAAGTGTTACCTAATTAAAATTTTTAGGTAAACTGTCTCTTCAACATGCATACTCTCTGCGTCAGACACATAAAATCTGGTTGGCCATAGATTTACAGGAGTGTCAGAGTGTAGGGTCCTACCATCCAGAATATTCATTGGTGATTTTAACATTTGAGTGTAGCAGAATGTCTATTTATCTATATTTCACTCTTACACCCATACAGTTTGTTTGACAGTTCCTTCTGTTACTTGATTAGCAGCCATAAATCCTAATAGCTGGCCATGATAGTGACTTGTGTCTTCCCAGACATGGTATTGCTAGATTTGAATGCTAACTCCTATCAACAATACACAAAAATGCCAGCTAATGGTTTTATGCAAGCCTACTTACAGTAAAGAAATGTTGACTAAAGGTTGAGTAAATTTGGTTGAGTCTAGTTGCATTTGAGCAGTGAACACTGTACTATAAAAAGCCATGTTAAGCATGTTTAGTATTTATTGTAGTGTCTTTTTATGAAAGCAAAATATTTTGGACTATATAAACTTAATAAATAATTTTATTTAATTAAAATAGAATATGACATTGCAATGTTAGAAATTATTAGATAAAAAAAGAAAAAAGAAAAATAAGTATGACCAGTATTTAACCTCAAAACAGTTTAACAGCAGTTACAATATTTACATGTTGAAAACATACATTAGGAAATGCATGAGGTAAAACATCCGCTTCTCCCTCAAAGAACAGCCTGCTGTTAAACAAATATCTGCAGTTAAATTCTTGAGGAACAATGCATCATCAAACTTATCTTTATATTGCTCTATACCATTATTTCAGAGTGTGCTACAATGGGAAGAATGTTGTACTTATATACCACGTAATAATAATAATTACATTTGTCATTTAATTATTTGTTATAGCATTTATTACTGAACTCTCATATTTGATTGATATATGTTTAAGGGATCTATAGGAAAAGCTTTAATATTTTAGACATAATGACGAGGCATGTTGCTTGGAGCAGACTGGATTCAATCTTTAATCCACCTGAAGCTGTAGTTGCTGTGGTTGCTGCAGGAGTGACAGTGGTAGCTGAAGCTGTAATAAAAACACAAGTAAATTAGCTAGATATCTCATTAAACCTATAGTTATAGATAGTAATGGATAGGTTACAGGTATAGAAGACTGTATTACTATGTAATAGAGTTTACCTGAACCATTGACTGAAATTGATTGAGGAATTATGTTCAATAGATTGACACCTCCGTTTCCCACTGCTGTCAAGAGGGTGTTCGAAATCTCTCCAACAGATGGGATAGCTTGATTTAAGCTGAAAGCTAGTCGTGTTGATGTGATGATTGACCCTTCACTGTAAAAAATAAGTGTAATTTTTGTAAAAAGGTTACGGGAAAAAAACTGTTAATAGGTTAACAGTAAGTTCCTGTACTATATACAGGAAAACCATAAAAGATCTAACCAGACATTTCATGTAATTGTACAGTAAAATGCTGTTAATTTTACAGTTTTAGAAGTAAAAAATAACAAATCAATGTATAATTTACAGTCAACAACTGTAAACTGATATTCCTAGAATTCCCTGTGTGACACTTCACATTTAAAAGTATTTTGCTTAAATAATCATGTTTTTTAATAGTTTTTGTTTTCAGTTATGTACATTTGAGCTTTATGTTACATCTTCTGTTGTTTAATAAAAGTTTATAGCATTATTTAGGTATCATGAAAAAATGATTAAATCATGTGTGTTACCGTAATAGTGTTTTGTGTTTGCTTGAATGACTCTGTGCACTTTCTATATATTAGTATATACTTCTCCTTTTGGCAAAGCTACTTACGATGAGCTTTGATTCTTCATGTGGCTTTTTCTTTTACCACCAGCATTATTATGGTGTTTGTCAGTATGTTAAAGGTACAAGGTTTTATACTGTAAAATGTACAGCTGCCAAAATTATTTTGTAAAAACTACTGACTTTTTTTTACAGTGTTGTCTAGAATATATAAATGTTGAAATTAATGTTACCTTTAAAAATTCAGTTTATTGCAATTTATCTCTCTCTCTCTCTCTTTCAAACACACACACACACACACACACACACACACACACACACACACACACACACACACACACACACACACACACACACAGCATGCATAAAATGAGCAACATTGCAATATGCTGCATTTACCTGAATCCTAGGACAATCACTCTGAGGAAGTTATCATACTTGATTTTGTAGATGGGCTCAATCTGGAACAGAAAACAAATAATTGCAGACATTACTTAAAACAGGGTAGTCTTGGTTAATTGTTACATAATTATCTCTTCTAATAATTAAATGTTTGACAGTCAAGAAAAATATCATTAGTGTATTACAGTGTATATAATAAATGGATTTAACCTCACCTGATCTTTGACAAGCTTAGCCCTACTCTTGAACTCCTCACTGTTGTTATCGCTGAGTGCAATAATAAATGTGTCATTAGAGCGAAACTCCAGAACTGTTAGCACCTCAGGTACTATTTTTGCAGTAGTTGCTGTGGAAGTTGTAGATGTTGTAGATGTTGTAGATGCTGTGGTCTCTGTAGATGCTGTAGTATGAGCAGATGTGGATGACACTGTAGAAGCTGTAGATACTGTAGGAGCTGTGGGCTCTGTAGATGCTGTAGATATTGTAGAAGCTGTAGATACTGTAGACTCTGTAGATGCTGTAGACTGAGCAGAAGTGGATGACACTGTAGAAGCTGTAGACTGTAGGAGCTGTGTAGACTGTAGATGCTGTAGATATTGTAGAAGCTGTAGATACTGTAGACTCTGTAGATGCTGTAGACTGAGCAGAAGTGGATGACACTGTAGAAGCTGTAGATACTGTAGGAGATGTAGGCTCTGTAGATGCTGTAGATATTGTAGAAGCTGTAGATACTGTAGGAGCTGTAGATACTGTAGACTCTGTAGATGCTGTAGATATTGTAGAAGCTGTAGATACTGTAGGAGCTGTAGGCTCTGTAGATGCTGTAGATATTGTAGAAGCTGTAGATGCTGTAGAAGCTGTAGGCTCTGTAAATGCTGTAGATATTGTAGAAGCTGTAGACTCTGTAGATACTGTAGACTCTGTAGATGCTGTAGATATTGTAGAAGCTGTAGATACTGTAGAAGCTGTAGGTTCTGTAAATGCTGTAGATATTGTAGAAGCTGTAGACTCTGTAGATGCTGTAGGCTCTGTAGGCTCTGAAGAAGCTGTAGATACTGTAGAAGCTGTAGACTCTGTAGATGCTGTAGACTGAGCAGATGTTGATGACACTGTAGAAGCTGTAGATACTGTAGTCTCTGTAGATGCTGTAGACTGAGGAGATGTTGATGACACTGTAGTAACTGTTGATGCTGTAGTAGCTGTAGGCTCTGTAGATGCTGTAGATATTGTAGAAGCTGTAGATACTGTAGACTCTGTAGATGCTGTAGAGGCTGTAGACTGAGCAGAAGTGGATGACACTGTAGAAGCTGTAGATACTGTAGAAGCTGTGGGCTCTGTAGATGCTGTAGATATTGTAGAAGCTGTAGAATCTGTAGATGCTGTAGACTGAGCAGATGTGGAAGACACTGTAGAAGCTGTAGATACTGTAGGAGCTGTAGACTCTGTAGATGTAGAGGCTGTAGTAGAGGAAGTGGATGAACACTGTAGACTGAGCAGATGTGGCTCTGTAGATGACAAGCTGGAGAAGCTTGTAGATACTGTAGACTGAGCTGTAGACTCTGAAGATGCTGCAGAGCTGTAGACTCTGTAGACTGAGCAGATGTGCAGAAGACACTGTAGAAGCTGTAGATACTGTAGGAGCTGTAGACTCTGTAGATGCTGCAGAGGCTGTAGACTGAGCAGATGTGGAAGACACTGGAGAAGCTGTAGATACTGTAGGAGCTGTAGACTCTGTAGATGCTGCAGAGGCTGTAGACTGAGCAGATGTGGAAGACACCTGTAGAAGCTGATGCTGCAGAAGGAGCTGTAGACTCTGTAGATGCTGCAGAGGCTGTAGACTGAGCAGATGTGGAAGACACTGTAGAAGCTGTAGATACTATAGGAGCTGTAGGCTCTGTAGATGCTGTAGATATTGTAGAATCTGTTGATGCTGTAGAATCTGTAGATGCTGTAGACTGAGTAGATGTGGATGACACTGTAGAAGCTGTAGATACTGTATGAGCTGTAGGCTCTGTAGATGCTGTAGAGGCTGTAGACTGAGCAGAAGTGGATGACTCTGTAGAAGCTGTAGATACTGTAGGAGCTGTAGGCTCTGTAGATGCTGTAGAGGCTGTAGACTGAGCAGATGTGGATGACACTGTAGAAGCTGTAGATACTGTAGGAGCTGTAGACTCTGTAGATGCTGTAGATATTGTAGAATCTGTTGATGCTGTAGAAGCTGTAGAATCTGTAGATGCTGTAGACTGAGCAGAAGTGGATGACACTGTAGAATCTGTAGATACTGTAGGAGCTGTAGACTCTGTAGATGCTGTAGAGGCTGTAGACTGAGCAGATGTGGAAGACACTGTAGAAGCTGTAGATACTGTAGGAGCTGTAGACTCTGTAGATGCTGTAGAGGCTGTAGACTGAGCAGATGTGGATGACACTGTAGAAGCTGTAGGCTCTGTAGATGCTGTAGATATTGTAGAATCTGTTGATGCTGTAGAATCTGTAGATGCTGTAGACTGAGCAGATGTGGATGGCACTGTAGAAGCTGTAGATACTGTAGGAGCTGTAGACTCTGTAGATGCTGTAGATATTGTAGAAGCTGTTGATGCTGTAGACTGAGCAGATGTGGATGACACTGTAGAAGCTGTAGATACTGTAGAAGTTGTAGACTCTGAAGATGCTGTAGATATTGTAGAAGCTGTAGAATCTGTAGATGCTGTAGGCTCTGTAGATGCTGCAGACTGAGTAGACTGAGCAGATGTGGATGACACTGTAGAAGCTGTAGATACTATAGGAGCTGTAGTCTCTGTAGATGCTGTAGATATTGTAGAAGCTGTAGAATCTGTAGATGCTGTAGGTGCTGCAGACTGAGCAGATGTGGATGACACTGTAGAAGCTGTAGATACTATAGGAGCTGTAGTCTCTGTAGATGCTGTAGAGGCTGTAGAATCTGTAGATGCTGTAGACTGAGAAGATGTGGATGAGACTGTGGAAGCTGTAGATACTGTAGAAGCTGTAGACTCTGAAGATGCTGTAGATATTGTAGAAGCTGTTGATGCTGTAGACTGAGCAGATGTGGATGACACTGTAGAAGCTGTAGATACTGTAGAAGTTGTGTGGATACACTGTAGAAGTTGTAGACTCTGAAGATGCTGTAGATATTGTAGAAGCTGTAGAATCTGTAGATGCTGTAGGTGCTGTAGACTGAGCAGATGTGGATGACACTGTAGAAGCTGTAGGCTCTGTAGATGCTGTAGAGGCTGTAGACTGAGCAGATGTGACTGGTGCACTAATGGTTGATGACTCAGTAAGAGTTGTTGTGACAGAGGTAGAACCTGTTGGGGTTAAAGTTGTTGGTTTTGTGCATGGATTTGAACAAACTATAGTTGAGGGTGCATTTGTTGTTGTGGCTGTTGTGGAGGATTCAGTTGTTGTAACAGTAGTTTGTGGTGCTGTTGTGGTAACTCCTGCAGTAGTGGTGAATGTTTCAGCAGGAGCTGTAGTGGTTGTTGAAGAAGTTGTAGCTGTGGATGTTGCGGAGGTGTTGGTTGTACTAACAGATGATAGTGATGATGTTGAATCTGTTACGGAGATTGTTGTACTTTGGGATTGGACTTTTGCTAGAGAAGACAAAAAGTTGGTGTGCTGTTAAAGTTATATATTTTAAACGAGAATTGTTGTCGTTGTTTTGTATGATTTGTTTTACATTTGATTCACCTACCAATGAGAATGCACATTATAATAAAAGCTTTTCCCTCCATTCTGGAAAGAGTCCAGTGGTTATAATAAGAATCTGCAAAGTAAGCAATATAAAAAAAGTTTAAATACACACACACACACACACACACACCACACACACACATATACATACATATATATATATATATATATATATATATATATATATATATATATATATATATATATATATATACGGTGCTCTCCACTAATATTGGCACCCTTGGTAAATATGAGCAGAGGTGGCTGTGAAAATAAATCAGCATTTATCCTTTTGATCTTTTATATAAAAAAAATCACAAAATTCTAACCTATCATTGTAAAACAACTGAAAGTGGGAAATAAATCTCATTGCGTCCCCTTGGAATTATAAGGTTCTAGCTGTCAAAATTGAGTTATTCACATATTCTTATTCTGTGTCAACGTATTTACATTATGTGATAGATTGTTTTAATGTTGTGTACATTATGGGACTTTTTATTTAAAAAACAATAAGGTTCTATCTACACAGTCGAATGGAACACAAAAACTTTGAAGCTCAATATCTCAAAACTACTCAGAATGCAGATAGAACCTTATAATTCCAAGGGGACGATTGTGAAATAAATGCTTTCTCTAGTTCATGTTGGCCAGAATTATTGGCACCCAATTACTGCAAAATCCTTTTCCCAAGATAACAACTTTTTCTCCTGTAAAAGAGTTTTCTCCTATAATGCCTGAAGAGTTTGGAGAACACCTGATAAGAGATCAGAGACCATTCCTTCGTACAGAATCTCTCCAGATCCTACAGATTCCCAGCTCCATGTTGCTGCTTCTTCTCTTCAGTTCACCTCACTTATTTTCTATAGGGTTCAGGTCAGAGGACTGGGACAGCCAATGGCAGAAGCTTTGTTTTGTGCCCAGTGATCTATTTTTGTATTGATTTTGATGTTTGTTTTGGATTACTGTCCTGATGGAAGATTTAACCATGGCCCATTATAAGATTTCTAACAGAGGCAGTCAGGTTTGCATCTGAACAAGATGTCCAGGACCTCTGGCAGAAAAACAGGACCACAACATTAAAGATCCAGCAGTATTTTTAACCGAGGTACTTTTTTATCCCTGTTTGTACTAAACCCATCTGGTGGATTTTCTGCCAAAAAGCTCTTTTTTTCTGACAACTGAATATGCTTTTTGGATGACCGAGGAAATTTTTTCTTGAAACCATCCCAAACAACATGTGGTGATTTTTTTTTTGGCTTTCTGACCCCAAGACTCAACTGCAATTCTCCATCTGTGATCATTGGAGAGTCTTTGGCTACTCAAGCTTTCCTCCTCACTGTGCATTAGGACAATATAAACATACATCCTCTTCCGGACAGATTTGTAACAGCTTTAGTTAATTGGAAACTCTTCATTATTGCTCCGATGGTGGAAATGGGGATTTTCAATGCTTTGGCTCTTTTCTTACAGCCGCTTTCTATTTTGTGAAGCTCAACAATCTTGTTCTGCACATCAGAACTATATTCTTTGGTTTTACTCCTTGTGATTAATGATTAAGAGAATTTGGCCTTTGTGTTTCTCATATTTATAATCCTGTGGAACAGGAAGTCATGGCTGGACAATTTCATGCCCCTTAGTCACCCTGGTGTGCTACAAATGTAAATATAAATGGAATTATACTTCAGAGATGTTTCACTCATAATAATTTCAAGGGGTGCCAATAATGCACCGAAGAAGAACTTAAATTTTCTCCCCACTTTCAACTGTTTTACTTCAATGAAAGGTTAGACTTTTTGTGAATTTTTTGAATGAAAGATCAAAAAGTTCAGCGATGCAGATCTGTTTGCAAAACCGCCTTTGCTCATATTTACCAAAGGTAAAAGTACCAAATTTATTGGAGGGCACTGTGTAAGCCTCCTATGCCAAGGCTACATTAATTTAATAAATGTACAAAAATAAAAAAAAATAAAAAATAATTTTGTAAAATATTAAGAACTTGCTATTATATTTGAATATATTTTAAATAATATATATTGTAATTTATTAAAGCTGAAATTTTTAGCAGCCATTACTCCAGTCTTCAGTGTCACATGATCCTTCAAAAGCATAGAAGACTTCTTTCAAAAACATGAATTATTCCAAATTTTTGACCAGTATTATATAATAATGTAATAGTCTGAATAGTCTCAGTCTGAAAAACATTTACACTATACACTTGTATTATTTTATTATGAATCCTTAATATCAAACACAAATGGTTCAGTAAACAAATGGATGCCTGTGATAATATCCTTTAGATAGTTGGATAAATGATTACTTATTATACATATATTTCATATAAAATACATTTAGCAGTCAGAGAACGCAGACTACTACAAAAATGGTTACATTTTATCACATTACTTCATTATGTGAAATTAGGGCCAAATGCTTTGATTTGTATGCCCATTATGCAATATTTTAAGCAATTAAACTATACTTCATAATATAAATATAATTAAGACAAATATTTTTAGTTAAATAAAGTACTCTTACCAGACCTTTAGCAGATATATTATGCTGAACACGTTGATCGGTAATCCGCTGCTGTCTCAGTGGTCCGATAGTTATTCTATGCTTCAGTTCTTCCACTTCTCTCCATTCACCTGTGACGCTGCCTCTTAAATACCACTTAGTGACGTCCTGGCTTGTGGTTTGTTACTTTACTAATATGCACAGATAATGCAAATGGAATGCTTTTTGTCAAACACCGTGACGATTTTTTTCTCTCTCTCTCTGTAAATCCTTTGTTTTGTGCACGTCTTAAGTGTCTGGCGTGAGCAACAATTTATTATAGGCAGGATTGTTTATAGAAACTGTTAAGTAGCTCGAAAAAAAACCACATAGTTGCACATTTTAATTAATAAGCGTGTGCCATTATCATAGCATGATTATGTTTTAATTTCAGTCAGACATTGTTTTAAATGTATCGAAAATTTGCGGAATGCGATTTCTTTGAGGGCACATAATTTGTTTTAATTTCTTAATTTGTTGATATTACTGCATGAATGTTAATGGAATAAATAAAAAAACGGAATTGCATTAGCAGTTTATACAAAAACAACTTTAAACTGAGTTTAATAATTGATCATCGTGGAGAACGTGATCTTTTTATGGATCCTACGTCAACTGATCACGATTACCACACATGTGAGATGTAAAAAGGGACCAGTATTCTTTACATACTGACACTTAGTTTCACTGGCGTCTTTGACATTTTTAAGAAAGTTCCCCTTCGCTAAATAAAGCGTCACTTGAACTCGTATACCGATAAGTATGCGGGACTCATTATAAATTAGAACCCTTTTTAAAGATTTTTTTTTTTATATATATAACAATTGATTTAGCCGTTTCTAATAATAGATATATTTAATTATCTGCATAACAACATTAATAACAACAAGATAATAACACGTGTGACATTAATAACAACATAGATAAACCACACGTGTTTTTATTTAAAATGTTTTCACAAAAGTAAAAAAAAAAAAAAAAAAAGAAAATGAGTGGAACTTCTGAAGCTTAAATGGTTGGTATCTATTAGTGGTGTGCTACATCTGTAATTTATATATATATATATATATATATATATATATATATATATATATATATATATATATATATATATATACATATATATAATATATATCATATATACATATATTCTAGTAGTAAACATAAGTACAGTCATTGCATTTTAAGTGCCATCTTTGATAATCAAGTCAAGTGAAGTAGTTGCAATTCCTCGCATTACAGTCAAGTCTAAGAAATGAATCCTTGGGTGTGGTGGCTAGTAAAGGTGAACACCCATCACTTTATTTCCAGAAATTGTACAGTGATGCTTAAGTCAAGTGATGTCATTTTTTATGACCTCAATGGATGATTTTTATGCTTTTAAATTCAATTACATTACATTAAATTAATTTATTATATATATATATATATATATATATATATATTATATATATATATATATATATATATATATATTTGTAGTGGCTATGTAACTACATTTTCACACACACACAAAAAGGCTATTCAGTCTAAATATAGTGAAACTGAATGTAGCAAAGAAATACATGTGGAGTCAAGTTTAAATAATCAGATTCTGGATAACAGAACACATATAGTATTTCAAATCAAATTTCCCCATCTGGTTTTCTTCCTCCTTCCTGGATTGAAAAAATTTAAATTGCCTATTATTAGATCGCCTCGCCATACTTTTAAGGGTCCGATAGTTCACGTGCTTTGGTCCGGACCAAATACAATGTTGGATTTTTATTTTTTATTTTTATTTATTTATTTTTTTTGTTTGGTGCGGTTCGCTTTCACACTGCCCTGCCTCACACCAGAAATTGTAAACAAAACCACACGTGTGCTAAGGTTACTGGACAGAATTTTTCAAGCAGGGAATAGCAGGAAGTTTGAAAACAGGCTAATCATGGAGATTTTTCGTAGTGCAATTGTTATTATTCTACTGATTTTATGTTATCAGCTACAAACGCAATATGAAGACACTTATGAACATCAGATGAGACAATGTCATCTATACTACGTTGTAACAAGGTTTTTGCCAAGATGAAGAAGTGCTGCAAGGCGGTTCTGGATGAGAGAGCATGCTCTTAAGTGCGCCTACCATGGCATACTGACAGTGGCACTGAGCAGAAGACGGTTTAGGTATAAAGAAAACGAAAGTGAAACTTAAAAAACCGGCGCGCGTAGGAAAGCGATTGCAGGCTTTTACATGTATCAGCTAACTGCACGATCGTCCGTAAACAACCACCCTACCCCGGCTCAACGTGATTTTTATGCGTCTTCTCCAGTAGCTGTGTTTCAACGGCAACAACATAAACAAACGTTACTGCGCATGCGCGCTTTTATGGCCCTAACTTAACTTCTGGTAGACTTCCAAATAGAATCAATAACAGCTAAGTAGTCCCTCTAGTTTTTTATGCTTTTTTTCTTTTAATTTTATTTATTTATTTATTTTTTATTTATTTATTTATTTATTTATTTATTTATTTATTTATTGTAGTAGCTAAGTAATACATTTTCACAGAAAAAGGCTATTCAGTCTAAATATAGTAAAACTACTCTCTGTAGCAAAGAAATACATGTGGAGTCAAGTTTGCCTTGTAGAGAGAATTAAGAATTTAAATAGACAGATTCTGCATAACAGAACACATACAATTTTTCAAATCAAATTTCCCCATCTAGTTATCCTGGATTAAAAAAAAATGGCAATAGCCTATTACAGTTTTTCTCAGTCGCTTTGGTGCATTTCTCAAACAGAAATGAAATTCTCAAAACTACTTGTACAACCTCCACATCACCTTGTCATTTGTACACATCATAAAACCAGTTTCTCATTCTTTTGAACAAGTTGCAATGGCTTTTGCACATTCATGCAATTCATTATATACATTTGTCTGCATATTCCTACATTATCAGTTGCTAATTTCTTGTTGCTCAAAATGTATTATATAGTAAAAAATACAACATCCCAACAACCCAAAACATCTAGACATTAGTACATCGTATAAGTCATTAAATGCAAAATGGTTGATCTAGTTGTCATAAACTGTCAAGCACATTTTCTACACATTTTCTAGAGTTTTTGTAAATTTGTCATGAATTGTGCAAGTGAATCTTGACTTTCACTAATGAAGAGAATGTAGATCAGTTAATGATAAACCGGTTCTCTGAAGTTGCTCAAAGGTGCATCTCATGAACCTTCAATTGGAAAGCATACTGTATATAGACAAAGAACAACACAAGAGTTACACATTCTGACACTGGATATTTCCTCTCCGTTGGCCTGGGAAATCAACAGTAGCTCTGTGGCCGATGACATTTCGACCACACCTTCTGCTTTTGGTCAAGTTGAAGCCAACCTCATTCACATATGAAGTTGTGAGATGGTTCACTTGACTTCAATTCCACGTTGCATTGTAAGGGAAGCTATTCATTGTGACGTAGACGATAATCTGTGGGCCGACTGACTGGCACATCAGGAGGTGTAGACACACTGCACTACAATTCCTACAGTGCTGCACTCAAAAGCAAAAAGGGGTGTTTCCTGTGTTTGCCTTTATAATTTTGTATTTTTGCCTTTGTGCTCTTATTTATTCTCTATATCACAATGACGTTGTAATGTTTTTTTTTTTTTTTTGTCAGACCACTAGCAAAGTGTAACTGTGAATCCTATCCAGTCTCTTTCAATCAGTATCCCACACAGTAATGTGTAAATTAGTACTTTTGAAATGGATATATGAAATGGATATATGGCATACATAAGAAGTGCAGCTTTCTGGATTTCAATACAGTAACTTTCATCCAAACTGTTGCCATAGTTACTAACAGAGTGCACTATAAATATTGACAACATGACTAAGCATTTTGACTATCTTGGTTGTGAACAATGACTTAAGGACTTTTCATTCTGATGGCACTGATATGTTGACTGACATAAATACTTACTTTTGAGAGATGAACTAAAGATTTTGAGTAAGTTACAGGCTTTTGCAGGTAATCCATTGTGTGGTAATCCAGTTGTTTTGAGAAATGCACATACTTCTTGGCAAATATTAAGGATGATTTGTGAAATGCACCAAAGCGACTGAGAAAAACTGTATTAGTTCGCCTCGCTATACTTTTAATCTCAGTAAAAAAATTAATGCACTACTATTATAGGTTTTGTCACTAGGCTATATTAATAAAAACAGTAATAAGAATATCAAAATTGATAAACAGGATACTTGTATATTTAATCTGCATCTCATTTTTTTTCTATCAAATTTCACATTTTGCTTCTCCCACCAACATGTACACGACTCGATTGTCCGACTCGGGAGCGCTCTCTCCTGGCGAAATTAGCACTGTGCAGGTGGACTCGGAAAACTGAAAGAACAAATTAAGAAAAGAAAACAACTATTATTGCTAAGCAATGAACGAACATTCACAATGAAACACTCTTTCTAGATTAGAGTCAGACACTAACTGGAAGAGGTGTTAGTGAGGCCAGCAGGGGGTGCTCACCCTGTGTTCTGTGTGGGTCCTAATGCCCCAGTATAGTGACGGGGACACTATACTGTCAACAAGCACCATCTTTCAGATGAGACGTTAAACCAAGGTCCTGACTCTCTGTGGTCATTAAAAAAAATCCCATGGCACTTCTTGTAAAGAGTAGGGGTGTAACCCCGGTGTCCTGGCCAAATTGCCCCCCTGGCCTTTGACCCAACCGGCCCCAAATAATCCCTTGACCACTGGCTCTGCTGTCTCTCTCGTCCTCTCCAACTGTAGCTGGTGTGTGGTGAGCGCACTGGCCCCGTTGTCCTGTGGCTGCCATCGCATCATCCAAGTGGATGCTGCACACTGGTGGTGGTTGAGGAGAGACACAATAAAGTGCTATATAAATGCATCATTCATTCATTCATTAGATTTTTCTGAAGAAAATGTATCATTGCAAATATTCTGAGCAAATATGCTACACTCTCAGGCAAAAAAGGTACAACAAGCTGTCACTTGGATAATACTTTTTTAAAGGAACTTTTTTTCTACCCTATTTACCACTAAAGGGTGCATATTAGTTCCTTATCAGTACCTTAAAAATACATATTAGTACCTAAATTGTACATATCATTACCCAGTTGGTATATATTAGTACATAAAAAAAGAAAGAAAAAAAGAATACCACCCCAGTCTTTTTGTTTATATCACAACACCTACAGTATATAAAGTATTTTGATAATACTTGCCTGAGTTTCCATAGTCTGCTGTGTTATTATTTATGCACTTTTAATACTTCAGTTTATTTAATATAATTTACTGTACCTTAAGTATTATTTCTCATAAACTAATTTAACATAAAAAATAGTATGCAGTACTTGTTATCTGGGACACTGTACTGAGCAAGGAGAAACATTGGGCATTAGAAAGAATAAAAGACTTGCTACATCAACAGTTCATGGGATAGCAAAATCCCAGAGTTGTGCCTGCTGTCCCAGTTACTCTCTGTCCTCATATGAACTACTCTTGGGACTTATCAAAGATAAGCTTGTATTTGGCCAGCAGAGGGCATGAATTTGCTTTAAAATACTGCTAGTGGAAGAATACCTGCCTAAAAAAAACATTTATCTCCTACTAGCAGCTGCAATACTGACAATGAAACACTTAAAGATATAGTTCACCCCCAAATCTGTCATTTACTCACCCCATGGCGTTTTTTCTGTGAAGCACAAAATAATATATTTTGATAGTCAGTTGACTTTCATGGTTTCATTCTCAGGTTTTTAACAACACGAGGGTGAATAAATAATGACCTAATTTTCATTTTTAAAGTGAACTATCACTTTGCATTGTGTTCTGCAGGCAGGTGCAAAGAAAATAAATCTTGTATTCAAAACTTTTCAGTTTCAGTTGTGTAATTAACCTCTTTTAACTGATCACAATTTAGTACCATAATATAGTTTATATCAGTGCACTGTCATTTTAGCAGCTTCATTTAAAAAAAGCCACAGTACAGCACAAACAAATAACCACAGAGTTTCTCGCTTTGAAGTCCCATTCATCAGGAAACTTCACAGTCTTCACAGAGAGATAAAGGCAGCCTAAAATTATCTGGGCTGAGCAAGATAGGTTGTGCAATGTTATTCAACAGCAAAAAATGTGACTGTCTGACATTCCATTCATGGTGACACTCTGAAAATGTGGGCGTTTTATTTACCTTTAATTTTAACTACTGTAATCTCTGCAGATCATTTTATAAAAGACTCTGTCAACACCTAGAATAATAAAGAAGGTGTTAAGGCGGAAGAATGTCAGAGTAGAAGACTGCCTCAGGGATTGACCCAAGACTCACCAGTTTGAACAATACTAAGACCCATTATGACAGAAATGCTTTGTAATTCGTACAACATAAGACCTCTTAATGCCTTAAAGATATATGTATGCATAGACTTTATTTCATTTTATCACACATTCTCTGAAACACACAATAGCATGACGTACATAGTTAAAAAAAAGCAAAACTGTTATGCAAGACAAGTGTCTTGTCAAAGGAATGAATGAAAACAAAAGACAAACAGACTTGGACAACGTAAAATCCAGTCATCTCAGAACACACACACACAAACACCCTATAACAGCAAAGATGGGTAAAAATAAAGTAAAATAGGACTGATGTAAAGCTATGCTCCCTTTTGATAAAAAATCCAACTCATATCTTATCTTTAGATTATAAAAGGTGAGTTGCATATCACAGATCACAAGCATGTCGCAAAATAAGTTTCAAGTTAAGTCTGTAATGCAAACAAGCAAGCAAGACTGGTCAAGTAAGTGGTTCACCGCAAACAAATCAGTCCTGCCAAAGAAAAGGTCAAGTCACAGTACTTGAAATGAGTTTGATTCTTTAAGCTGTCACAAAAACACCGTAGTTGATGGTTACGCTTGATAGTACTGTACATAAACGTCACCCAGACATCTATTCAGTGTAATAGCCATGCATGTAGATATGGAATCTAGAAATGAAAAAGCTTCTAGTATTAAATGTAACTGACTTCTGTCTTGAAAGCAAACATGGCTCTTGGATATATATTACACTGCTATGGGGGCAAACAATCCCATCAATTATTTTTAACTGTACCGCATGTCTGTTTCAGACACGCACAGTAAGATGATTCCACAAAATTAAAGACACTGAACCATAAGGAGGACTGTGCTTGTAGTTAATGGACTTTTGGACATTAAAACTTTCTGACAAACATCCCTTGCACCCCAGAACAGACACAGGCAATTTTATAGAGAAAAGAGGTCATGTGCTCTAATTATGTCACCTGGCAAAGATCAAGAGACATTCATTTTTCATGGCACGAGAAGGAGATATTTTCCCACTGCACGCAATTTGTCAATCTGTAATCATGCAGTATATGAAAAAGTCATACACTTTCAGCAAAATGATATTAAAATACCATATGCAGTATACAGTACATAAGGCATTGTACAGTTTTTAGGGACATCTGACAAATTATTATTTTATTAAATTTAATTAGTGAGTGTACAACACACTTGTTTTGTGACTAGCACAATAAAAATATTTTAATGCTTTGCATTGTTTGCGAGCATTACATACCTGAAGTGGAAGATGAAAACCACTGCAATGCCAATTTTCATAGCAGCTTGTTAGGTGGTCATTACAGATTTGTGTGTGTGTGTTTAAAGACACTTTCATTGTTTTTACTAGCCATAACCAACTCTGGATATATACTATCCTGAATTTATGTTTATTTTTTTAAATTGCCAGTTTTGATAATTAGGCTATAAAGAATTTGCAATGAAAGAATTACGCAAGTTAATGTTGCATTAAAACTTTATTTAATTCAATTAATATAAGACCCTTGTACATTTTAAATAAATGTAATAATTACAAACAATCATACAATTTTGGACAATGTGAACTTAATAAATATGTTTATTTGATTATAATAAGATTAAATAAGTTCTTGCGATATTAGCACATACTAGACAAAAGAGAATTACAGTATAAATAGTCTTTAACCTGCAGACAAGTGAACAAAAGCATTACATTTAAAATACTGAGGAAATAGGAATTTTCCTTATTTGATTGATTACTACAACCTGCTGATAAATAAATATACATATATTATTTTTTCTAATTACAAATTGTGCTCCTTAGAATCAATGCAATTTCAGGCTTATGCTTATTTTGCCATTGCCATATTTCAAGAGTGTGCTACAATACTTAATACCACAATACACAAACACACATACAAAAATAATATAATTTGATAATATAATTGTGTGCCTGCCACATGCCTTTCATTTCTCGCAACTCACATTCATTGTTAAGAGATCTATAGGAAAAACTGTAATATTTTTGCCATAATAATGAGCCATGTTGCTTGGAGCAGGCTGGATTCAATCTTCAGTCCACTTGAAGCTGTAGTTGCAGCAACAGTCGTAGCTATAACTGTAAGAGAAAGATGAACAAATTAGATCAGCAAAGTCTCTCTTTTTTGTTTCATTAAAGTCCAAATGTGCCGTATATTTAGTGTTATTCTTATTTCCATATAATTAACTAGTGACTAGTGCTAAGGTTAGAAATTCCACAATATCTATTGAGCCAAAGTGCTAGGCGCAGTTGTTGTAAGACTTTCAGAACATGTTGCAGGATAGGTTTTGAAATGCAATCAAACTTACCTGAACCATTGACTGAAACTGTTGAAGGGATTATGTTCAGTGGATCGACACCTCCTGTTACCACTGCTGACAGGAGGGAGTCTGAAATCTCTTGAACGGTTGGAACAGGTTGTGTGGAGTTAAAAACTAGTTGAGTTTCTGTGATGATTGACCCAGGACTGGAAAAAATAAAAGGATGTCAAATAAGATTCCTTAATAACATATATAAGGTGTGTGTGTGTGTGTGTGTGTATATATATATATATATATATATATATAAATATGTGTGTGTGTGTGTGTGTGTGTGTGTGTGTGTGTGTTTAAAACTGCACATAAATCCCATATTTACCTGAACAATAACAAAAACAATCAGAATGATCTTTTTTATTTGTCAAATTACATTGATAACCACTGAGGACTTTATGGGGGGTATTTATGGTCAGTATTTTGGCATTTATGGTAAACTAAACAATTTAAATAATAACAAACGCCTTTATACAGTATTTTGGCTTTGGTCTAAAATATCTATTCTGTTCTCTTAAGTACAATATATTTTCTGTGTGTCATCTGTGAATCTTTATTTTATTTTATTTGAACTCACCTGAGATCTGACAAGCTCAGATCTTGTCTTGAAGGCCTGAGAGCTTTGATTACTGAGTTCAATTATAAATATGTCAAAAGAGCGGAACACCAGAACTGTTAGATACACAGGTACAAATTGTGTAGTTGTAGTTGCAGGCACTTTAGTTGTAGATGTCAAGGGTTTTGTTGTTGTTGTCGGTGTGGTTGTTGTTGTTGTGGTTGTTGTATTTGTCATTGCTGTTGTTGTTGTTGTTGTTGTTGTTGATGCTGTAGTTGAAGTAGTCACGTTTATAACTGTAAGAAAAAGTTGTACAAATTAGATAAAATGCACTGTGTCAGTATACATAGTGATATGAAGGTTGTAAATTCTACAAGATCTACTGAGCAAAAGTGGTAAGCACAGTTTTTCTAAGACTTTCAGAATCTGCATGATGTTTGCTGAAATGCAAGCAAACTTACTTGAACCATTGACTGAAATTGAATAAGGAGTTATGTTCAGTGGACTGACAAATCCATTTATCACTGATGTAAAGAGAGTGTCTGAAATCTCTTGAACGGTTGGAACAGCTTGTGTGGAGTTAAAAGCTAGCTGGGTTTCTGTGATGATTGACCCAGGACTGAAAAAAAATAGAAGGATGTCAAATAAGATTCCTTAATAACATATATAACATGTGTGAATACATACATACATACATACATACATATATATATATATATTTAAAACTTCACAAAAATTCCATATTTACCGGAAACTTAAGACAACCACTCTGATAAAGGAAAGATATTTTGCTCTGTAGATGAGTTCAAGCTGTAACATATAATAACAGGCAGTCAAAATCACAATCAGAATGACCTTTTTTATTTGTTAAATTACATTGACAACCGTTGAGGACTTTTTTACTTTATGAGGGGCGGGAAACAAAATGTGTCGCTTATTTACAGTAAGCTAAAAAAAATAATAATAACAAACCCCTTTATACAGTATTTTTGCCTTTGGTCTAAAATATATATTCTGTTCTCTTAAGTACAAGATATTTTCTGTGTGTCATCTGTGAATCTTGTAAATTTATTTGAACTCACCTGAGATCTGACAAGCTCAGATCTTGACTTGAAGGCCTGAGAGCTTTGATTACTGAGTTCAATTATGAATATGTCTAAAGAGCGGAACACCAGAGCTGTTAGATACACAGGTACAAATTGTGTAGTTGTAGTTGCAGGCACTTTAGTTGTAGATGTCAAGGGTCTTGTAGTTGTTGTCGGTGTGGTTGTTGTTGTTCTTGTTGTTGTCATCGTCATTGCTGTTGTTGTTGTTGATGCTGTAGTTGAAGTAGTCACGTTTATAACTGTAAGAAAAAAAGTGTACAAATTAGACAAACGAATTGCACTGTGTGTTTTGTGTGTCAGTATACATAGTGATAAGGTTGTAAATTCTACAAGATCTACTGAGCAAAAGTGGTAGGCACAGTTTTTCTTAGACTTTCGGAATTTGCAAGATGTTTTCTGAAATGCAAGCAAACTTACTCGAACCGTTGACTGAAATTGAATAAGGAGTTATGTTCAGTGGGTTGACACTTCCGTTTATCACTGCTGTAAAGAGAGTGTCTGAAATCTCTTGAACAGTTGGAATAGGTTGTGTGGAGTTGAAAGCTAGCTGTGTTTCCGTGATTACTGACCCTTGTCTGGAAAATATAAAAGAATGTCATATAGGATTCCTCAATGTGAGCAAATTACCTTTATTTTAAGTTTATTGCATGGTTATTTGTTTAAACCCATAATGCACATAAATTCCTTATTTACCTGAAAAGCAAGACATTCACTCCAATAAAGGAAAAATATTTTGCTTTGTAGATTGGTTCAAGCTGCAAGAATAAAAGTGCAACAGGCAGTCACAACCACAATTAAAATATATATTTTTTTATTATTATTTGTTAAATTACATTGATTACTGATGAAGACTTTTTTACTTCATGGGTACAGGCAAGATATGTTCTGTGTGTCACCTGTGAAACTTGTTAAGTATATTTTAACTCACCTGAGATATGACAAGCTGAGCCCTGTTCTTGAAGGTCTGAGAGTTTGGGTCACTGAGTTCTACATTAAAGTTGTCTAAAGAGCGGAACACCAGATCTGTTAGATACACAGGTGCAGATTTTGTAGTTGTAGCTGAGGGCCCTTTTGTTGTAGCTGTTGGCGTTGTGGATATTGTGGCTGTACTGACAGTGGTGCTTTCAGTAGTGATTGAAGTGGGAATCACAGAAGTTACTGCTGTAGATGTTGTCTGTGGTGCTGTTGTGGAAGGTCCTGCAGTAGTAGTTCCAACAGGAGATGATGTCACTGTTGAAGGAAGTGTTGTTGTAGCTGTTGGTGATGTAGATGTTGTTGCTGTACTGACAGTGGTGCTTTCAGTAGTGATTGAAGTGGGAATCACAGAAGGTACTGCTGTAGATGTTGTTTGTGGTGCAGTTGTGGAAGGTCCTGCAGTAGTAGTTCCAGCAGGAGATGATGTCACTGTTGAAGGAAGTGTTTTTGTAACTGTTGGTGATGTGGATATTGTTGCTGTACTGACAGTGGTGCTTTCAGTAGTGATTGAAGTGGGAATCACAGAAGGTACTGCTGTAGATGTTGTTTGTGGTGCAGTTGTGGAAGGTCCTGCAGTAGTAGTTCCAACAGGAGATGATGTCACTGTTGAAGGAAGTGTTGTTGTAGCTGTTGGTGATGTGGATATTGTGGCTGTGCTTACAGTGGTGCTTTCAGTAGTGATTGAAGTGGGAATCACAGAAGTTACTGCTGTAGATGTTGTCTGTGGTGCTGTGCAGTTGTGGAAGGTCCTGCAGTAGTAGTTCCAACAGGAGATGATGTCACTGTTGAAGGAAGTGTTGTTGTAGCTGTTGGTGATGTAGATGTTGTTGCTGTACTGACAGTGGTGCTTTCAGTAGTGATTAAAGTGGGAAGCACAGAAGTTACTGCTGTAGATGTTGTTTGTGGTGCTGTTGTGGAAGGTCCTGCAGTAGTAGTTCCAGCAGGAGATGATGTCACTGTTGAAGGAAGTGTTGTTGTAGCTGTTGGTGATGTGGATGTTGTTGCTGTACTGACAGTGGTGCTTTCAGTAGTGCTTTCAGTAGCGATAGAAGTGGGAATCACAGAAGTTACTGATGTTGTTGCTGTACTGACAGTGGTGCTTTCAGTAGTGATTGAAGTGGGAATCACAGAAGTTACTGCTGTAGATGTTGTTTGTGGTGCTGTTGTGGAAGGTCCTGCAGTAGTAGTTTCAACAGGAGATGATGTCACTGTTGAAGGAAGTGTTGTTGTAACTGTTGGTGTTGTGGATGTTGTTGCTGTACTGACAGTGGTGCTTTCAGTGGTGATTGAAGTGGGAATCACAGAAGTTACTGCTGTAGATGTTGTTTGTGTGGTGCAGTTGTGGAAGGTCCTGCAGTAGTAGTTTCAACAGGGAGATGATGTCACTGTTGAAGGAAGTGTTGTTGTAGCTGTTGGTGTTGTGGACGTTGTTGTTTCTGTGCTGACAGTGGTGGTTTCATTAGAAGTGGTTGAAGTGGGAATCACAGAAGTTACTGCTGTAGATGTTGTTTGTGGTGCTGTTGTGGAAGGTCCTGCAGTAGTAGTTCCGGCAAAAGTTGTTGCTGATGTTGATGTTTCAGCAGAAGTTGTGATTGTGGTAGTTTCTGTTGTTGTAGATGTTTCTGCTGTACACTAGTGTGGATGCTTTCGGTAGTGAGTTGTTGTGATTGTGGAAGTCTCAGTGTAGATGATGTTTCTGCTGCACTGTTGTGGATGTTTCTGCTGCAGTAGTGGTGGAGATGTTTCACTGCAGCAGTCGAAAGTGTTGTTGTGGAAGTGTCTGTGTTGTGGATGTTTTTGCTGTACTAGTGGTGGATTTCCGTGGTGATTGTTATTGTGGAACAGAATTACTGTTGTAGAAGATGTTTTGCTGTGCTGTGGTGGTGGATGGTCCTGGAGCAGTCATTGTTCCAGTGGAGATGATGTCATGTTGAAGAGTTTTCTGCTGTGGGTGGTGGTTGTGGCTGTTTCAGTGGTGCTTTCAGTGTGATTGTGTGAATCACAGAAGTGTCATGCTGTAGATGTTGTCTGTGGTGCTAGTTGTGGATGGTCCTGGGGAGCAGTTGTTGTGAACAGTGGATGTCTCTGTCTGTTGTAGATTTTTTAACTGCGGGTGACTGGAGTGTTGCTGTACTTCAGTGGTGCAGTTGTAGTGATTGAAGTGGGAATCACTCAAGTTGACTGCTAGAGTATGTTGTTTGTGCACTAGTGTGGAAGGTTTCCTGCAGTACTGGTTCCGTGGAAAAGTTGTCAACAGCGTTTGATGTTTCAGCAGAAGTTGTGATTGTGGTAGTTTCTGTTGTTGTAGATGTTTCTGCTGCACTGGTGGTGGATGTTTCCGGTGCAGTCGTTGTGACTGTGGAGGTCTCTCTTGTTGTAGATGTTTCTGCTGCACTAGTGGTGGACGTTTCCGGTGCAGTTGTTGTGATTGTGAAAGTCTCTGTTGTTGTAGATGTTTCTGCTGCACTAGTAGTGGATGTTTCAGTAGGAGTCGTTGTGATTGTGTAAGTTTCAGTTGATGTAGATGTTTCTGCTGCACTAGTGGTGGATGTTTCAGGAGCAGTTGTTGTGATTGTGGATGTCTCTGTTGTTGTAGATGTCTCTGCTGAATTGGTGGTAGATGTTTCCGGGGCAGTTGTTGTGACTGTGGACGTCTCTGTTGTTGTAGATGTTTCGGTTGCATTAGTGGTGGATGTTTCAGTAGGAGTCGTTGTGATTGTGGAAGTCTCAGTTGATGTAGATGTTTCTGCTGCACTAGTGGTGGATGCTTCAGGAGCAGTTGTTGTGATTGTGGATGTCTCTGTTGTTGTAGATGTTTCTGCTGCACTAGTGGTGGATGTTTCCGGTGCAGTTGTTGTGATTGTGGAAGTCTCAGTTGTTGCAGATGTTTCCGGTGCAGTTGTTGTAATTGTGGAGGTCTCCGTTGATGTAGATGTTTCTGCTGCACTAGTGGTGGAAGCATTTGATGAGAATTTGTATTGATCTCCGATGTCTCCGTTGATGTAGATGTTTCTGCTGCACTAGTGGTGGATGTTTCTGCTGCACTGGTGGTGGATGTTTCAGCAGCAGTCGTTGTGATTGTGGAATTCTCTGTTGTTGTAGATGTTTCTGCTGCACTAGTGGTGGATGCTTCAGGAGCAGTCGTTGTGATTATGGAGGTGTCTGTTGTTGTAGATGTTTCTACTGCACTAGTGGTGGATGTTTCCGGTGCAGTTGTTGTGATTGTGGAAGTCTCTGTCGTTGTAGATGTTTCTGCTGAATTGGTGGTAGATGTTTCCGGGGCAGTTGTTGTGACTGTGGATGTCTCTGTTGTTGTAGATGTTTCAGTTGGACTAGTGGTGGATGTTTCAGTAGGAGTCGTTGTGATTATGGAAGTCTCAGTTGATGTAGATGTTTCCGGTGCAGTTGTTGTAATTGTGGAGCTTTCCTCTGATGCACATGTTTTGGATGTTTTAGGAGCAGTTATTGTGATTGTGGATGTCTCAGTTGTTGCAGATGTTTCCGGTGCAGTTGTTGTGATTGTGGAAGTCTCAGTTGTTGCAGATGTTTCCGGTGCAGTTGTTGTAATTGTGGAGGTCTCCGTTGATGTAGATGTTTCTGCTGCACTAGTGGTGGATGTTTTAGGAGCAGTTATTGTGATTGAGGATATCTCAGTTGATGTAGATGTTTCTGCTGCACTAGTGGTGGATGTTTCTGCTGCACTGGTGGTGGATGTTTCAGCAGCAGTCGTTGTGATTGTGGAAGTCTCTGTTGTTGTAGATGTTTCTGCTGCGCTAGTGGTGGATGGTTCCGGTGCAGTCATTGTTATTGTGGAAGAATCTGTTGTTGTAAACGTTTCTGCTGCACTGGTGGTGGATGTTTCCGGTGCAGTCGTTGTAATTGTGGAGGTCTCTGTTGTTGAAGATGTTTCTGATGCACTAGTGGTGGATGTTTCCATTGCAGTCGTTGTGACTGTGGAAGTCTCTGTTGTTGAAAATATTTCTGCGCGACTTGTGGTGGATGTTTCAGAGGCAGTTGTTGTGATGGTCGATGTCTCTGTTGTTGTAGATGTTTCTGCTGCTGCACTAGTGGTAGATGTTTTAGGAGCAGTTGTTGTGATTGTGGATGTCTCCGTTGATGTAGATGTTTCTGCTGCACTAGTGGTGGATGTTTCTGCTGCACTGGTGGTGGATGTTTCTGGTGCATTCGTAGTGATTGTGGAAGTCTCAGTTGTTGAAGATGTTTCTGCTGCACTTGTGGTGGATGTTTCAGGAGTAGTCGTTGTGATTGTGGATGTCTCTGTCGTTGTAGATGTTTCTGCTGAATAGTACTGGATGCTTCAGGAGCAGTTGATGTGATTGTGGATGTCTCTGTTGTTGTAGATGTTTCTGCTTCACTAGTGGTGGATGTTTCATCAGGAACTGTTGTGATTGTGGAAGTCTCTGTTGTTGTAGATGTTTCTGCTGCACTAGTGGTGGATGTTTCAGGAGCAGTTGTTGTGATTGTGGAGGTTTCTGTTTTTCTAGATGTTTCTGCTGCACTAGAGGTGGATGTTTCTGGTGTAGTTGTTGTGATTGTGGAAGTCTCATTTGTTGTAGATGATTCTGCTGCACTAGTGGTGGATATTTCAGGAGCAGTTGTTGTGATTGTGGATGTCTCTGTTGTTGTAGATGTTTTCTGCTGCACTGGTGGAGGATGTTTCAGCAGCAGTCGTTGTGATTGTGGAAGTCTCAGTTGATGTAGATGTTTCTGCTGCACTAGTAGTGGATGCTTCAGGAGCAGTTGTTGTGATTGTGGATGTCTCTGTTGTTGTAGATGTCTCTGCACTAGTGGTTGATGTTTCCGATGCAGTCATTGTGATTGTGGAGGTCTCTGTCATTGTAGATGTTTCTGCTGCACTGGTGGTGGATGTTTTAGGAGCAGTTGTTGTGATTGTGGATGTCTCAGTTGATGCTTCTACTGCACTAGGGGTGGATGTTTCTGCTGCACTGGTGGTGGATGTTTCAGTAGCAGTCGTTGTGATTGTGAAAGTCTCTGTTGTTGTAGATGTTTCTGCTGCACTAGTGGTGGATGGTTCTGGTGCAGTCATTGTTATTGTGGAAGTATCTGTTGTTGAAGATGTTTCTGCTGCACTGGTGGTGGATGTTTCGGGTGTAGTTGTTGTGATTGTGGATGTTTCTGTTGTTGTAGATGTTTCTGCTGCACTAGTGGTGGATGTTTCTGGTGTAGTTGTTGTGACTGTGGATGTCTCTGTTGTTGTAGATATTTCTGCTGCACTAGTGGTGGATGTTTCAGGAGCAGTTGTTGTGACTGTGGAAGTCTCTGTTGTTGTAGATGTTTCTGCTGCACTAGTGGTGGATGTTTCAGGAGTAGTCGTTGTGATTGTGGAAGGCTCAGTTGTTGTAGATGTTTCTGCTGCACTAGTAGTGGATGCTTCAGGAGCAGTTGTTGTGATGGTCGATGTCTCTGTTGTTGTAGATGTTTCTGCTGCATTAGTGGTGGATGTTTCAGTAGGAGTTGTTGTGATTGTGGAAGTCTCAGTTGATGTAGATGTTTCGGATGCACTAGTGGTGGATGTTTCAGGTGCACTGGTGTAGTGATGTTTCAGCAGCAGTCGTTGTGATTGTGGAAAGTCTCTGTTGTTGTAGATGTTTCTGCTGCACTAGTGAAAGATGTTTCAGGAGCAGCAGTTGTTGTGATTGTGGATGTCTCTGTGTTGTAGATGTTTTGCTGCAGGTCTCTGTAGTTGCATAGTGGTGGATTTTCCGGTGCAGTCGTTGTGATTGTGGAAGTCTCTGTTGTTGTAGATGTTTCTGTTGGACTAGTGGTGGATGTTTCAGTAGGAGTCGTTGTAACTGTGGAAATCTCAGTTGACGTAGATGTTTCTGCTGCTCTAGTGGTGGATGTTTCAGGAGCCGTTGTTGTAATTGTGGAGATTTCTGTTGTTGTATATGTTTCTGCTGCACTAGTGGTGGATGTTTCCGGTGCTGTTGTTGTCATTGTGGAAGTCTCTGTTGTTGTAGATGTTTGGTGCACTAATAGTGCAGTTTCAGGAGTGATTGTGGATGTGTCTCCCTGTTGTTGTAGATGTTTCTGCTGCACTAGTGGTGGATGTTTTAGGGTGCAGTTGTTGTAATTGTGGAAGTCTCAGTTGTTGTAGATGCTTCTACTGCACTAGGGGTGGATGTTTCTGCTGCACTGGTGGTGGATGTTTCAGTAGCAGTGTTGTGATTGTGGAAATTCTCTGTTGATGTATATGTTTCTGCTGCAGTAGTGGTGGATGTTTCCGGTGCAGTTGTTGTGATTGTGGAGCTCTCTGTTGCTGTAGATGTTTCTGCTTCACTAGTGGTGGATGTTTCCGGTGCAGTTGTTGTGATTGTGGAGGTCTCTGTTGTTGAAGATGTTTCCGCGGGACTTGTGGTGGATGTTTCAGAGGCAGTTGTTGTGATTGTGGAGGTCTCTGTTGTTGTAGACGTTTCTGCTGAATTGGTGGTAGACGTTTCCGGGGCAGTTGTTGTGACTGTGGAAGTCTCTGTTGTTGTAGATGTTTCTGCTGCACTAGTGGTGGATGTTTCAGTAGGAGTCGTTGTGATTGTGGAAGTTTCAGCTGATGTAGATGTTTCTGCTGCACGAGTAGTGGATATTTCCGTTGCAGTCGTTGTGATTGTGGAAGTCTCTGTTGTTGTAGATGTTTCTGTTGGACTAGTAGTGGATGTTTCAGTAGGAGTCGTTTTGATTGTGGAAGTCTCAGTTGATGTAGATGTTTCTGATGCACTAGTGGTGGATGTATCAGGAGCAGTTGTTGTGATTGTGGAAGTCTCTGTTGTTGTAGATGTTTCTGTTGCACTAGTGGTGGATGTTTCTGGTGTAGTTGTTGTGATTGTGGAGGTCTCTGTTGATGTAGATGTTTCTGCTGCAGTAGTGGTGGTTGTTTCCGGTGCATTTGTTGTGATTGTGGATGTTTCTGGTGCATTTTCGTGCAAGTGTGATTGTGGAAGTCTCTGTTGCACTGTTGTAGATGTTTCTGCTGCACTAGTGGTGGATGTTTCAGGAGCAGTCGTAGTGATTGTGGAAGTTTCAATTGTTGTAGATGTTTCTACTGCACTGGTGGTTGATGTTTCCGGTGCAGTCGTTGTGATTATGGAGGTGTCTGTAGTTGTAGATATTTCTGCTGCACTGGTGGTGGATGTTTCCAGTGCAGTCGTTTTGATTGTGGAAGTCTCAGTTGTTGTAGATGTTTCTGCCGCATTAGTGGTAGATGTTTCAGGAGCAGTTGTTGTGATTGTGGAAGTCTCTATCGTTGTAGATGTTTCTGCTGCAATAGTGGTGGATGTTTCTGGTGCAGTTGTTGTGATTGTGGAAGTCTCTGTTGTTGTAGATGTTTCAGGAGCAGTTGTTGTGATTGTGGAAGTCTCTGTTGTTGTAGATGTTTCAGCAGCACTAGTGGTGGATGTTTCCGGTGCCGTTGTTGGGATTGTGGAAGTCTCTGTTGGATAAGATGTTTCTTGCTGCACTAGTGGTGGATGTTTCAGGTTTCGCTAGCAGTTGTTGTGATTGTGGAAGTCTCTGTTGTTGGAGATGTTTCTGCTGCACTAGTGGTGGATGTTTCAGTTGCAGTCGTTATGATTGTGGAAGTCTCTATAGTTGTAGGTGTTTCTGCTGCACTTGGATGTTTCTTGTTCAATTTTTCTAATTCAGTAATTCTAATTTTTTAAAAATCATTCTCCTTAAATGCTCCACTAGTGGTGGATGTTTCTGGTGCAGTTGTTGTGATAGTGGAAGTCTCTGTTGTTGTAGATGTTTCTGCTGCACTAGTGGTGGATGTTTCAGCAGCAGTTGTTGTGATTGTGGAAGTCTCTGTTGTTGTAGATGTTTCTGCTGCACTAGTGGTGGATATTTCAGCAACAGTGGTTATCCTTGTCGAAGTGTCTGTTGTTGTAGACGTTTCCGCTGCAATAGTGGTCGACGTTTCAGGTGCAGTCGTTGTGATTGTGGAGGTCTCTGTTGTGGTAGATATTTCTACTGCAGTAGTGGTGGATGTTTCAGGAGCAGTTGTTGTGATTGTGGAGGTATCTGTTATTGTAGATGTTCCTGCTGCACTAGTGGTTGATATTTCTGGTGCAGTTGTTGTGATTGTAGAGGTCTCTGTTGTTGTAAATGGTGGTGGATCACTAGTGGTGATGTTTCCGAGCAGTTGTTGTGATTGTGGAAGTCTCTGTTGTTGTAGATGTTTCTGTTGCACTAGTGGTGGATGTTTCAGGAGCAGCAGTTGTTGTGATTGTGGAAGTCTCTGTTGTTGTAGATGTTTCAGCAGCACTAGTGGTGGATGTTTCAGCAGCAGTTGTTGTGATTGTGTGTGTGTTGTAGATGTTTCTGCTGCACGTAGTGGTGGATGTTTCAGGTGCAGTCATTGTGATTGTGGAAGTCTCTGTTGTTTGTAGATGTTTCTGCTGCACTAGTGGTGGATGTTTCAGCAGGAGTTGTTGTGATTGTGGAGGTCTCTGTTGTTGTAGATGTTTCTGCTGCACTAGTTGTGGATGTTTCTGCAGCAGTTGTTGTGATTGTGGAAGTGTCTGTTGTTGTAGATGTTTCTGCTGCACTAGTGGTGGATGTTTCAGGAGCAGTTGTTGTGACTGTGGAAGTCTCTGTTGTTGTAGGTGATTCTGCTGCACTAGTGGTGGATATTTCAGCCACATTGGTTGTCCTTGTGGAAGTCTCTGTTGTTGTAGACGTTTCTGCTGCAATACTGGTCGATGTTTCAGGTGCAGTCGTTGTGATTGTGGAAGTCTCAGTTGTTGATAGATGTTTTCTGGTGCAGTTGTTGCTGCTTGCAGTGTAGATGTCTCTGGTGTGGTTGTTGTGATTGTGGAAGTCTCTGTGTGTGTAGATGTTTCTTCTGCACTGGTGGTGGATGTTTCTGGTGCAGTTGTTGCAATTGTGGAAGTCTCAGTTGTTGTAGATGTTTCTCCTGCACTAGTGGTGTTGTATGTTTCAGGTGCAGTTGTTGTGATTGTGGAAGTCTCTGTTGTTGTAGATGTTTCTGGATGCACTAGTGGTTGTGGAAGTCTCTGTTTCCGATGGTTCAGGTCGTTGTGTGATTGTGGAAGTCTCTGTTGTTGTAGATGTTTCTGTTGCACTAGTGGTGGAATGTTTCTGGTGTAGTGTTGTTGTGATTGTGGAAGTTGTGTCTTTGTGTTTGTAGATGTTTCTGCTGCACTAGTGGTGGATGTTTCAGCAGCATTTGTTGTGATTGTGGATGTCTCAGTTGTTGTAGATGTTTCTGCTACAGTTAGTGGTGGATGTTTCCGGGTGTAGATGTTTTCGCAGTTTGTTGTGATGTGGATTCTCTGTGGTAGATGTTTCTGTTGCACTGGTGGTGGATGTTTCAGGTGTCAGTTGTTGTGATTGTGGAGCTCTCTGTTGCTGTAGATGGTTTCTGCTTCACTAGTGGTGGATGTTTCCGGTGCAGTCGTTGTGTGATTGTGGAGGTCTCTGTTGTTTGTAGATGGTTTCTGCTGCACTAGTGGTGGATGTTTCAGGTGCAGTTGTTGTGATTGTGGAAGTCTCTGTTGTTGTAGATGTTTTCTGGAGCACTAGTGGTGGTGGAAGTCTCTCCAGTTGTAGATGTTGTGATTGGTGAAAGTCTCTGTTGTTGTAGATGTTTCAGGAGCAGTTGTTGTGATTGTGGAAGTATCTGTTGTTGTAGATGTTTCCGGAGCAGTTGTTGTGATTGTGGAAGTCTCTGTTGTTGTAGATGTTTCTGTTGCACTAGTGGTGGATGTTTCTTCAGGTGAAGTTGTTGTGATTGTGGAAGTCTCTGTTGTTGTAGATGTTTCTGCTACCTAGGTGCAGGAGCAGTTGTTGTGGTTGTGGAAGTCTCTGTTATTGTAGATGTTTCAGGATCCGTTGTTGTGATTGTGGAGGTTTCTGTTTTTCTAGATGTTTCTGCTGCACTAGAGGTGGATGTTTCTGGTGTAGTTGTTGTGATTGTGTAGGTTTCTGTTGTGGTATACGGTCCACTTCTTCACAATTTATAGATCTCTCATCATCAATTTGTTGTGATTGTGGAAGTTTCTGTTGTTGTAGATGTTCCTGCTGCACTAGTGGTGGATGTTTCCGGTGCAGTTGTTGTGACTGTAGAGGTCTCTGTTGTTGTAGATGTTTCTGCACCACTAGTGGTGGATATTTCCGGTACAGTTATTGTGATTGTGGAGGTCTCTGTTGATGTAGATGTTTCTGCTGCACTAGTGCTGGATGTTTCTGGTGCAGTTGTTGTGATTGTGGAAGTCTCTAGTTGTTTGTAGATGTTTCTGCTGGCACTAGTGGTGTAGATGTTTCCAGGTGCAGAGGTTGCGTTGTGATTGTGGAAGTCTCCGTTGTTGTAGATGTTTCTGGTGTTTCAGGGTGGCAGTTTCCAGTTGTGATTGTGGAAAGTCTCCTGTTGTTGTAGATGTTTCAGGTGCAGTTTCAGATTGTGCAAAATCCTGTGGTTGTTGTATGTTCTGTGTACAGTTGTTGTGATTCATTGTGGAAGTCTCTGTTGTTGTAGATGTTTCTGGTTGTGATTGTGGAAGTCTCTGTTGTTAAGTTGTTGTGATTGTGGAAGTCTCTGTTGTTGTAGATGTTTCAGCAGCACTAGTGGTGTATGCTTCAGCAGCAGTTGTTGTGATTGTGGAAGTCTCTGTTGTTGTAGATGTTTCCGGAGCAGTTGTTGTGATTTTGGGAGTCTCTGTTGTTGTAGATGTTTCCGGTGCAGTTGTCGTGATTGTGGTAGTCTCTGTTGTTGTAGATGTTTCTGCTCCACTAGTTGTTGATGTTTCTGGTGCAGTCGTTGTGATAGTGGACGTCCCTGTTGTTGTAGATGTTTCTGCTGCAATAGTGGTGGATGTTTCTGGTGCAGTTGTTGTGATTGTGGAAGTCTCTGTTGTAGATGTTTCTGCTGCACTAGTGGTGGATGTTTCTAGCATTTGTTTTTATTGTGGAAGTCTCTGTTGTTGTAGATATTTCAGGGGCTGCACTAGTGGTGGATGTTTCCGGTGCAGTTGTTGTGATTGTGGAAGTCTCTGCGCGGGACTTGTGGTGAGGGTGGATCAGGATGTTTCAGTGTCTTGATTGTTGAAGTCTCTGTTTTTGTAGATGTTTCTGCTGCACTAGAGGTGGATGTTTTTGGTGCAGTTGTTGTTGTGATGTTTCAGCAGCCTGTTGTGGTAGATGTTCCTGCTGCACTAGTGGTGGATGTTTCAGCAGCAGTCGTAGTGATTATGGAAGTCTCAGTTGTTGTAGATGTTTCTGCTGCACTAGTGGTGAATGTTTGTGCAGAGGTGTCTGTGATTGTTGAAGTCTCCGTTGTTGTAGATGTTTCCGGAGCAGTTGTTGTGATTGCGGAAGTCTCTGTTGTTGTAGATGTTTCAGGAGCAGTTGTTGTGATTGTGGAAGTCTCTATTTGTTGTAGATGTTTCAGGAGCAGTTGTTGCAATTGAGGAAGTCTCTGTTGTCGTTGTAGATATTTCCGGTGCAGTTGTTGTGATTATGGAAGTCTCTGTTGTTGTAGATGTATCCGGTGCAGTTATTGTGACTGGTGGATGTATTATCCTCAGTTGTGGTGATTGTGGAAGAGTGGTGGATGTTTCATGAGCAGTTGTTGTGATTGTGGAGGTCTTGTTGTTGTAGATGTTTCAGGAGTTGTTGGAGTTGTTGTTGTGATTGTGGAAGTCTCTGTTGTTGTAGTGGTGGATGCAGGAGAAGTTGTTGTATGATTGTGGAAGTCTCTGTTGTTGTAGATATTTCTGCTGAAGTGGTGGTGGATGTTTCCGGTCCAGTTGTTGTGATTGTGGATGTCTCAGTTTTTGTAGATATTTCTGGAGCAGTTGTCGTGATTGTGGGAGTCTCTGTTGTTATAGGTGTTTCTGCTGCTGCACTAGTGTTGGATGTTTCAGGAGCAGCTGTTGTGATTGTGGATGTTTCTGTTGCTGTAGATGTTTCTGCTGCACTAGTGGTGGATGTTTCTCGTGCAGTTGTTGTACTTATGTAAGTGTCTGTTGTTGTAGATGTTTCTGCTGCACTAGTGGTGGATGTTTCTAGTGCAGTTTTTGTGATTGTGGAAGTCTCATTTGTTGTAGATGTTTCTGCTGGACTAGTGGTGGATGTTTCAGGAGCAGTTGTCTTGATTGTTGAAGTCTCTGTTTTTGTAGATATTCCTGCTGTACTATTGGTGGATGTTTGAGCAGCCATTGCTGTCATCATCATGGAAGGTGTAGAACTTGTGGTTTTCTGTTGTTGTAGATATTCCTGCTGTACTATTGGTGGATTATAAATCATCCATTGCTACCAACATCATAATAGAGAAAAGAAAAACTATTTTAGTGTACTTTTGAAGTTTACCTAAACATTCCAATGTATTTTTCATTTTTGATTTGTCAAACCATTATGCAAATTCATGCCAATAAAATTTTTTACCATCTAAAAATAATAATAATATGTATTTTTCATTTTTGATTTGTCAAACCATTATGCAAATTCATGCCAATAAAATTTTTTACCATCTAAAAATAATAATAATAATATTAAAACAAAACAAAAAAGATATGTCTTAACTATGAATATAACAGTTCTATTAAAGTCAATATTTTTCGCCCCTGCACAAGCTGTAGACCTCATTTGATGAGAATCAGCCACAAGGTGGCAATATAGTATTTACAATCTCAGTTAACATGGACATCAGGATGAAAAGGATATACATTTCAAATAATAAACCTCACTACAATATAATAATTATCTATCCTCAGTATCTCAATTCCTCTAACAACAAATCTTTATCCACATAAACACTCACATCATCTAATAAACTAACAAAAAAAAATACTTATTATAACAAAAAAATTCAAAACAAAAAATAAATACTTATTGTTGTGAGGTTGAATGACTTACAGATAAATATCCATATTATAACAAAAGCTCTCCACTCCATTGTGGAAAGTGTCAAGTGATGAAGAAAATAATCTGTAAAGTAAGCAATAGATCACTTAAGATTTTTTTATACACACACATATATTTTGCTTAATCAAAGGAGAAAACAAAACACATAAATTTCAATAAAACATGAAACGAGCCATCTACTGTATTAGTTGAAACACGCACACACAAACACACAAGCTCTACTTAAAAAAAATAAATAAATCTTTATCTTTAAAATCTTTAAAATTCCTGAATTTGGTGATGGTTGTGACTTCAGATTTCATGTAGCAGGTCGTTCTAGAGCCTTGGACACATAGCAGCAAAGTTTAAATAAATAATTGATCCCATTTTATATAAGGTGGCCTTAACTAAAACACAAGTAAAAAAAAAAAAAAAAAAAATACAATTAACTTATTCATATCATATTGCAAAACAAAACACCTTCCATCTAATTTAAGTTTAAAAAAGGTAAGGTTAGGGACAGGTTTGGTATAAGGGATGAGTCAACAGGTAGCCGATTTTGTCCGCACACTGGAAAAATACAATCAGACCAAAACGTCTATCAAAAATATATTTTATTTTGCATATTCAAATGTGATTACAGAAATAATTACGGATATAATCACATGCAGTTTTTTTAAGTATAAGTACAATATAAAAGCATGTATGTACACAATAAGTGCATTGTATCAAGTGATTCATTTAAATGTAAGTACATAGTAATTAAGGCCACCTAATCTAAAGTGGGACCAATAATTAAATCAATTATAACTGCAGTCTGTAGAGGTGTCAATTCAGAAAACTGCCTGTTATCTGCTAGAACAAACCAAAACAACAAGCAGCATTTTCATTTATGTCAATTAACAAAAAAACAACCCAATAAAAAAAATAAAATTATAATATAAAATAAAATTGATCATTTAAAAAAAAATAAAAAAAAAAAATTCAAGACCATGTGTAAACTGAAGAAATAAACTTCACTAACTAACATTTAGTGTACACATACTATATATTTCTACTACCATCAATTTACTACAAATCCATTTTTAGAAATGAATGCATTTTTTGTTATCCTAGTCTGTTAAAATTTCTTGTTTACTTTATAAATAACACAAACATCTTTAATAAAAATATAGTTATATAATGTCCTTACCTTATCCTTGAGCAAATATTTTGAACGCTGAACTGTGAAATAAAAATGGTTAATGCACTGTTGGTTCAACAGCTTCAAGGACTAGTTATCCTTTGCTCAAGTTTCAGCACTTTTCTTGACTCACCTGTAGCAATACTGCCTTAAATAGAATGCATGACGTGGTTGGTTTTTTCTCCTGTATTGAAATGCATAAATAAGCAATGGAATGCTACTTGGCAGGGGCTGTGATTTGTTGTATTATTATCTCTCTCTCTCTCTCTCTCTCTCTCTCTCTCTCTCTCTCTCTCTCTCTCTCTCTCTCTCTCTCTCTCTCTCGCTCTCTCTCTCTCTCTCTCTCTCTCTCTCTCTCTCTCTCTCTCTCTCTCTCTCTCTCTCTCTCTCTATCTCTCAGACCTCTCTCTTCTTTGAAAGCTTGATGATAAAAATCTGAGAAAAAAATGAAAAACCAAGCTTTGAAAGGTTTATAAATAAAAACTGAAAAACGACTTGAAACCCCTGTCTTCACAAAGTGTGACAGCATCAAATGATACAGATTTTTTTATAGAGCATATTTTTTTTTGGAAACTTGAGATTGCTAGAGTAATTCTAAACTTGCTATTGTTGCTTTTGTTGGATTAGTTATATTCTTTGTGATGTTACAAGCTTATTTTCTGTTTGCTGACTGTCATTATTATTGATACACAAGATTATAGTTATTTCATATGTATGTTAATAAATAATGCTTTAAATAATGAACAGTTTATTCTTTTTTTATTAATAATATTGTACAATTACAAGCATGTTTAGTTTCCTTTGAATACAAAAGTCATTTGCAATTGAAACAAATATAAAACTGGAAGACTCATGTCTGGTGAGTACGTAGATACATGTTTTCATTTAGATTATCATGCAGTACATTTACATATATGCCCACATACACCTCCTAAAACAAAGTCACATGCGTGTTACACATGCAAGATGTCAAAAGACATCTGGTTAACTAAAGCATTCTTTACATTCACTGCTTCTGGGAACGTTTCCCACATACACCTTCTGAAATGTTGTCACTAGTTAAACTCCAATATGAAATATATATATTTCTATATATACGGCCTTACAACTAGAATGTTAATATATATATTTCTTTATATATCCGGCCTTACAGTTAGAAGAATAATATATGTACTGCTCAGGTACTCTCTAATTCATTTTGTCCATATATTCATGTAGGTATGATCAATAATAAGTTTACTTGTTTGTTCATATTGTGTAATTTTTCAACAATTCTGTGTTTAAATTGAATTCAAATCATTAAAAAAATATATATTTAGAAATGTATTGATTGGTTTTAAGTGGAAATCCAATATAATGTTTAGGGATGTAGAAAGACATAATAAATTAAATATGGACAAATCAGCTTTATTTTTTAATTTTTTTTTTTTTTTTTTTTTTTTTTTTGCTGAATATAGGTATTGAATATAAATAGGTATTAAAAGTAAATGGTTGAATAGCAAGTAATAAGCACCTTTAGAGTACTTCATAAAAAAATGAAAGTATAAAGTTTAGTCTTAAAGTCATTTTGTTGTAAGTGTCACTTTGCTTATAAAGTAAAGTCAAGTATCTGTCATTCTTGCCATTACAATCAATTCTTAGAAGTGAATAGATGGGTGTGGTGGGTGTTACTGTGAACCACCCACCACTTTATGCTTCCTGAAACTGCCAAGTGATGCTTTGGACATGATATAAACCAGACTTAGGAGAGTTGTTTTATATTAAATAGTATAATATAAAGGATGTGGTACTGTATCATCTAATATATATGCTTTCCAATTTGTCTATGCCTGTGTTTGTGTATGTGTGTGTGTGTGTGTATGTGTGTGTGTGTGTGTGTGTGTGTGTGTATACGTGGTACATACATTTGTACATAGATGTTTACCTTTAGCAGGCTAATTATCAGGGTGTGTCAGTAAAAATAGCAACCTCTTCTGTGAGGATGTTTAATGTTTATTGTACTTTTTGTCAGCACTACATTTCCATTCTTACACATTGTGGATATGTAATGGAAAGACATTTTAATGCTTGTAAAAAATTAATTCCACAGATCACTGTTGTTAAATAAAATTCTCTGAGAAAGATTATAGGTTTCGAATGTCCAATTCATAGCTGATTTTAACATTATTAATGTCTACAAATATAGCCACAGTCTTTGTTATTATCAATATTGTCATCATCAGATGTATTGGATATCACTTTCTTTTACACTTCCTTCTAACAACAGGAAATCAGTGCATAATATTGATATGCAGGAAACAGAATAATTTGTCTGACAATTCAAAGTAATGATTTGCAGCTTATTACTCTTATGCTAATTTAAAATTTGATGCATACAACGGCGAATCTAAGACTTCTCACAGAAACATTAACTGTCAATTAATTCATTACAAATGGTTCGCATGGGAAATGTTTAATTAAACTTTGAATTGTATTTTATATTCCAGAGGCTCCTTAGGCACTTTTATTTTAAAGGACATTTTTGAGATTGATATAAAATGCTGCCATAAACTCCTGGTTGTACATGATGACTCAGCCTTCAATCTTTCATTATTATTCTGCAAATTGACTGCAGTCAAGTAAATTATTTAACTGACATGACGGTTCTGGTTTTTGTACTGATTTTCTGATGATGTAACTGATTTTTGAAGTTATTTTATTTATTTATTTATTTATTTATTTATATTTTATGTGTATTAATTGTTATATTATCGCATGGTTGTGACACTATGCTAATATGTATCTTCAATAACTGCGTCTAAAGTGGGTGAGAATTTATTGCATTTTTTGTGTGTGTGTGTGTGTGTGTGTGTGTGTGTGTGTGTGCGTGCGTGCGTGCGTGCGTGCGTGCGTGTGTGTGTGTGTGTGTGTTTGTACATTAACATTGTGCAGGAATTAATGAATGAATGAGTGTGGGTTCAAAATGACCAGGGTTCATCCAACATGTATCATGCTTGGACCACTCTCTTATGTCACTTGATACTGTTTTCAATCCTACATGGATGTGATAGAATTACACATAAATGAAACTGCATTTCTCTGTATGTAGTCAGCCCCACCTCCAGGCTAAATCATTTACATAAATAATTGCATAACAAAGACTTCAAATTTTATTCAGAGGGTTATTTCCTGAACATATGAATGCAGTATATCTGTTTTTATACAGTCTATGCAGTATATCCATAATGATGTCAGCAATAATTATATTCATAACTATTTATTAAATTGAATATTCACCACAGCAGTTAAATCCTCCTTTGCTTACATTTACATTTATATTTAATTATTTAGCAGACACATTTTTCCAAAGCAACTTACAAATGAGAACAATAGAAGCAATCAGACCAACGAGAGAACAACAACAGTATACAAGTGCCATGACAAACATAACACATACAAACACATAACACTTAGCCATTTCATATAATATACTTTTCATAGAATAGAATAGAATAGAATAGAATAGAATAGAATAGAATAGAATACTCTCCATTTGATGCTTTATGTGGTTCTTCTCTAAACCACATTTTTTATCTGCCTTTCCAGTGGGAGTGTTTACTTCATTAAAGATTAACCATTTATGAGCATAATCAGACACATAATTTTCCACGTAAGAAATCTATGCATTTTCTTTGCAAGGCCAATGCACTCTTTTCTACATAGGAACGCTGAGACACCTTTTAGAGTACAATAAGTAGAATACTTTAAATGTCACATCAAATACAAAAATGAAAATTGGGTAAGATGTCATGTACTTCTTTTTCTCCAGCTCAGGCCTTCATCCTAGTGCAAATGAATAATTGTGTCTGGTGTGGTTAATAAGCGTCATGCAAAATCTTATCGATCTGCATGATGCTCTTTTTGAAAGACTTAACAGTGAAAAGAGGGTCCATGTATTTAACAACACTATCAGCAATTGTGAGATAATAAGTGATTATATGATACAATGAAAGTCAAAATTCAGAGACTTACATGATTGAAGATATAGAGGAGAAACAAAGGAAATGCACTATGGCAAAAAAAAAAAAAAAAAAAAAAAAAGAAGACACGCAAGGAGAAAACAACAATCATGAAAATAAAGATTCCAAGGTGAGTTTTTAATCTAAACAACTGTTTTACACTTTAAAAAACCTTTTGTGCAATGGAAAGGTTCCCTGGACATTAACGGTTCTTTATGGAACCACAAATGCTAAAAAAGAATATTTATTTTTAAGAGTGACTATGTAGAGGCTGCACTGAAGAGGTTCATTAGGATTGTTAACTAAATGAGAATGCAGCTGCGTTGACTCTCTGTAACACCACTGAAAAAGAGTGAAAACATTTTTTTAAACACAGTTCAAAATGGATTATATAAAAAACAAAAAAATAAAACAAAAACATCACATAACACAACAACAACAACAAACCATCCCACAAATCAAACCATTGCAAGCATTAGCATTTCTTTCAGTGACGCACTTTCTCAGGAATGGTTCTTTTGCAAGCACTGGCATTTCTTTCAGGAAGTTTAGTACTATTGTATTATTGCTGCTGCCATTGTTTAAAATAGCAAGAAACTATATCAAACTTGACAAACAGGACACTTGTATTTTTAATCATCTTATCAGTGCTTTCAACTAGGCTTTAAAAAGATGACACACAGCGTAGACGTTCAACTAGACAGGCTGCATGCCAATGAAGTCCTAATCCTATTTTAGTACCTGTTAGAGTACCTGTTGATAACAATAAAATTGTAAATAGTAAAATGTGTTATTCTAAAAAACAAAACAAAACAAGCAAACAAACAAAAAGTTAATTTGCCAAGTACACTATACTATGCATGTAACTTAATTTTGTGACATGGATGGAGATGTTGGGATTGCAGACCAAAACCTTATAACAATATTGTTCTAAATGACTATGATGTTTTGAGGTTTTGAAGGTGACATTGCAAGTGAATGTTGTGACATGCACCACATAAGCATGAAGCTGTCTCCACCCATGACTGGAAAAATAAACAAAGACCCAAAGTCACAAAGAGATTTGTTCTCAGTGCTTAGGCGCTACTCTCTTATGAAGTATGGCAATTAGTCACAATGGTGTAAATTACTGGTGACCAGGCAAACAAAGCAGACAGACCAGATTAACCAAACTGCCTAAAGACTTCACATAGGTCCCATAAGAAATGTATGTCATTGATACAGTTTACAGTGGGATACTTTGTTCAGAGTTCACAGTTCAAGATTAATTCATATGAAGTGATCATACTTAACATTACACCATTACATAACTATAAATATCTCACAACCTTCTATAACAATCCCATTTTAGATGATAATAATGAGTGTAGAGATGCATGTATAATGCTATGTATTATAGTGAGTCATAACAGCAGGGAAAATACAATACACGCTTTTACGGTTAGTTGCAGTTTATTATTGTCATTAGCATAGCTGGCATAACAATATACAGGCTTCTAAACTTTATAAGGCAGAATATAATTCTACCTATAACCTGTTTGTTACTGACGTCAAAGACTGCACATCTGATCAAACATGGTATTTCCACATAAATGCACCTGTCACTTATGGTAAAACTGACAATATGAACACAATTTCTGAACAACTAATTTTGTTTCATCCATTTGTTGTATTTGTTTTGGTATGAATACTAATAAATAAACATTAAATAACAAAACCAATACAACTAACTTATTATGATTAAATACATTACCTCATACACATTTCATTTTCAAAACCAAGAGGTTACTGTAGTAAAAATGGGGATTATACACTAAATAGTTTATCTAGTTAGATAATCTTAAACCACTAAAAAAATTTAAAGAAAGCATTAGGCTATACTACTGCCACGCAAACAAGTAAAAATAACGCTCATACATCCACGTTAACCCACATAACCAACACCAAACATATCTAGATTACACTGTCCACATCAGAGCTTCAATTTTAAACAGATCACTCTTCAGTTAACGTTTTATTTATTTAAGTTTTACTGACCAGAACAAAATATACAACAATTTACAAATATGTACAAAACAACATGCCAAAATGTGCAAACCATTGATTCATAAATCAAAAACTGCATATTCGTGAAAAATATTACATGTCTTCTTTGCTTTTTTATTAACAATGTTAATGAATGAAATTTGGCTTGGATCCTGACCATTTCCTCTTATGTATGTGAAAATAATAAAAAGCTGTACGAGAAAAGTAAAAAATATTATTATTACTTTCACTGGAATAATACATTCATTTATTAAATTTTTTTAACTTGATTATAATATTTGTTTTCCTTCTAATTACATTTTTCATATCCACCCAGAAAGTCCTTGTGTATACGCACAATTACAAAATAGATGGATAATAGACTCCTCTTCAGATAAGATTTCCTAAAGGAAACACTGCACACAGTGATCACGAATGCTTTTCCACGTGACTCTACACGTAATGTACGGTCACACCGTAAATCCTACAATTGGAGATAGAAAGGAATCACAAGTCTGGATAAAGGTATTTTCACGAATAATGGTATTTTCATTTGAACCCTTTTCAAAAAGACTGCGCAAATTTCATTGGTTCACCTCATGAATCAGATGATAGCTAAGCTTGATGCTTGAACCATTTTGCATTTTTACATTCTAGTGGCTGCTTGAAGTCAGTTCCTCTTTCACACAGGTATAGCAGCAGAGTAACTGTGGATGTAGTGTAAAATGTATTGTTTCATACTTTGGTTTACTCAAGTTTAGAGCTCCCCTGAGAAAGTTTACATTCAAACTTTAGTTTCTCAGGGGAACGCAATAGCATTGCAATGTAATTTTGCTCCTATCTAATATTTTATGCTATAATTTTGTTTTGTTTTGTAGCTGACCACTCCTCATGTGCCTACTTGATTTTATGATTAAAGACTATGATATAGTTAGTCCTTCTATTTAAGCTCTGTGTTTCCCTGTCTGTAGTGTCTGCTGTTAAATGTCATCTCCCCCTACACTCCGTGTGATTTCCTCGTAGTGATGCCTATGAATGATTAAAGACTATGATATAGTAATTCTCCTGTGCCTCCTCACTCCTGTGAATCGTGACAGAACTGCAGACCGATTCAGAAAGTAAAGCGGCGCCTTTTCTCCCCTCCTTTATTTTCAGTTTTTTGAAAAGTGTTTTGTTTTTTTCGTCTCAATCCACCGCGCCCAAATGGAGGAATGGGCAAAGTTCATCGCAGTGGCACAGGCGAGCCCAGACCCAGTCGTGTTCGCGAGGGCATTTGTGCTGCTCGCCCTTCGCCAGCTCGCTCGAGGGGGAAATCCTTGTGACACTCTTCTGGATCGGGATGAAATTCCATCATCCCACAGAGCTCCCAGACACCATTGACCTCGACTGGAAGGAGACAGTTATCTGGTGTCTGGAGAGTCTCCGATCTGGAACCCCTCTGCCGGCAGTTCCCCGAGTCAAGTGGCCCCAGAGCTCGCTCCAGTGTGGGCTCGGACGTTGAACAGTCTCGCTCCAGTGTGGGCTCCGGCCCCAGAGCTCGCTCCAGTGTCGGCTCCGCCCCAGAGCTCGCTCCAGTGTGGGCTCCGGCCCCAGAGCTCGCTCCAGTGTCGGCTCCGGCCCCAGAGCACTTTGGTTTGGGCTCCGGCCCCAGAGCTCGCTCCAGTGCCGTTTCCATGTAAGAAAGCGCTTTTGTAAAATAAAAAAGTATTTTAGAGGGCTCCGGGCCCCCAATACGGAAACGTTATCTAAAACTCAAATAATATTTTATTATTTTTGGGGTGGGGGGGTAGTAGGGCTCCAGCCATAGAGGCTGAGGTGGGGGCTGGGGCACTCCTTCCATAGGGGGACGTTATGTCAGACTCTTTTCAGTGTTTTGTGTGTTTTGCTCCTCATGTGCCTTCCTTGCCCTTTTTGGTCCTTCCTGTTCCTGTCCTCACGGTTTCATAATTCCAGCTGTGTGTTGATTATTTTATTAGTCCTTCTATTTAAGCCCTGTGTTTCCCTGTCTCTAGTGTCTGCTGTTAAATGTCATCTCCCCCTACACTCCGAGTGATTTCCTCGTTGTGATTCCTATGAATGATTGAAGACTGTGATATAGTAATTCTCCTGCACTTTCTCGCTCCTGTGAATCGTGACAGTAGCATTTTCTAATTGTTTGTCTGTGTAATTTGTTGTACGACAACTTTTAAGTGATGCCACCTGTTTATTAAGAGAGGTTTATGCATGCCCCACTTACTGTCTGTGCCCAATGGCTAGTCTTGGGTTTTTCCAATTAAGCTGAAATTGGTCTAAAGAGGGCAGGCTTGGCTTCTCCGTAATATGTAATAACACTAGTAGCAGATTAACTGAAACCTGAACCATACAGCTTGTCACATGAGAATAAAAGCAGACATAAACACCTGTAATAATCACAATACAGGACAAATTACCACAAGCTCACTTTCAAGTGACATTCACACAGAATGTTTCATGTTTCAATGAGATGTAAAATGATCTTAGAATAATTTGTGCACGTGATTGGTTGTTCAATGTTATTCAAAGGCTAAAAAATGTGCCAAGGGAACCTTGTGACATTCTTTTCATTGTGACATTTCGTCTATGTAGGTGTTTTATTTCCTACAAATTTATACTTTTTGAATTGCTGTGCATCAGGTGTAAGAAGTATTTTGTCAACACCATAGTGATAGTTAGCTTTTGCCACCTATGTTTATTCAGAAATCTATGTAAAAAAAAAATGCTTATACCATTTTATGCTTATGCCCTTTTTGGCCACTTTCTTTACAAAACGTCACCTATATGAATAAAACGTCTACTAAAATGACTAAAGATCAAAGATATAAAGATTGAGACAATACAGGTACATCCGTCTTCCAGCAACACAGTCACGCATAGATATGTGTGTAGGTTGCACTTCAAAGCAGGTGTGCTTTTATCTGTCATAAAAACATAAACACATATTAACAAAAAAAAGATAAACACAGAAAAACAAAAAAAAAAATCAGTGATAAAAACGAAAAACACAACAAAAGCTCTGAGAATAACAGGGAAGGTGTGCCAAAAATTCAATAGATTTTGTCAGTCTGTTAAGAGGGCGTAAAGCCTACTTATTCCTTGATAAAATCAGTGATAAAAATGTGTCTCGTCAAAGGCTTGCACTGAAATTGCTTAGAGTATAACATGAAATACGCATTAATGATCAATGTTTAAAATGTATAATTATTCAAATATAATTATGATTTATAAATTAACTTTCATTTTGTTGCCCAGAGTGGAAAATTACAGTACTTAATTTTTAAACTTCAGTCTGAAAATAGCCAGTATCAGTAAACAAAATAAATAAGTAAAAAGTAGTTGTGTTTTTTGTTTTTGTTTTTTTTTATACAAAGTTTTAATTTCTTTTTAAATAATTTTGATGGATTAGAGAAACAGGTCTACTCAGTATAAGGCATAATAAAATTGAAAATAGACCAGTTCCACATATAATGGAATAAATAGGCATAATGAGTCTAAATTAAGTAATCATTTATGTGTAGTGGCAAAACTTGTGTTGGACCAATTAAATTTCTGTTGTGTGACTGGGTTGAGATTCTGTTCCTGTCATTATGATTCAAATTTCAAATCAGCACTCTGGACAACTTCTTGGAGGGAAAAAAAAAACACTCCTGATCTGTAAACTCTAAATGTATTCATAAAAACCTCTTTATTTTGAATTGTGAAACACAAGATTGCGCAATTTTCATTGATTCACGTCATGAATCAGATGATAGTTGAGCTTGACACACGTGACAATCCTTGAACCATTTTGTATTTTTACATTCTAGTGGATGTTTGAAGTCAGTTCCTCTTTCATACATGCAGGTATAGCAGCACAGTAACTGGGGATGTAGTTTAAAATGTATTGTTTCATACTTTGAAACCTAAGAAGTGTCTTGAAAATTAGATTTAAATACTTTAAGGTTTACTCAAGTTTAGAGTTCCCCCGGGAAAGTCTACGTTCAAACTTTAGTTTGTCAGGGGAACGCAATAGCATTGCAATGTAATTTTGCTCCTATCTCATATTTTATGCTATAAGACAAATACAGAGTTCTGGCATGAAACTCTAGATGGTGCATTCCGATAGGTCTAACTCAATCTGTCTTAATGACATCATTATCACATGGCACAGCTGATTGGTTCTCTCCTGTATCGGTAGCCAATGAGCTCACTGCTCAGCATTCAAATATATGACTAGGGCTTACCGTAGCAGTTGCAGCTTGCTTCAGAAACCCTCCATCTTCCCCAGCTCCACCTGTATAGATCTGCTACGAGGTGATTCATGTATGCTATATGGGGGTTATTTCATGTATGTTATATTTGCAGCAGCAATATTTCTTACATGATCACAGCAGCATGTTGTGGATGTATTGGCAGTAGCAAGTCTCTGTACTTGCTCTGCCACAGCAGCAGCAGCGTAGCAGGTCTATTCCGCCAAGACCAAATACATTACCACCGTCATGTACATTACCATGCCAATTCCTCAGAGAGTTGTCATGACAGAACTTCTGTTTGCTTTTTGCCATTTCATTTGATAAATCGCTATGGCAACACCGTTTGAGATATTTAAAAATCTTTCACAATTTAGATTCCTCAGTGTTTTTGCATCATGTAGACCAAGTTTGGTGTAAATTGTATGACAACAATTGGGGGAGTATAAAGAAAAAAAAAGTTTAAAGTTTGAGGCATTGCCATCAGTATTTCAGATATCAAGAATCGCTTCACAGTTTTACATCTGCCATGTTTTGACATTATTATGATGAACTTTGAAGCATTTCAGGTAAAAATAAGAGGCTGATTTTAAAGCATTTTGAAAATGACACACTTCCTGCTGCCAGTTGGTGGCACTAACTTATGCATAATAGTCACATCTATGTGATCAGCCTCCTTCAACAAACAAACTGCTGATGTTTGATCAAAATCCAATGTTCCTTTTTCTCTTTTTGCCATAAATTTGTCACCTCGCCACAGCCAAACTGTCTGAGATATCAAAAATCCCTTCGCAATTTAGCAACCTCACTGTTTTAAGATCGTCTTGAGTTTGGTGGCGATTAGATGAAAACCCTGTGAGTATATCAAATTCCAGAGCATGTTGGTTTTTTTTTTTTTTGTTTTTTTTTTAAGAGCACAATACACAACAGCTGACTTCCTGTTGGGTGGAGCACTGACTGTCATCACAAAAATGGTTTGAGCTGATAAGATCTATATATTTATATGTATTGTGTGCCAAATTTCAAGAGTTTTTGATCATGTTAAGGGCCCCAAAACCTTGTAAAGAAATATTCACAGTCGCCCTTAGAAAAACATCAGGTCCCTGCGCCCTTTATGGGCCCTAATTACGATAAGAGTGTGTTGCCTATTACTAAATTCTGAGAAAAGTATTTTTCTAGGATGGACAAGCATGTGGATCCTGCTTGGCAAAACCACTGTTGCTGTGTAGCATTTTCTTGTTGTTTGTCTGTGTAATTTGTGTTGTAAAACAGCATTTCAGTAATGCCACCTGCTTATTTTTAAGAGAGGTTCATGCATGCCCAACTTACTGCCTGTGCCCAATGGCAAGTCTTGGCTTTTTCCAATAAAGCTGAAATTGGTCAGAAGAGGGCAGGCTTGGCTTCTCTGTAATATGTAATAATACTACTGGCAGATTAACTGAAACCTGAACAATACAGCTTGTCACATTAGAATAAAAGCAGACATAAACACCTGTAATAATCACAATACAAGAAAACTTACCACAAGCTCACTTTCAAGTGACATTCACACATATCACGCTTCAGTGAGATGTAAAATGATCTTAGAATAATTTGATGTGCACGTGATCAGTTGTGCATTGTTATTCAAAGGCTAAAAAATGTGCCAAGGGAACCTTGTGACATTCTTTTCATTGTGACATTTGGTCTATGTAGGTGTTTTATTTATTGAATCACTGTGCCTCAGGTGTAAAAAGTACTCTGTCAACACCATGGTGATAGTTAGCTTTTATGCCACCTCTGTTCATTCAGACGTCTGTAAAAAAGCACCTTTCATAGAATTACACCAAACTTAAAACTTGTTTAAAAACATTTGTTATCTTTGAAATTCAGTTTCTGCCAGAGAAATTACACACTTCACCTTTAAGGGTTCAAGGTGCCTTGGATGATGTGCTGCCCCGACATGCCCATTGAAAACCCCTTTGAGTCTGTCGCCTTTATGCCGCCTTTACTTTTCTCTCCTTCTCCTCTCCTTCTTGACTGATACACCCATCCACTGTAATGCAATTCATGTCTTCCCTATACTTAAGGCTAACCACAGCCCTTCCATACCATGCAGTGTACAGGGACTGGCTTTGCCGCCATAGACTTCAGCTTTCATGTGCAAACAGTGTACTGAGGTCCAAGAAAGGCACGCTCAGAGGCACAGTGTTTTTCAGGCAATGTTTTCACTTGTGTGTGAATGCTAGACAGTTTAAACATTTTTCCACCTTCAAAGCGTTCGACTACAACAACTAGCTGTTGTGGATGAGCCACAGCTGGCATCCTTAAGATGCCATGATATCCAGGTGTTGTGCAGAATAGGTATTTATCTCTTCAAGCTCCTCTGCATTGTGAGGCAGATGATTTTGGAAAGTTCTGCACATGTGCTGTTGTTTTTCAACCATTAGCGTGATGTGATTTGCCCTCATTCACCCTTTACAGATTGAGCATGCAGATTAAATTGTGTGTGAGTGTCAGTATAAATGTGTATGTGAGTGCAAGCATGTGCATGTGTGTTTGTGTGTAAATGCGGGCATGCAACATTGAAGAAACACCTCCCCAGCTGTGAAAACAAATGCCACATCTGGCTGAAGGTGATTAAGGACATTTGCAAAAAACATGTAACACTTTACTATAAGGTTCCGTTTTTATAACCTTATAGATAATGCAGACAAGACAAAAAATAAATATTTAGTTTTAAAGTTTTAAATTGTGTTAATGTTGTTTACAGTTCATTTTTAACATGTGCATATTTTAATGTAACAGTTTCATTTAAAATGTAATATTATATGAACAAACACAAATTAACAAACAGCAGACCCATTAAACAACCTATTAAATTCTCTCATTGATAGCTAAGAGAATTACCTATACCTATAAATGTCATTTGCGCACACATGAAAAAAATACTATAGTAATTCATAGTAAATAATATAGTGTTTTTGAACCATACTATAATAAAGTAGTTGAATTAATTTGTTGTGGTAATTCTGTAGTTTCTGTAGTAATATAAACAAATTACTTTACCAAATACTACACTAAGTTTTATATAGGGTATATTATACTACAATACACTACAGTTTACTGTAGTAAAAACTACAAAAAGTATATTACATTATTCATTACAGTTTATCAGTTCAATATAGTTAATACTATACTATGATGTAGCATTCATTAACAAAGTGTTGTAAATACTATATAATATTTACAGTATAATACACTACTATGGTATGGTTCAAAAACACTATAGTATTTACTATAAAGTACTATAATATTTTGTTTTTGACATTTGTGTTTCTCTTTTCAGTTGCATTCCTTTTACTTTCACTTCTTCGGACAACTGCGTTAGTCTATTAATATGTTTGTTTAGCCTACATTACGCTATGTTAGTGTAATGTTGTCGATCTCTCGTTCTATGCCCCATCTGTTGTCTTTATGTGCAATTCCTTGTCCAATCGCAGACTACGAAATAAGAGAGGCAGCCTATTATTACATAGTAATGCTGATTATGTAAATGTAGCCTGTGTATTTGTCGAATCGACCATCTCTGCAAGTGTTCCAGGATTTTTCTGGACTGCGTGTTCACGTTTCAGTAAGTATTAGGCTATACAGTGTATAAGGATGCATAAAGACTAGCATGCAGCATGAAATTGATTGAATCCTATTTTACTGAATCCGATGTTTGTGTGGGCTACTGTATGTTTAGCCTGTGCAAGTTGTTTGGCCAGTATTTCAGATTATTTTTCCGCATTGTTCATATGAAGCTATAGAATGTCAACAATAATGATATAGACTACATTTTTGATAGTTAGTTACGTCAAAGCAGTAAATACGTCAAGGCAGCAGACACACCCAAACACTAATCCTATACCTATAGGGCTTTAGCCTGTCTTTGTTATGGTATATTGTAAGCTATACTCTGTAAATAATTTGTAAAATAAACTATAGCCTAATGCACTTGTCACTAAGTGATATTTAGATAACCACATTAGAGAATACATTTATTTAGCTACACCATTATCTTGGGTGAGTTTTTGCATCCCAGACCCTAAGTGCATCTTTATTGTGTGTACTATTTTACACCGCTTACCACGAAGATGCACAAGGGGTCAAAATATTAACAAATTGAAGTTTATAGAGTGTGTACTCTATATGTGCTACATACACTTGCATTTCCTCTTGCACCTTTAGCCAGCTTGGAAACGTGTAATGATGTTGACTTCTTATATGTCTAAAGTTCTGTACTGAAGGGTTGCATAACAGCTAAAGTGAAACCTGGTTCAGCAACAGCACTTTGTAGGGCTACTTTAAGTATTTGCTTTTTGTCTTTAAGTTACCCAACAATTTAGTATTTGCTATGATGTTACTAAGGGACTGGAGATTTTCTGAAATTACTATATTCCTCCATCACCAGTTTGCCCAAGAGGAAAGCTCTTAACCTCGGGTTGCTTCAGCAAACACTGCTCCTAAAGTTAGTGAGCGGTGCAGAAGGTATATGCTCAGAATATGCTAAATGACAGGTAACCAGGTGTGCTATCCCATCCATAATACTATGTTCCTTTCAAACAAATGCTCACAAATGCAGCCAATTAGTAGCAAAATACGTCGTCTTCAAGAAATTCAACCAACCGAAAGCAGAATTTAGTTTTAACTAAGTGCAACTCAGATGCACCACAAGTTCACTTAAGTTCAGAGTGAAAGAACTGGTTTGGTAGCTGTTGATCATATTCTGACAAGCGTGATGATATGTGATACCAAGATCTTTTATTGCTTTAAGATATATCAAATATGTGACCCTGGACCACAAAACAAGTCGTAAGGGTCAATTTAAAACAAACAAACAAAAAAATGGATTTATACATCATCTGAAAGCTGAATAAATAATCTTTCTATTGATGTATGGTTTGTTAGGATAGGACTATTTTTAGAATATTTGGCTGAGATACAACTATTTGAAAATCTAGAATCTGAGGGTGCAAAAAAAAAAAAAAAAAATACTGAAAAAAAAATCACCTTTAAATTTGTCCAAATTAAGTTCTTAGCAATGCATATTACTAATTAAAAAAAAGTTTTGATATATTTATGGTAGGACATTTACAAAATATCTTCATGTAACATGATCTTTTCTTAATATCCTAATGATTTTTGGCATAAAAGAAAAATGTATAATTTTAACCCATACAATGTATTTTTGGCTATTGCTACAAATATACCTGTTATGACTGCTTTTGTGCTCCAGGGTCACATATAATATAGTTTTAGACTGTGTGTAGCCTGACGTGACACAGAGTTGTGTAATAAAAGCTCTTTGAAATAATTATATGGTTTGTTTTGCAATCTTGTCTTTCTACATTCTTAGAAAAGCCCATAAAGAGCACAATGTATGTGCTAACATGTAGGAATTTTCCGTATTGATTTTTTTCACAGTTATTTAATCGTATTTTGAATTGTGCATTATTTGAATTATGCATGTGTTATGTTTTAGGATTAAAGGAGATATCTGTAAACTTAATGTCTTGGCAGATTTTTTTTCTTTCTGTAGTGACAGGTCTGATATTTTTTTTCTGTCAGCAAGGGTATGCTTGATTTCATTTTATGTGACATTTGTACCACAAAATAATGATATAATGTTGGCTTAAACCATAGACGCTGAGTGAACAGGTTCACTCATCAGTCATGATTATGATATGTGTTTGTGGGTGGCAGCTCGCTGGTGGTCCTCCTCAAATATGTAGCCAGGATCACTTCCAAATTATCCTTTAGAACTGGCAATTTTTATTTCAGTTGCACACGATTATTTCACACAGATGACAAACAATATATTTGGCCTCTTATTTGGCATGTATATAGTAACCTAAGCTGACAAAACTTTATGGTATCTTGGGTGGTGTTATAGGCAGTCAACATGTTTAATGTCTGGTTGCTTGAAAAAGTAATAGAACTAAACCCTCTTCTTAAAAATATGTTCAATAAATGTTTTTTTGAGGTTATGCTATTAGTGTTACTTTGGAAATGTAATAGGATTGCAAGTTACCCTATTTAAAATGTATTAAATAATGTAACTATTTCAATTACTTTATTAAAGTAATTTAACTGGTTACATTTGATTACTTTTTGATTAAAGTTTCTAAATTTAGAATGTTTTTAACTGTTAATCATTTAAAGCAGGCAGGATTAACCTTACAGCAATACTCAACATTGATTTCTCCCAAACTTTCAAAAATCCTTCATCACTTGAATAAAGATTATAAAAATCGAATTTAAAGCACAGCCACCACAAAATCAGACTTTAGGACCTATTTTTACTTTGAGATCGTTCTGAAGTTAAATAAAGGTTTAAAATCATAACAATTAATAGTTTAATAGCTATGATACTGTTTTTAAAATCAAATATTTGCATAGACAGGAAACAATGGCATCTAACAATGCTTTGGAAAAAACAGTTAATCTTAAAACCTAAAGCATATACATAAACCTGTTGATGTTTTATACATACACAGAAAATAAATTTTCTTATTATCGAATAAGTGTGTCCTACTCTGTGTCCTAAACTCCTGAAACATTTGAGTCTTTTAGACCAGTAAATGAAATTAATGAAAAGTCAATTAAATGTGTGTGGGTGTGGTGTGTGTGTGTGTGTGTGGTGTGTGTTGCATGGGTGGGTGGTGAAAAAAGTAACCCCCTTCATAAACATTAACAATGTCATAAGTATCTGTAATTTAATTACACATTTTATTCTCAGTAACTTTAACTAATTACAATTACATTTATTTTGTAATTGTAATTAGTTACATAGTAATTAAATTACATAATTTTCTCCATTCTGTCACCAGTGGAGTTTTGGCTCCTTGCCGCTGTCGCCTCTGGCTTGTTTAGTTGGGGACACTTAATTTACAGCAATATTGTCGACTTGATTGCACAGATACTATTTAAATTAAAATATTCAATGATGAACTGCCTTTAATTGAAAATTGAGTGTTTACTATTGTCCTTTTGCATTATTGACACACTTTTTTCCTATTTAATACTGTAAAGCTGCTTTGACACAATCTGTATTGTTAAGAGCGCTATATAAATAAAGGTGACTTGACTAATTCAATTACAGAAATCTGTTACATGTAACTAGTTACTCCCCAACACTGGATGTCATAGAAGAACCATTCTGGGTTCTCCAAAGAACCTTACAATGTTTTAGAACATTTAAAGCATATTTTAAGCATAATAATCCAGCATTGTCTAAAAAGCCCAGTTTTGCTGTATTCTTAATGATCTTATTTTATGACAAATTCATGAGTGTGACATGGGGGTCTTGTGGAGAGAGTGTTTGGACATAGTCAGGCAATGTTGTTTTTAGACTTGCTGCAGGCTCCGTAGAGTCTGGACCATAATGACACCTGTCCTGCAGCGTTAACAAGAGTACAGATTGTCAAGAAAGAGGCCAAAAACATATTTTTCTGACAAGTGAAATCTTTTGCCCCTAAACCAATATTTGAGCTCAGAATATGTTACCTGTCAGTCTCATTATCAGGAAGCATGGTATCTCTTTTCATTGTTATGCTGACAACACACAGTTGTAGGTAGCCATGTCTCCTTATTATCCTGTGCAACTTGACTCACTTGCAAATTGCATACAAGACATAAAGGACTGGATGTCACAATTTTTTTACAACTCAGCCAAAATAAAACTGAAGTACTGATTATTGGAACCAAAGTGCAGAGAGAAAAATTGACCCCTGAATTAAATATACTAGGACTGAATCCAAGCCCAGCGGCTAAATATTTACGAATTGTCTTTGATTTAGAATTTAAGTTTAAAGCTCATGTACAGAATATTACCAAAACTGCATTTTATCATCTGAAAAACATTGCAAAAATAAGACCATTTCTCTCTCTGAGCAATACAGAAAAATTAATGCATTTATCACTAGCAGGCTTGACTACTGTAATGTCCTCCTTTCAGGTCTACCAAGGAATACAATTAATCAACTATAACTAATAAAAAATACTGCTGCTAGAATATTGACACAAGACTAAAAAGAGAGATCACATTAAACCTGTATTAAAGTCATTACACTGGTTACCTGTTATAGCTTTCGTACTGATTTTAAAATCTTTTATTAGTTTACAAGGCATTGCATGGACTTGCTCTAGATTATCTTTCAGAAATGCTTATAGTATGCTGTACTTTTGTGGATATATATTATATATTATTATATATTATATATACATATAATTTTTTAAGAGCTCATCTCTGCTGTGTATTATATGTTCAAAGAAGGTTCTGTTAAGCTTATTTAGAAATTGAGTTCAAGTAAAATGTTTTCTTATATTGTGTATTACTAGGTAAAATATAAATATTTAATACAACGATGGCCAAAATTATTAGAACGCTAGTATTTTCACCAGTTAAAAATGGTTTCAAGTCAGTTATTTTTTGCTGTAGTGTGCCAGTAGGAAATTTATTTTTCCATTAATTTTAATAATCTAGTGAGATTTTAGCACAAGGAGTCTGAAGAATCTCATCATCATCATGCAGTCTGTCTGGAATGACATGAAGAAACAGAACAAACTGAGACAGACTCAATCCAGATTGAATTTAGTTAATAGAAGTTAATTGATAAAGAAAATCTATTTATGATATTATTTTTGACAGCATCCTCATTTCACAGCATTTAGTGCCTAAAACTTTTAACAGTACTGTAGCATTGCAGGTAGGTTTTTTCTTCATTTTGTTCTTGTTTTTGTCAAATAGCAATTATTTTATGACACCTATACGGCTTAAAAAATATGAAATAATTATGTTATTCTGTATATTTTTGCTTTTACACTACTGCTTGATTTGACAATCATGCCAATAAAGTACTTTGAAATTGGTGTGGAAGTGTACAGTGTGTTTGTGCAAACTGAGGTGATGGTGATTTGCTTAGTCTTAAGTCTGCAGAGATCAGATCAAGAAACAGACTGTCTCCACTGAGTGTGTGGCCTCCAGAACAGGTGTTGCTCACTGGCTGACCTCTTCATCTGTGTGTTAAAGATACTGACAGAGGGCTGCCTCAAGCAGCAGCCTATGAAGGAAAGTACATGCCATAAAAATACCTAAGATAACATTTCACTATCTCTATCATGCAGTTAGGGCTCTGAACTTTGACTTGTTCTTTTCTTATCCAGAAAAAATAAACTCTCTAGCTCTCATCCATTTAACAGTAGTTAATGGATTTGTAACTGCTTAGGTAGGAAAGTCATAAAAGTAATTTGAGCAAAAGGGGTGGGACTCGGAAAGCAGGGCGTGGTTACGCACCCAAAACGGGTGCGAGATTAATGGGTAACCCTGGTCACCCAAAGCTGCACAACTGCGGGACCTCAAGCCAAAGAGGTCCCATCAGTCCAACAAAAAAGAACATAAAGTTATCATTCGTAATGTTACTTCTCTGGAAAAGAAATCATCGCGCAAATATGGCGTGCATTTGATTTAGTGACTCTGAGGCGCAAAAAAAGAGTAAATCTCACTAAATGTTTAGTCTTGCAACAAAACCCCGTTATTTTACATTTAATACGGCATGATTCCTCCGTTTAACGTTTTGTTCCTTGCGACGCAAAGACACTCATGGGATGTTGGACAACGAGTTGCGACTTCGGACACCTGAAAGCGCACTCCAAGGTGTCCGTGCTCTTTACCATGATCCTCATATTCACATATTTGTTCTACAGTCTCACCGGATACTGCGATTCCATGCCGAGTCCACTGTACGTCCATCAAAATTTCAGAAGCAAACTTTTCCTAAAGGAAGGGAAGAAACTCGCGCACTGGAACGGCTCCATCGTTCGCGAACTCCCCGAGCAGGATGCGACAGACGTGGAAGATGAGAAGCGGCAGCGAGGTTTAGCTTATGACACGTACAACAATCTCTCCGTGTCAAACAACTTTGGGACCAAAGAGTTTCCTAAGGCGATTATTATCGGCGTGAAAAAGGGAGGAACGCGCGCGCTTCTGGAGTTCCTGCGCGTTCATCCAGACGTGAGAGCCGTGGGCGCGGAGCCGCACTTCTTTGACAGGTTCTATGAGAAGGGGCTCCAGTGGTACAGGTAGGGCGCCTGTTATTAGCTAGTTGTGAATAATAGTATTTTTTATCAATTTACCATAGGGTTAAGGATTATCAAAACACTTAAACGTAGCTATCAAAATTAAGCACGTATACTTCATTACAGCACAGCCATGAATGACAGGCTACCTTAAATCATGCTGCTGTTTGGATGGACAGTTAAGGCACACTTAATCTATATATGAATTTCTGTGCAATTTGTACCAGAACAGTTATTTTAAAGAAATATAGCACAAGAAAACGTTTGCAGATATGTTGTATCTAATGCAATGACTTTTTCACACACACACACACACACACACACACACACACACACACACACACCCATAATATATATATTATATATATATATATATATATATATATATATATATATATATATATATTAGGGCTGTCAAATGATTAATTCACGATTAATCACATCCAAAATAAAAGTTTTGTTTACATAATATATGTATGTGTACAGGGTAAATTTATTATGTATATATAAATACACACACATAAATTATCTATTTACATGTATATACATTTATATATTTATATTCTTATATTTTATATTATATATAAATATATTTAATATATAAACATAACATTTCTTCTTAAATATATACATGCATATGTGTGTATTTATATATACATAATAAATATACAACAGTATACACACATATATTATGTAAACAAAACTTTTATTTTGGATGTGATTAATCGTGATTAATCATTTGACAGCCCTAATATATATATATATATATATATATATATATATATATATATATATATATATATATATATATATATATATATATATATATATATATAAATTTACATTTATTAAAGTAAATTAATAAATATATATGTACTGTATATACACACACACACACACACACATATATGTATATGTATATTTACAGTAAATTATAAAAAATAGATATTTGTCTCTGGCCAACCACGTAGCAGCCACTCAGAACACCCTAGTAACTGCATAGCAATGTGCTAACAGCCACTCCTTAGCAACCAATGCCCTTGATAGTATAGACCTTAGGTAGCCCCTTTTTAGCACTGGGCTCCTTGTCTTCTGTCTTCTGGTTTGTATGTCCAGGTCATACAATTTTTTAAATGATTCGCTCATTTTAAAGTGCCCCTATTATGCCATTTTTTTATGGTTCCTAATATTGTTTTGGGAGTCTCCTACAATAGGATTACATGTATGCAAGGTCAAAAAATGCTTTCATTTTCTCAAAATATGCATTTAATATCACTTCCTTTTCCAGCGATTCTCAAACGATTCGTTCAAAGCAGTTCTAAGATTCAGTCTCTCTAAAAACCTCCTTTCCGTGAGCCTGCTCTGCTCTGATTGGTCCGATGGCCTAGTCTGTTGTGATTGGTCTACGGCATACAGCGGTGCCTTAAACGATACGCCTATTTCAATAGTTCTGTATTTTGAACGCTCTATAGAAAATATAAACATCTATTATTTATCATACATACAGGTTGTGCTTCATTGGAGCAGCTGGTCCAAATAAACAGGATACCAATCCATCTTTCAACAGCAAGCGTTTTGTGAATCCCTTGTTGAAACCCCCGAGATCAGAGAAGCAGTCGTCAGTAGAATGACGTGTTTGTGGGCAGGGTCAAGTTGTTCGCAGCCGTCCAATGTATAACATAGGCGTGCATTATGCAAATGTGTTACTCCGTGACGTGTAGCCATCACAGAAGTGGGATTCGCATTACTAACGACTCGTCTAGGCTGTACAGAGTCAATTCTTTATTTAGGGAGACAATACCTTTATTTACCGTGCACTTTCAGCATTACAGTTTTGCAGATCGTTTACATTCACATACAGCTACATTACACACTGCATGAAAGCCAATATTGGAAATGGCATAATAGGGGCACTTTCAGTTTCAATGCAGCTTCTATGGGCTCTACGCGATCCCAGCCGAGGAATAAGGGTCTTATTTAGCGGTCATTTTCTTTAAAAATTTTACCTTTATTTACTTTTTAACCACAAATGCTCTTCTTGCACTAGCTCAACCTCACGCATTGCATAATCACGCACGCGTGATGTAGGCGGAAGTACCGACCCAGTGTTTACAAACTGAACATGCAGAGAAAGTCAAATGCCCTTTATTAAAAAAGGCAAAACAACATTGTTAGAGGAGAAAATGAGATGGAGTTTTTCGCCCTACCCTAACTTTTTGAACTGAAGTACACAGATGAAGAACTAACCACGCATGACCTTTCCAACGTGATTATGTAATGAGCGATACGCACCGAGCATTTGTGGTTTAAATGTTTTGTTATTTTTTTTATTTGTTTTGTTCAACCCACTGATCCCCATTATGGAGAAAAATCCTGCATGTTTCCCTCAAAACCTTTCTTTTTCGCCTAAAGAAAGAAAGACATGAACATCTTGAATGACATGGGGGTGAGTAAATTATCAGGAATTTTTTTTATTCTGGAAGTTAACTAATCCTTTAAAATCTTCCCGGTCTGACATACATCATGATAATTTTCGTACATCCATTTCACCAGCTAATTACTCTTCAACAGCAATTCTATGGAGTTACCGCTACTAGATTATAAAGATGGCTATGCACTTGTTTCTCTAATGCATTAAGGTCTGTAATTCTCATTTTTTTAAGAAAAAAGACAGGTTTAATTCATTTTTACAAACAGATCACAAATAATAGCGTTATCTCTCTATGTAATCACTCCCTATGATTTTGATTCTTAGAGACTGCAATTTTCTTTATCCAAGTTTCCCACTTAAAATCTTAAGAGTAGTAATTAAGTAAGCCAGCAAATGTTTTATCTCACAGTAGACCAATTTAATAACAGACATTGTAATATAGAGCTCCTGAAATGCATGCATCTGAGGCACATAAAGTTTATGCAGCTTTCATCATAAAGTCTTCCAGCAAAGAATATTGGTTTAATTAACTACTCAAAGGAGTTACACACTGAGATTTCTTCATTCATCAATTGTTTTGGACCTCTTTCAAAATTGAATGTTTAGACTGTATCAAGGAGTTTGCATTTGTCTGCATAATTGGCAATTGATTTTTTCTCTCTCTTTAAATGTCACTTGGTTCATTAATATTACCTGTCAATAACCCAAACGCACCCAGTTTAGGGCCGTGTCTCATTGGCAGGACATTCAGCCCTCTGCCAATAAAATAACTGTGGATTGACCATCAATGCTTCTGTCTCTCGCTTCTGTCCGTCTCTCATCTCCATGTCAGGGAATTAGACATCAGACAAATGGGAATGACTAAATTTGGCTGGGAAATTAATTAGTTCACCCAAAAATGAACATTTTGTCATCATTTACTCCCCCTTTTGTTGTTCCAAACCTATATGACTCTTTTCTACAATAGAAGAATGTTGGTAACCAAACTGATTTGGGTCCCATTGACTTTCATTGTATGGGCAAAAATACTATAGATGTCAATGGGACACAAAACCATAAAATTACTAAAATATTTCAAAATATCTACTTTAATTATCTAAATAAAATGATGACATGATTTTAATTTTTCCGATATGAGGGTAAGTAATGACAGTTTTAGTTTTTTGGGTGGACTGTCCCTTTAAAAAAATCTCTCAAAAAAAACACCACACCCCAAAAAAAATCATTTAAAAATCATTTACTTTTGTCACAACATGTCACAACAAAAAAAAAAGATTTTTTATTATTTTGGGTAGGACTTTAATAATCATGGTCCTGTTTCCTTTCTTTGCAAGAAGTGACTTTGAGGTTTAGTTTGATGATTTGTCTCTGTTTCTCGCGCACGCACGCACGCACGCACACACACACACTTGTTCCAGCATGTGGTGACAGCCTTATGTAAACAAACTGTCCATGTATGGGGTTTTTGTAAAGTATAATTCAATATCAGCCTTGTCAACACCACGGGTCTTCTGTGTGTGCAGATGTGTAATGACAGCTGAGCTTTTGTGAATGCCAGCTGGAAGCTGTACATGGAAGAGCTATGTCACATGGCCACTGTGTGTATATGTGAGAGAGAAAGAGAGAGCGTGAGTGAATGAGTTTAGAGAGAAAGACATACAAGCTTTATAAGTGACCAGGTGCTCATATAATTTACTCGTTAAAAGGTTTATGGAACTCATGACTGTTGCCCTTGTCAGATATTTTACATTATACAAATAACTGATACATTATAGCCTGCAAATACTGTTTATATTATATATTAGATTAGATTAGATTAGATTCAACTTTATTGTCACTGTGCAGAGTACAAGTACAGAGCCAATGTGAGCCATATGTGTGTTTATTTTTTTATTTATTTTATTAAAAAAAAATTAGTACATTGCATCATATTTTGAAAAATACCAATATTACAAAAATATTTTATTATGATAATTATGAATTAATTTCAGGATGCACTGCAATTTAATAAAGAATTGTAATTAAGTTCTATATTTTATCTAAAATTCTAAACTGAAGATCTTAAAAATCTGATCTTCTCATGAACTGATAATATGTTCTGATTAACATGTCCATGCATTACATGTTCTTTAATTCTGTTCATTAATACATAATAATTGTTCTTCCCCCTATCAATGCAGTTACCTGACTCTGGTTGCACATTTTCATGACTCCATAAATCACTGTCCAGAATAAAAGTCACCTCCCAATCAATGATGTGTGCAGACGTGCTGCTTATCGATTCCTCCTTAACCAGCTTTATTGCACTTAGGCATAGAGATGGTTAATTAACCTGTGCATATTCAATCTTGTTGACAAAGTGCTGCTGCCTTTTTCAGCTCCTGACATTCTTTATGACGCTCCAAGGCACTTAGCAATAAAGGTTTATGTTTTAAGAGGTGTGTTTTAAGATAATGCTTGCTTTTTGTGATAGGTTTTTTTCCTTGCTGTCTTGAGTGTTGTGTAACACAGAAAGCTCTTAGAAATGAGGAGGAGAGATATTTATTTGAATAACCACAGTGGATCATATTGTTATATTGTAGTTAATAAGATATTGTGCTTATTTTATTTAATTGGATTATATTTCAAATGACTTATAGAAATATATATATATAAAATCTTTAATATGTATGTAATATATATTATAGAAGATATATTGGAAAAATTACATTGTATATAGATAGGCTACAGAGAGATAGATAGATAGATAGATTGATAGATAGATTGTCAACATCCCAACGCTGAATGGCCAGATGAGACGCAAACTACGTTTTCTTGACTGGATAACCAATCTCACTAGTAAAGTTTTGATGGATGAAGACTGCAATCAAAGTAAAGACGATTGCGGTGGTGTACAGGAGTCATACAGTAAGCATGTGCGAGTCTGTTATAATAATGTGTTATAATGCGTGTCCCTGATGTTAATGAGTATATTTACATTTTGCTTTACACATTCAATTTAGATTTTAAAGCCATACATTTCATGATGTCAGAGTGCTGATTTGACAGGTTTGATTTCCCATATAACCTGGGTCTCTAACATTAAACTAACAAACAAATGATCAATCCATATCCTAATGATCATACCTAAAAATAACAATCATTAAAAAACCCTCAGGAAGCAACCCAAAAGGAGGTTTTCACAGCGATTCCATAAAATAACCTTATTTGGTTTCCCAAAGAACCTTTCAGAGAACAGTTCTTCAAAGAACCATTATTTGAACATTTCAATATTCTGTAGAACCTTTTTCCACCATAAAGAACCTTTAGTGGAATGTAAAGGTTCCATTGATGTTAAAGGTTCTTCGTGGAACCATTGATGCCAATTTAATTTTAAGAGCGTAGCTTTGCTTTGCTTGTGATTTTTTTTTATGATGTGGTTAGCTGGATAATCATTTCCTCTGAGGTATTCAGTGGGATAGGTTACAGTCAAGGCCAAGAGAAAGAAAGCTTCGGCTTGTCCCAAGTTGTTCACCAACCCACAATGGCATTGATAGTTTCTTAACAACTTGTTTTTGATGCATGGCTTCTCAGCAGAAATGTCTTTTACTGCTGAAGTACAGGCCTGCTTTAGAGTAAATCACACTCTATTTCTTTTGAATACTGCCCTTCCAACAAGAAAAGTATGATTAATCAGGCAAAAAACTGAGTGTTTGAAGACAATAATTATACTAGAACATCCCAATTCTGCAACTGCAGTCGTTCTTCTGCGACTGACTGTTAAAGCTGCACATACAGTTGGCCGTTAACAAAGCCAGGGATGTGGTTTCCTCTAGGCCGGTCTTAAAGGTTCATTATGCTGCTACACACTCCATATTGAGTCACTTAAAATTCTGTGTGGTGCATATTTGAACAGATTTCCATTGTACGATCTGTTTTTACTTTTATATTCCTTCATGTATGCATTGTAACGTCTATTGGAGCTATAGATATTATCTGCTCACACATACATTTACATCTGTTTTATAAATCTAATTCTGTAAGCATCACTTCAGTCAGCAGTTACACATTTGTCACAGAAACAGTACTCTAAACACACCATCATAGCATATAGTTCATTGAATATAAACTGTGCCAGGTCTTTTTATTCAGGGTCCTCCTGCCAAATTTGTACCATAAATTTATGCCAGGTTGAACTTTAACAAAAACCCTAAAACTGAACTTTTCCAAAAAATGTTAAAAAACCCTAAACCCAAAATCAATAAAGGTTAACTGTAATTAAAACAACAACCACAACTGTTATTTACTTTTAATGCAAAATTTGATGCAACCAAGTGTCACAGTGGAATGCTTAATGTTAATTTTCATTGATTTTATTGACTGATTCTTTGTCAAATTAGAAAAATGCAATTTTTCCATAATCTATAGCTAGTTTTGCTGCCCCCCAGTTACAATAGATCATCCAGCATTATGAACACCTGTTACCAAAGCATCCAGTCTAACCAGCAGCGATCTGAAGAAACGCTCTTCCTTGTTGTTTCCTGTGACTGATCCTTAACACATTAACAAACACGCTATCTAAAATCCACTCATAATATAAAAATAAAATCCACAAAAACATATAAAAACAAGCAGGAAGAAAAGGAAGCACATCCTGTCAGAGCTTCAAAACACTAATCAGGAGGATTTAGGTACAGTAGATATGCAGTGAGCTCAGTGATATGATGCTTTTTTAAAAATATAAAATTTTTGTTTGTATGCACATGGCCAGATGAAAAAAAAGAATACTGATTTATACATAAATAATAAAAATATAAAAATGAATGTAAAATTTAAATTATATAAAATTATACATACATACATACATACATACATACATACATATATAAAAAAATTAATAATTAACAAAATGTAAAAAGTATTTGTCCATTTAAAATATACAATATAATATTAATTACACACACAACACAATGAACTAAAACTATCAATAAAAACTATATACTGTATCAGTAATACTCAAATAATAGAAAACAAAAAATAAAATTCAATAAAAAAAAAAAAACAAAATAGATGTCATGTCAATAAATGCAAATAAAATACAAATAAATCTAAATAAAATGTGTATCAGTAATACTCAAATAATACTGTTTAATACATTAATATTGTTAACTAAAATATTATTAATTGGTAATTTGGTGTGTTTGTATATATAAATATATTAATAAAATAAATATATTTAATTAATTTAAATAATTATCTAATTGTCTGAGGTGTTTGGTGTATGTATGCATACATACACCAAATACATGGTATTTTAGATGTTTTAGGCATTTAGATGTTGACCAGCTAATTAGGGTGAATTGATCTCGTTTTCAGATGGAATTCAGAGGGAGGTAAAAGTGTGTTGAAATCTGAAAGAAGTTATTGTGTGCTCATCTTTTCCTGCTCGCCCCTCCACAGATAAACACACACAAACACGCAAACACAAGCTCACAGCAGCAATACTGATTTTCCCACATGATAGTAAGGGCAGAAGGGCAATTAGTACCCCCCCCCCTTCACTCACACACAAACACACACACACGTCTGTAATCCCTGATTTGACACTGGTCTGTTTCCTGTTAATGCGGAACCTCCCTCTCCCTTTCAAGGATGTGAGCATTTAAATCTTGGTTTCCCCTTTGACCTGTGGCTTTCCTGCTATACCACACATGTAGAGCTGATGTTTCACTGTCCACTGAATGTTTCTAAAATTAAAATTTATTTTGCTGATGCTGCTCTTTCAGAGCTTAATTAAGACCTCAATCTTTACTCATTTAACTGCTACCTTTGCTTGAGATGTTTCTTCATTTGTTTGAAGAAAATCTCAGATCATTTGGTCTTGAAGAGAAATTACTAAGTTCATGTTAAAATCTTTGTCATTTGTGACAAAGAAACTGCAGATGAGGTCTTACTAGGATCTGTTTTCAGGATGTGTAGGAGAAACAATTGAGATGTTCAAGAATTCTCCTCTGTGATTTTTCTTTCCTAAGGGCGTGTCTTGTCCCTTGCTTTCTGTCCTTTTGCATGTTTGAGCATTTTTATGCTGCTTTACTTGTTATTTCCAGCTGACATTTAATTGCTTCCCACAGTTTCTAGAAGCTCCCATTTGCTCCATAATGACAAGCCTGTGTTCTCGCTGTGTTTTCAATCAGAAGGCCCTGCTGTCCTCACTATGGTGTTAATGTAACTAAGTGCTGTGTCTGAGTACAGCCTGTTTTTAGGCTTTTTGGTGGAATTCAAACAAGAGAAAAAAACCTTAAATTTATAAACTCATTCAAATTGAATCATATATATATATAATAGAAATTTTTTTTTAAAACAGGAGACCATAGTCACACTGCAGTACTTAATTTTAAACATTTCTGTCTAGTTTTAAATTATTTTTAGTGACTTGAAATTAATGTTAACAATTCATAAAAAATTGTTGTTGAACTAAAACTAAAATTATCTGAAAAAAAAAATATTACCTGACATTTGAAATATATTTTGATGTTTACCTAATCATAAAAAATAAATAATAATATCTTAAATCTTATATATAAAATAAAAAATATAACCTGAAATCAAACCAATCAAAACATTAAACCCTATGAAAAAAATACTAGCATAAGTATTAAATAAAACTGAAATATCCTCATATTTAAATAATTCTTATTTTTATATACTGTAGGTAAGATATTCAAAATAAATGACTTTGTTTTTCTTTTCTGAATTTTTATCCACAGAATTTTTCACCATAAATCTTATATTCCTAAAAACATCAAAATTTATTAAAGAATTAAATGTATAAAAAGAAAAACAAAAGAGACCTCATTAAAATTAAACTAAAATAACGTCATTTTTTAACATGTTACATTTCAGAGACCTCTAGCTTCTACTAAAATATCCGTACCCACTCAGGCCCATGGTGAGCTCTTAATGGGAAGGAACTTCCTCCCTGAGACTCATTGCTGCCAGATGTGGCAGAGATCAGGACGGGAACATCCCGGGTCACTGCTGCCAGACACAGGGGGCTGTTCTGTCTGGATGTTTTCCTCTGATAATGGGAGAAAGGTTATATCCTGTGGTTCATTCAAATGAGGGAGAGAAGATCCCACCCAGTTCTGATGTGTATTATGCAAACAGCTACGAGGGAGAGCCTGTGTATGTGTGTAATAAGGCATGACTTAACGCACTGTGTTTGCTGTCTCTTTTTCTAGTTAAACATGTTTTGGTTCAAAAATGTATTTGAATATTTTGAAAAGTAACTCCTAGCACACCGCAGAAACCTAAACCAAACAGTGGTGGTCAGTTTGTATAACTGTGTGATGTCCAGAAAGAAACCATGTTATTTTGTTAATAAATTTCAGGAATATTTTGAGTCTTCATGACCAATCAAATTCTTAGCATATAACTGATGCGGATTGCTCATAAGAATGACAATAAAGTAATAAATACATTTAAAACAAATAATTAAATAAATTACAAATAAATAAGCGAATAAACTCCCTTCTTGCTGATGTTTCTTTAACAATCTATCTATTTATAAATAAATAAATAAAATTTCAATAAACACAATGTAAAATTACAAATAAATATATACTATATATCTACAGTATCTATTTTGAAAAGTATCTGGATTGCTCATAGCAACATACATACAGACATACATACATACATACATAAAATAAAAAAAAAAAAATAAAAAAATGAAAAAAATAAAATTATTATATAATGAAATATTAAAAAATAAATTATTAAATTAAAATAAATAAATATATGTAAAAGTATAAATAAATAAATTAAATTAATTTAAAATACAATTAAAAATATTGTTTGTCTATCTATCTATCTATCTATCTATCTATCTATCTATCTTAAATGTCCTACTGTATATGGATATGTATTTCACCAGAAGCAAAATATAAAATGCACCAGAAAAATTGATTTTCTAAATTTCTTTTGTTTTTGCTCATCAGGTGTATTTTGTTTTAATGATGTTTTTATATTTTAGGACAGCACTAAAAACACAGTTAAAGTGTATTCTTCTTAACATTTTGAATGCATTTTAAAACATAAATTATATTTAATACTAACTGAATGCCAAAGGGATGGAGTTGTTGATATTTTTCGAGGCCATTGTTTTGCAGCAGGCCACCCGCAGCTGTGCCTTCTGTACCAGTAAACAGCAATAAATTGTTGCCAGGTTCTGCTCTGATAAACTCATACATACTCCAGGCTCACATTCCCAGTCCAGATGCTAACCACTAACGCTACGCTAGGTGTGATCAAAACAACCAGCGTGGATGCTAGCCTATCAACCGCACAGGTAACAGCAGCTGCCGTGAACCACCAGATAAAGAACAAAACACACAAGCGCACAGCTGGCAAGACTGATCAAAGGTTGCCAGTGGTTGCTAGTCAGCTGCGTTTGCGAACCTGGACTAAATGAGGGCTTTATCTTGCGATGCTTCTTTGGATTTGGAGATCAAACGGTGGGACCCAGGCGTGTGAATTAAAAAAACCCAAAACTTTCTCTCATAACAACACCCTCCCCCCAAAAACAAAACAAGCTCCACAACGTAAACATGATGTCAGCAGACGTGGCTGCGACCATTATGGCTTCCATTAGCTTGATTACTCTGAATTAAACATGCACTTAGCGGTGTGTAAATAGCCAAACAGCACTTGCACTTTAAAGGCAAGGTGAGAATGACAACATTGACATTAACCATGACATGTTTTCCAAATTAAAAGGTTTGCATGTAATGCTTCAAGATCACATCCCTAAAAGCAGACACTGGGAACATGCATTATGTAAACACAATCAAAACACTGGCTTCAGAAGTTGTATAGCCAGTTTTTTAAGGCTTTGTGTCCTTCTTAAAGCTAAACAGACACAATCATCAAAAATTCTCTTCAAATAATAACATACAAAATGAAGCAATATCAAGGTGGATAAATAGTGATAAAATATCATGGTTTATGGTAAACTGTTCCTTTAAGAGCAAAATAGCAAAAACAGCAAATCAAATTTCCCATTTATACTCCTTAACAAACCCAACAAATCAGTCAGCATGATTCCTCTGATTCTTGTCTCAGTGGTAAAGCTCTCACAGAGCAATATGATTTGGATTAGAGTTGAATATTAGCGTCATGGTAATGAGATGATGGCCAGCCTCAGAGAAAGAGACAGAGAGAGCGACCGCTTTCCAAACCCTATCCCAGACCAGTGTAGAGTTAATCTACTGCATATGTTCTCTATGGAAATAATGAGAGTTAGTATAGAGACTTTTCCACTTGATGCTGGAGCTATTGGACATTCATAAAACTTATAACCAATATGATAACCAACAGAACCTTAACCTTAATATATTTATTGATTATATTTATTTATTTCCCCTGCATATTGTCACTCAAAAAACAAAAATCAAAACTTTAAAATCAAAAATCATTCAATGAATCATAAAACAAAACAGAAAAAATTAACAAAAACATAAATCAAAATACAATGAATCCTATAAGAACACTGTTAGAATGACCTTAATTATAATTCAAGTTATGAAAGAAAAATATAGCTGTGTATGAGGTTTTTTCTTTTTTTTTTTTTATCACACCAGCAATAGTGCTTTCCTGAATATCATAACATTCCATCACAAAATCTCTACAAAACTAACCAACAGACATCACAAAGAAAAAACCCATGTGCAAATTAGGATAATATTCCATTACTGAATCTCACAAAACTGACCTAAAATCAGCACAAAGGAGCCTTGAAGAAATCGAGAGACTCCTGACTGATGTTTTGGGGACAAAACCCATCAGGAAATGACTGCTAAGAACTGTTATGGTTTCGTGTTCTTTATAGCAGCTCACCAACTCCCTTCTCACTGACGTTTGCTTCACAGGGCTGGTTTTTAATAAAGTCAGCTTTTATGTTTATTAAACAACACTTTACACTTTGCATTACTTAGGATAGAGTGAGTAATTCAACACTGACCTAATCAGAGAAATGCTAGTTTTATATTTGATAATAAAAAGAACATCTTTCATCATATTGAACTGAATTGCAAAATGTGTGTGAAAGCTTTGTCCGCTGGCGAGAGCTGAAATGGTGGCAATTATCATGTCTCCAGAGTCAATCTTAAAAAAGGTTTTTCATTTTGCATTATTGCTTAAAATTACAGTTTAATATTTAGCTTGGACATCACAGGTGCAGCCACAGAAAACCTGTCCCAAAACCTGCCTACATACACTAAATGACATTTTAGGTGCAGTCCAAACCATTCATTGTATCCTTAAAGGCACAGTTCACCAAAAATGAAAGTTAAGTCTTTTTTATGTTCATGCTCATGTTGTTCCAAACATGCAAGACTTTTTCAAAAGATCTTTTTGTGTGTTACACGAAATAAAGTCTTGTATTAGATCAGACTTGGCTTTTTTGGAAAGGCAGGATTTAAAGAGAGAGGAACTAAAAAAAGGAGTGTTTCAGGCAAAGATACTGCCGCAATGTACAGTGTGAGAAAAATAATATGTTTTTGAATATTAAATCATATAAATGTCTTGTAACAGACCCCAAAAATAAAATTTTGAACTTGTGAATTAGCATAATATGGAAACCTTAATATTTACTTGTGAATTAGCATAATATGGAAACCTTAATATTTAATGGATACTGAAAATGTATCAGGATTTCCCATACACAAATGTAATATATATATGTACATATATATACATTTCTATGAAATATGTAATGTGAATTAAAACATATATGAAACCTATTGGAACTATTTCACATATTAACATATATCTAGCTCGAATATGTATGTTTATGTATGTGTAGTACATTTTTGGGCATAAACTGTACATCATGTACATGTATATCTAACCCAACAATAAACAATAAATATATAAATAAAAAATAAAAAACATATAATTAAAAAAACTATTAAAAAAAAAATAAAAACAAACATATTTATTTATATATATGTTATTTTAATAAATTAGCATAAACAAAATACACATTGCTACATTTATATTGACATATAGTTGCTACATGATACCAAAAATCCTAATATAGATCTTATTAACCTATGTACATATACAAATTTTGCTTTGGGAATTTTTTATATTTTATAATATTCGTCTACCCAGAGACTGAAAATATTTGAAAATTGTATTTGCCAATATCACTTGATATAGGGCAATATATTTCAGAAACTACATTTCTGTAGGAGTAGAAACCATGTGTGATCTCAGAACTGACTTCTATTACGACTAACTTTCAGTTTCTCCTTCTGTAGGAATCTAATGCCGCGTACTTTAGACGGCCAGATCACCATGGAGAAAACACCCAGCTACTTCATCACCCATGAAGCACCTCCCCGCGTCTTCTCCATGAGCCGCAGCACCAAACTCATTGTGGTGGTCCGTGACCCCGTGACCCGGGCCGTGTCAGACTACACTCAGACTCTGACCAAAAGCCCCGGCCTGCCATCCTTCCAGAATCTGGTCTTCAAGAACTCCACCACGGGTCTGATCGACACCTCCTGGAGCGCCGTGAGGATCGGCATCTACTCCAAACACCTGGAGAACTGGCTCAGGTATTTCCCGCTCGCGCAGTTTCTTTTCGTGAGCGGCGAGAAGCTGGTGACGGACCCCGCGGGGGAAATGGGCCGGGTGCAGGATTTCCTGGGACTCAAACGAGTGGTGACCAATAAGCACTTCTACTTTAACCAGACTAAAGGCTTCCCCTGCCTCAAAAAGCCAGAAGGAAGCAACAGACCGCGATGCCTGGGGAAATCTAAAGGCCGACCACATCCACACATACCAGCAGAAGTGCTGCACAGACTCAGGGATTTCTACAGGCCTTTCAACATGAAGTTCTACCAGATGACTGGTCAGGACTTTGGCTGGGACTGAACATTTGCAGGACCCTTTGTGATAATGCACAAAGCAATTAAACTGTCTATTTATGACTGATTGGTGTTGGTTTTCAGTATCTTCACCCTGAGTACTCTCAGAAATTGCTAGTAAATTTCACAATTAATTAAAAAAAAAAAAAAAAAAAAAAAAAAAAATGCAAGTGCAAGTGCAAACAAAGAGATTGCTGTCCACACACTGAATGAATGTAATCCAGACTGGAAAAGGTCTAGCAAAAATATATCTTATTACATAAACATCATAGTGTACAGTGTAAATGAATTAACAACTAAACCAGCACAAGCAAACATTTCAGCACATTGCTTTTTTTAGTGCTCACATAACAACAACCATTCGCCCTTTTTCTGGATTACTAATTAGAGATAATTAGCTGGGTTAGCAGGTGGACGTCAAAGAAAATGTGGCAATTAAACTAAACCAACATATATACAAGAACAACAAAATAGTATACATTTTATAAATATGCAAATCATACAAACAGTGTTTTTAAACCAAATTTTAATAATAAAAAAGATCAAAAATATACAAATAATACAAATAATACAAAAATGCAGTCAACACACCCTTCCCCCCTTCAAAAAAAAAAAAAAGATTAACTTTCATCATGCATTTTATTTTTTTATTTTATTTTTTTTATTATTTATTTTGCACTGTGGTTTATATGATAAAATATATTTTTATTCTCCAGTCTAGATTTAATTCAGTGTTTGTTTGTTTTTTTGGTTTTACGCACCTGAATCAACTAAATTTTTCTCAGCTGGAGCATAACAATCTCTTCTAGTACAAAGAAACACAAGTAACACATTAAATTTAAAATTAGAAAGTAGAAAGTCGTGTAAAAAGTACTCTTTTGTCTTTGTATTATTTATTTGTATATTTTATTTCATACTCCTCCTCATCATATGCATTTTTAAAATTCATTTTACAGTATATATGTGCCTTTTAAAATGCATTTTACAGTATACATTTGGTTTGCAAATGATTCAACTGAGAATTATCTCAAACAGACTGAACAGAATAACGGCTCTGTGATGTCTGCTGCTTAAATGGTCTCTTATTTCAGATGCCCATAATCATACAGCTCAAACACATTTGTTCTTCGTGATTTATTGCTGCCAAAAAGAGCAAAAACTTGGATGTTCTCATTCAACCACTCTTATGTAATAAACATGAGACATGTGAGGAAAGGAAAGAAAGAGAGCAATAGACATATAACCTTTATTTATTTCATGTGTTTTATAACATTAAAAAGAAAAAACTGCTTCAGCAATAAAACAAAAAATTTTTATAAAATATAACATAAAAATGGTTTTAGCTATTTAATGTAGACTCTATGGCTTAGATTTTGGACCATGCATTTCATATGCCATACATTTTTTTAATAACAGATGATTATTCATTCAATTCTCTAAACGTGTTTCCATAGTGAAATAGAGCTATGTAACCCTTTAAAAAGTTTCTTTTATTTGCTCAAAATAATTATTAGAGATGTTATACAGGGATGAATACTGGACTATGCATTATATCTGCTGACTGAAAACAAAGTTTTGCTTCTGCTGTAAATTGCTATTATTTATATTTATGAATGTAAAGATTGTTTCATCTATCAGTGTCCAAATATATATTGAAATCAGGTAGCAGCTTTTTTTTTCTTCATACATTATAATAAATAAACTTGATAGGAACAGTGTACACATACATTTCTGTGAGGATTACTATCGTAAATAAACTTGATAGGAACAGTGTACACATACATTTCTGTCAGGATTACTATTGTATAGCGTACAGTTTGGTTTGCCTGTATGGTTCTGTTCTGGGCAAAAACAGAACAGAACAAAGCAGATATCATTTATGCATTTAATGATATTTAAGTGTAACACATTATTCAAGATAAAAGGAGTCTGATTCAACAAGGAATATCAGAAAGTCTGGAAAAGTCCACATTCCTGACTGTGGCGAAAGGAGGAGCTGGGGATGGAGGAGGGTGATTTGCTCCTGAGCAAGCGAAAAAGCTGCTGAATAATACTGAATAGCGCTTATATAGAACGCCGTGATATGTGTTGTATTCCTATAGCTGAGACTCACCTGGCCTGCCAGAACTAACACTATACACTTCATTTTTTGTCTATTTTACTCTTTTCTTTGACCAAATGTAAGTTTTCCAGTGTATAGAGATACATAATAAGTAGAAAAAACATTGAATTTCCCCAGAAGAGCATATACTGTATATATAATGAATAGTAAACAAAAATTTTCAAGAAGAGCAAAGCTTTGACTAGAATTTTTTACACATTAAATAAATAAAAAAAAAAAAAAAAATATATATATATATATATATATATATATATATATATATATATATATATATTTACAGTGTGTGTGTATATATACATATATAGTTTTATGATTTCTTTTCTAACTTTTTTTTCTTACTTTAAAACTAATTTTTATAACTTCAGGGGAGAAACTGAAAAGGAGTGTAGCTGTCAGTGCCAACCAGGCTAAATGTGAAGTTAACATTCTGAGCTGAAGCTTTCTGATGTGTAAGCAATCAATTTGCAAGAGTCACGGAGACCTTTAGGATGGTAATCTTTGACCCTTGACCCCTGGATGACCTCCCACACCATGCCATATTAAATCGCTGACCACCAAAGCTGCCACACAGAGCCTTTTCTCCTGTTGCATTAATGTTACCAATCTAGAGACAGCCTCTTCATTCCTAAAAAATATCAAAATCAATAATTGTCTGTTTAAGTTTATAGTTCCACTGCGGTGTGCCATCATCCATTTAGTCCCCCGTCACCATGATTTAATCCAGATCGAGTGCTGCTCGCTTCCAAACATCCATAAAATGTTATTTAATGGAGGATTTATGGTATTTTCCAAATCCTGATAGATTAACGTGGCCTGTGTGGGTTTATATGAAGATGTGGATAGCCTAAACCATGATTTTAATCTATTAAAAAGACACATGGCTCCCCTTTTAATATTTCTTAAATTTTCTCAGTTTATCCACCTGGAACCAAGCAAAAACTGTTTAAGGTCAGTAAAATGTAGGGTTTTTTTTTTTAAATATTTTATTTAAATTTTTATTTTTCCACCAAATAAAATACTTATTCAATAAGGACGTTGGATTAAAAATAACAGTATTGCAAATAAATTCTCATTAAAATATGAGGCAGCACAACTGTTTTCAACACTGATAATAACAAATGTCTCTTGAGCAGCAAATCAGCATATTAAAATGATTTCTGAAGGATCATGTGACACTGAAGACTGGTGTAATGATGCTGAAAATTCAGCTTTGTGTCACAGGAATAAATTACATTTTAAAATATATTTACATAGAAAACACTTATTTGAAATTGTAAAAATATTTCAGAATTTTACTGTAAGTGAAAAAACAGAGGACAGAAAAATGATTTTTCCGTTTTGAAATGTTAATTTTAAGTTACCTCACACATCTATATGCAAGACGCAACTGAAAATAAATTAGTACAAACAACCACTCAAATATGACCTAAATCTGTGTGGTCTCAGAAAATTTGGCCAAACAGACAAAACATTCCATGAAGTTACTTTCTGATCTTATTGAGAGAGCTGGAAGCTGCACATGCAAATACAGTTAATTAAAGAGCGCGTGGTTGCCTTTAGGAGAATAAAAAGAGTATCATTCACATCAGCGGCACAGGAATCAACACCCAGGAAAAATAAAACAGCTATTTCTGTCCTGAAACATAAGCCCAGTCCTCTGTCTTTCTACTGCAATGGACTTGAGGAATGTCTTTGAGTGCTTCCCTCTTGTAAAGTCTTCTTTGTATCCCAATGGCCAGTAGCAAATCAGCGAAAGCTGAGATGTTATCCTGTTCTGCAGCTGACTGCTTGCTTTCAAATGCAAACAGGCTTGGCTTTGGCCTCTTCATCTCATCAGACCCTGTGTGTGTGTGTGTGTGTGTGTGTGTGTGTGTGTGTGTGTGTGTGTGTGTGTGTGTGTGTGTGTGTGTGTGTGTCTGTGTGTCAGCTCTCAGTGTTTCATGATGGCTGATGTTTAGGCCTTCCTTGCTGTCAAAGCTCTGGATTAGAGCGAGATTAGACTAGTGCTAAATCTCCATCAGATTCAAACTTTTCACTCCTCGGCTAAAGAACAACTAGTGACCCTGAAACAAAAGGTCAAGTATCAGCATTCAAGCGTTGGAGAGTCTCTTAAGTGCTCTGATATTCATGACATTCCTGCTGACAGCCACACAAAAGTTCAGACTATTCATCGGTTTAAGGATACTGAAGTCTGTATTAGTTTTTCTAAACTGTTAATATAAAGAGTACAGTCAGCAAATCAATTAAAATCAGGTTTATTATAAAACTTAAACCATAAAAATATTTTGTCACTTGAAATAAAATAAAATAAAATAAATATACAATAAATATATATAACTTATTAAAAAACATTTCTCATTTTCATTTGGTGTTTTTTCATTTTCATTTTCTTGATATACTGAAATAACTTGAAATTGATAAGAACTATATAGACATAAATAAAAATACAAATGACAAAAACACAACAAAATTATTACAAGTTTTTTTAGCTTTTTTTTCATTTTCATTTTTTTAAAGTACTCTTGCATGCTCGTTAAAACATTTTCCTCTCTCCTTTGTCCTCCTCCTCCTCTCCCTCCTTCATCAGCTCTAACAGCTGATGACTTTGCCACGTTCTTCATTAATAAAATTTAAACCATCAGTGCACAGTTTTCCACACCACAATCTGTCAAACACATTTTACCAGCAAACATACATTCATTCACATCCTTCTCTTTACTCTCTGAGGCAGAAGTCTCCAAACTCATCCGTTCTAATCATCCTACTACTTGTCCTCTTGATCCTATTCCATCTCATCCCCTTCAAGCCATTTCTCCTGCAGTTGTACCTGCACTCACTCACATCATTAAAACATCCCTTCACACTGCTGTTTTTCCCTCAGCATTTAGACAGACTCGTATAACCCAACTACTTAAGAAGCCCAACCCATCTCTTTAAGAGAACTACAGACCGGTTTCCCTTCTTCCTTTCATTGGAAAAACACTTTGCAACGAACCGTGCTCAATCAAGTTTCTGCCTTTCTGAGACTTGTTATGGCACTTGCATATCATTGCTCTTTTGTTGATTTTGAATTGCTTCCATTGTCCTCATTTGTAAGTCGCTTTGGCTAAAAGTGTCTGCTAAATGACTGAATGTAAATGTAAATATTAAAATATATTATTACTAAATACAAATTATAATAGAATCTCAGTTATACTAAAATAATTTACTCACCCTCATGTTTTTCCAGAGCAATCTTTTAACTTTATATATGCACAATAAAAATCACTATACAAATTATCCATTTATAATTTATAATTTTAGATTTATCTGAATCTGAATCTACATCATTCATAGATATGTATTACCCTTATGAATTATATACATTTAAAACTTTGAGCCTGAAATATAATTTAATATGTAAGATCGTTATAGGATGTGGACATTCTTCAAAAATTCTTCTGTTCCACAGAGGAAATACGAGCACTTGGGTTTGGAGTGACATGAAGGTGAGTAAATAATTGCAGAACTATTCCTTTAAGGATATGCCATGCTCAATTAATGTATATGAGAGTTAAGACACCACCCACACGGAAAAAAACAACACAGTGTACTATCGCCACGTGATCTTTCCTATTCACGGGGGTCAGAGAGAGCCATGTTGACCTCGAGGTCAGAGGTGAAAGTGCATTCCTACCCTCCACTCACGTCCTGCTTACATACTATTCTCAGAGTGACGGTCAGCTGCTGGAATATTTGGAGAGCCCGTACGACAGAAGACCAGTTTAAGATGACCATATCTCTCATATAGATGACAGATTCAATCACCTTCACTAGACAATTTGTATTTTCTGACTTAAAATAGAAGTTGTTTGTCTTTGAAAACTGATGTTAGAAAACTGTGTTCTGAATGGTTGCTAGTGTCTTGTTAGGTGGTTGCTAGGGAACTTTAGAATTTCAAAATATCAGAATGACATTGGATTCCTGTTGTAATGATCCAGGCTTGAGTTTGGCCAGGGAGGCAGGCCATAGATCAGCACAAGTGCCTGTTTCTCTGATAGAGGATCTACTGCTGACCTTTGACCCCTCTGTCAGTGCTGATGAGAACTGCTCGTCAGTCGAGATTCATCTTCTGTAACAGACATGTTCACTTCATAATCTCTCTCACTTCCAGACAGGACAACATGATAACTCAACTTCAATTCGACTTCATTGCTAGTGTTTTAGTAAATATGTACAAAAAGTCAGTAACACATTACAGCAGCATTGTAAGGTGTCCTTGTTACACGTTAAATTTACTTACTATTATAACAACAATTAATTATACATGATTACATGCATTAACCCTGAAACAAACCCTATCCTAACCCTAAACATATATTAAGTACCTTTAGTTAATTAATATAAATCAGTACTTAAATGTATAATTACACTGGACACCTTAAAATAAAGTGTAACCAAAAAGATTAAGTAACTACTAGCGTCAAATGTGATTTTTGTAATAATCAGTGTCATTTTAGTATTGTTGTCATACTACTATAGTTTTGTAGATTTTTATTTTAATATGTTCTGTTTTTGCTTTAATTTTAGTTAAATTTATGCTGATTTAGTTGTGTGTTTTTTTTTAATTATCTATATAGTTTTATTCCATTTATTAGTTTTAGTTTATTTAATATGTTATTTCAGTACTTCAAATTAAACTGAACAAAAATGAGAACTGTTGCCTCAGGAACTAAGTGAAATAAAATACGTTTAAGTTTGTATATTTTATTTTATCATAGTTTGTTTTGTTTCAAGTAATAATTTTTCATATTTTTAGTTTTAGTTAATATTAATAACCCTGATAAAAATAGGTAATTGACTGTAACTTTTTAGAGTCAATGTAATCTTAAGTGTTTAAATGTCAAGTACAAGAAAATATAGATTGAGATTTTATTTATCAGGAATTGATTATATCTTGAAAAGTGAGCTATTGATAAATAGACTGAAAACATTTTGCTAAAACCTTTTAAACAAACATTTTTAAGATTTGGAATATTGTTGCCAGATGAAAATTGAAATAGGATTTCAAGTTTATTTCATCTTGGCTTCAAGTTGTATTTCAGTGTGCAATATTTTTCCAGATACCTCTCATAACCAAATGACTCATTTACTGTAGCAGTTTGGTGGATCTGGCACCATTACAGATCTGAAGTAGCTGTTTCTGACAAAAGCACAAAGTGTTTCCAAGATCTGTGCTGTAAGTGGGAGGGCTGGCCTTTCCTTTCCCACACCCAATAAAGCTTTCTGCTACATTATGATCTCTTCTGATGGTCCAGAAAAGGTTCTATTTTGTGTCATATTTTGTGTCATATTTGGGCCATGTGTTGGATCTCACATTCAAACAAACATCAAACAAATAAAATGACCACTGACCACTCCCTTCCTAAAAAGAGTAGTCACTTTAAAAAAAAAAGTGAAAAACCTCTATAATTAAACAAAAACCTAATCACAAGAAGAACACAGCACAACATCATCCAATACAAAAGAAAACATTCACACATTATACAAAATATCAATTATCATTAACAATTACACTTATTTTTTGTTTGAGCTCTGCTTCAGGAGACCCTTGTGAATGTTTTGTAGGTTTGGTAATGAGAGGGTTCACCAGTCAAACACATGGGTGGTGCTTATTTGGCTCCTTGATGCCTGTTGCTTGTGTGAGATCCTACATGACTAACAGAATATACACAATTCAATTCAATTCAAGTTTATTTGTATAGCGCTTTTTACGATGCAAATCATTGGAAAGCAACTTTACAGAAAATTAAGTTACAATATTTAGTAGTAGCTTATCAGTGATGACTGTCAGTTTATGTGCATACGGCAGAAATGTTCGGAAAAATCAATAAAGGACATAAACAAACAGACGATTAACACTATTATCAGCAATTATGCAATCAAAACTTATAGCAAATGTGGTAGTTCTGTATGGTTGTCTCTGGGTTAGCATCATCTGAGGTCCTCTAAGGGGTTGGCATCGTCTCTTCTCAGGTGTTCTGGATCCAGACTGGAGCTGTGTACATCCTAGAGAAAAACAGAGCAACAAAAAGAGACATAATTAGCGTAGGCCTCTGCTGTATTTCAGCCAAGTAAAATTAATTACGCCAACCCAAGCTAAATGAATAATAATGCGCATTTGATCAGATATAACGCAGTCCAAAATTATGAGATGCATTATTTGAATGCTTTGGCCAAAGAGGTGTGTGTTTAATCTCTAGTTTAAACCAACGAAAGTGTGTCTGTCCTCATTATCAGGGGCTATTCCAGCCAAAAGCAAAAAAAAATCTACCTCCTTTAGTGGACTTTGCTATCCTAGGTCCTTTCCAAAAGTCCTGCGTTTTGTGCCTTAGGGAGCGTGATGGATTGTAGCGTGGTAGAAGACTAGTTATTAAGTACGCAGGAGCTAAACCATTAAGGGCCTTATAAGTAAGTAATAATATTTTGTAACTGATACTGAACTAAATAGGTAGCCAGTGCAGAGACTGTAAAATTGGGGTAATATGATCATATTTTCTTGACCTGGTAAGGACTCTAGCCGCTGCATTTTGGACTACCTTTAGCTTGTTTATTGAAGCTGCAGGACAAACACCTAGAAGGTGCATTACAATAGTCCAGTCTAGAGGTCATGAATGCATGAACTAGCTTTTTCTGGATCAGAAACATTAACATGTTTCGTAGCTTGGCAGTGTTTCTAAGTGGAAGAATGCTGTTTTTGTAACACGGGAAATATGATTTTCAAAAGACAAGTTGCTGTCAAATATACCACCCAGAGTTTTTGACAGCAGAGGAATTAACAGTACATCCGTCTAATTGCAAATTGTAATCTACGAGATTTCAGTATAATTTTTTTGGTCCAATAAGTAATATCTCAATCTGAATTTAATAGGAGAAAATTATTGGTCATCCAATCTTTTACATTTTTAACACACTCTGTTAGCTTAGATAATTTAGAAGTTCCATTTGCACTCAAGACTACGATTTTCTTTCTTGAGAGCGTGGGTATTACTGTTGTACCATGGCACAGTACGTTTTTCTCTAACCTTTTTCAATTTGATGGGAGCAACAGCTTCTAATGTATTAGAGAAGATAGTGCCCATGTTGCCAGTCATTTCATCTGGTTCACGTATATTTATGGGTACACAGAGCAGTTAAGATAAATCAGGCAGGTTATTTGCGAATCTGTCTTTGGTGGCTGGAACAATAGTTCTGCCCGGACGATAACGCGAAGCCATATAGTTAATATCATCGATACTCAGGAAATGGTCAGTAACATCATCACTTTGAGGTACGATATCTATATCAGTAAGATCGATTCTATGCGATATAATTAAATCTAGCGTATGATTAAAACGATGAGTGGTCCCGGTGTGGTCCCGGTGACATTTTGCTTTACTCCAAAACAGTTTATTAAGTCAGTAAACGCAAGTCCTAATGCATCATTTGTATTATCAAAGTGAATGTTGAAATCTCAGAAAATTAGCGCTTTATCAGCGGTAACCAACAGGTCTGAGAGGAAATCTCCAAATTCTTTTAGGAATTCTGTATATGGCCCTGGTGGTCTATACACAGTAGCCAGAGCAAGAGATACAATAGATTTCTTTTGCCTATCTGACAGTGTAACATCCTGTTTTCTGGGTAACATTGAGAATATCACTAAATATTGTTGCATATCAATAAATATTAGTGCAACACCTTCCCCACGACCAGTCTGACAACCATTTCAAGTTTTGGCCTCTGTAAGATTCTCTTACAAAATGCTCACCGGGCTGCATTTATTTCAAAAACAGAACAAAATGTGAAATATTATTACTGTTTAAAAAAGCTTCTTTTTTTTTTCTTGAATACATTTTAAAATGTAATTTATTCCTGTAATGCAGAGCTGAATTTTCAGCACCACGACTCCAGTCTTTAGTGTCACATGATCCTTCGGAAATCAGTCTGATATGAAGAATTGCTGCTGAAGAACATTTTCAATGCTGAAAACAGTTGTGCTACATAATGTGTGATTTTTCAGGATTCTTTAATGAATACAAAGTTCAAAAGAGATGTATACGATGTATTTACTGTCACTTTTGTATAAAAGAAAAAATTAAAATGACCTCAGATTTTTGACTAGTGTATGACGTCCAGTACTTTGCGTTATGTGTTTTAGAATGCTTTATCATGCCTGTGTGATTATTGTGTGCATATTGCATATTCTGTCTAGAATCTTCCACAAAGTCGACAAGACTTTATACAAATAGCTAAAAGTCTGGCCACATGAGACAACTAATGACTTTTCATTACTGACTGAACTATGATGGAAAGTGATTAAACTGAACCCATACAAGTGGACGCCAATAGAGACTCCAACCAGACACGCTGTCCGCTGATTCATTGCAAATGCACTGTTGATGTGAAGTGACCCAAAACCAGGGGTGGAGAAGCTTCTGCATCTCTCCGTGACCTCTGACCTTATATCAAAAGCTTTTTTTGGCCTGAAAGCCATGGCACGGCTGATAACAGGAGACAGGCAGGCAGACTACACAGATTCATTAAAAAGCGAGCAGGCAGGGACAATGTGGGATCCGGAGGTTTCTGTGGTCATGAGTGAGTAGTTCAGTTCCCTAAAGACGCTCAGTCCCCTCTACTGTGGTCAGTCGTTGTGTGTTTTCCTGAATTAAACAGCGGTACCTCTCGCTGGCCAGCTGTATCTTATCGGTCTGCCCGTTAACCCCTCTTAACACACATCCTGCACTCCACACCCCTCACCTTACACAAACTACACCTGGATGCTGAAAATTCAGCTTTGCGTCACAGTATTAAATTACCGTTTGAAATATTTTCAAATAGAAAATAGTTATTTTAAATGGTAAAAATATTTTGGGATTGAATAAATACAGTCCTGGTACTTCTTTGAAAAACAATAAAAGATCTCACTGGGCCTAAACAGTTGAATGGTAGTATGTATATAAGAAATTAAAATCTGATTTTTGTAAATGCATTTTAAAATGTCTGAACGGATTTCTTGTAGTAGGCCTAGATCATGATTTCTCTGTGAATAAGTAAATGAGTGAGTGTTCAGACAGCTTATGCATGAATGTACCTGTATATAATCCAGTATTGTCATATGAGTTCATCACCACAGTGAAATGACATGATGGACATGAGAAGAACCAAAGTTAGAGTTTTTCATCCCTCTCTTTCCATTCCAACGCCTGTTTTCAGATGCTGAAGCTGTTTGCCATCATACACTTAAGTCATAGTGGTCTCAGCTTCAGACGGCACACAAATCTTCACTGACCATCTGATGCATATTATGCACAAAACCAGGAAGCACTTATGAAAACCACAAAAATACAATCAGATTATTGGCCAACAATGAAACTGTGTTTATATCGGACTGCTAGGAAACACAATGTTAACAAAAAGCTAACAAATTACTAGTAAAAAAGATATTGACAGTTTTGTTTAAGATTGGCAGCAATCAAACAAGCAAAAGTGGTGTTTTATATATAATATATAGTGGTATAATTTTATGTATATATATATTTGTGCTCATTGCGAGTCAAATGAAACAGATAGGTAATGTGGTTCAGTGCTCATAAACATCACAGAGCAGATGATGACTATGTAGAAGGAGCGTAAGTAATAGATACCAATGAGTTTTGGCTTGAAGCACAATGGAGTGTTGCTTTAAATGCTCGCCAGCTCAGAAACTCAACTGCTTCAAACAAAACCTGATTAGCATTTGTCGTCCCTCCTCCGTGGTAGTTGGTGCTGTGAATTCTCAACTCCAGCCCTGCCAGGTGTTGCATGGTTGGGTTCAGCCTCGTGAATGTGTGTTTCTGTGTGTGTGCTGCTGCTCCAGTCTCAAATTTAAACCCACCTGCTTTGCTCTGACCAAGAAAAGGTAACAGGATAGTCACTTTTGGACTTCCTCCCTAGGGTGTGTAAAAAGACACATTTAAAATGCATCTTTTCTTCAGTCTCTGTGTTATGTTGTTTTAATAGTGCAACTTAAAAATACAAAAAAAAAACAAAAAACAAAAACTAAACATTAAAAGATCTACAGTTATTTACAGCAGTTACACTTTTATCCAAAGTGAATCACACATTAGAAAATGTACACGTTTTTATCATAAGAGCCTCTCAGAAAGAAAAAAAAGTGCTAATATGTGCCATTTGGGGGTTAATAGGGTACAAATATGTACCTTTCAGCTTGTATCCTAGGCATTGTACCTTTTTTTCCTAAATGTGTATAAAGGGCAAGTTATTTATTTTTCATTGGCTCAAGTAAAAAAATTTTTATTCACATCTATATTTTTTAACTTGAGCCAATTAAAATAAACAACTTGCCAAAGGGCAAGTTATTTATTTTTCATTGGCTCAAGTTAAAAAATATAGATGTGAATAAAATTTTTTTAATTGGATGAATGAAACACTTTTTTTAGTTAAGTAGAACTGATTTGGTCATAGCATCTGAGTTGTTATTGATAAAAAAAAAAAAATTAAACCTATTGTTTTTGTTAATTAAAACAGCTAAAGTATTAAAATAAAAAATAAATAAACTGAAATAAAGCTGAAATAAAATAAAGTATAAAAATTTGAACTTAAAAACAAACTGAAGTTCAGCTAAAGTATTAAAATAACTAAAACTGAAACTTAAGTGAAAATAATAAAAGAAATAGAGTTTTTAACAAAAAAAAATATAAATGACAAAAGCACATAAAATGATTAAAATGAAACTAAAATTAAAAGAAAAACTGGAAATATAAATATATAAAGTCATATAAGTAATACTTATACCGAAATAACATTGCATAAGGTCAGTGGGGATTTAAATATATATATATATATATATATATATATATATATATATCTATATATATATATATATAGATACATATATATATATATATATATAATAATAATTATTATTATTATTATGAGACCATGTTGCAATATGCAAAGGCTCCATATGCCTACCTTGTCGTATTATTATGAGACCATGTTGCAATATGCAAAGGCTCGACAAAGGTTCATGTCAATATGCAAAAGCTCAAAAATAAAAAATAAAATGCTGAAACACAGCCTCATTTCTTATTTGTCATAAGCCAGTATTGATTTTATATATAATTCATTTAATCACATCCATAAAACATAAGCCAGTATTGATTTTATATATAATTCATTTAATCACATCCAGATAACATACTCTGACTGCCTGTATGACCTACATTCAATTCAACATGAAGCCAAGAAGTCTAGAAAGAAAGAAAAAATTAAGAAAACCATTAAGACTTATAAGAAAAAATTGTCAAATTTCGACCTTTTAATTGCAATACGGATGATTTGAAAGACAAAACTCACAGAAATATACACAACAGATGTTCCATTATAAACCCATGCCATAAATAATTAAATTCCTCCTTTTAAAATCAGAATCTGAATTGTAGGCCCCCTATTCATCACTTATTACCAACATGACAAGTGCAACGTTCATCTATCAGATCTGTCGCATTAAATCTGAATCCAAGTACCTCAATACATATACATGAAGATAAACTGTTATGATGCGATATATTCTGTGACGTCTAACGACCACTTAATATCCAGAACACACTCACGCGCAAACGATCACGCACAGCGCAGAGGATCCCAGAACAGAAATCAATGAAATTGTACTGTCAGGTTTTTAGTGTCGTCTTCACCACAGCTGGACAGAATAGATGCACAGCACTGGAAACAGATGAGAGGAGATGGAGGCATCAGATCAATACAGAGCTGGTTGAACAGGTAATAATATATTGATGGCTTTTATGTGAGGTCTGGAGGGATGGGGGCGGTGTGATTATAAATGAAGAAGGAACTACCAGATAAGACTCAAATCATGTGTGATAGCAACATAAAATATGCTTTCACATACTTTCACTGAGCTCCCAGCCAGCTAACGAAAATGTGTTCTAAGAATGTTTTGATAATGTTCCCATTAAGTAAAAACACTATTTCTGAATGTTCTTGGTTTTTTAAACATGCACATTTTTATAAAATATTTTAAAAACATTTTTCTTGTTTAACAAACAAAAACATTAAGGGAATGTTCCATTTGATCATTCATCAAACAAAATTCAAACAAACACTCACCTACCTAAACAAGAACAATAAATAAAGAAAGATAAACCAACAACCAAATAAATAATAAATAAATTTATTTATCTAACTAAAGAAACGAACGTATTAATAACATTTTTGTGCTAATGTTTTGAGAACATTTTTAAAAACCAGATAACTTTGAACAAGCATTCTATTAGTGTTACTGGCAGAACGTTTGTTCGTAACATTGAGAGAACATTGCTAGAATGTTCTAAGAATGTTCCCTCTTAGCTGGGCTTTTGTTATAGTGAAGGTAGAGCTGATTTGCAGTCCTTCTATTTCAAACTCAAATGACAATATTCATATCTTTATAGCTACTTAACAGTGATTAGAGTTTCAGAGCTTTTGGGATGCTCAATCTGTGAATGGGATCTTATATGACACTGATTTATTTTGCAGTAATAAGCACATCTGGCCATTTACGGTGCATCGTTTCTGTATGAGAAAGGGCAATTGGTATTAATTCAACTTTCATCTCCATGAACAATATCACACTAATAGTTACCCCAAACTTCAACTTGAAACTTCAAAACTAAATTTTTACAACATAATTTTCATTATACTTTTCATGAGACAAAATAATTGAAAACATGCTGAAAGGAAAGACATTCATTGAATTGTGTGGACCATAAAGTATTGAACAGGGTCACATGTCTCACATTATTACACAGCTCACTGTACTCGGAATGTAATGATTGCCAAATGTAAACTGTAATTCATTCTGGATGAGGTTCCCTAAAGGAGTATATGTTAAGATGATGACAACACACATACAGTGGGGTCCAAAAGTCTGAAATCATGTTGAAAACCTTGAAAACCATTCCATGAAATAAGTAGAGTTTGAGGATTTCAAACAATGCAAAACAATGAAAAATCATTCAATAAAGAAGAAATATTTTGGCACAATTTATAAGCAGTGACACTTGTCGTGTGCTTTTCTTTTACAGACGACCAGATGTTCTTGCTTCCACTGAAGCTCAAGGTCTTCTGGTGAACATAACAACAACATCATGCTCATCCCATCATTAAAGAAAAACAAACATCAAACAATTCAATGTGTTATACTTACACCGTATAATTTCTATAGAAGAAAAAAACTCTTTAAATTTGAAAAAGATGCCAAATATAAGCTTTTTTTCACTAATTTTCTCAGAAATCTAGATACTTTATGAAATGAAATATGACATGAATATGCATGACAAACAAAAATAAATAAAAATAAATTATTTATTTTCAGAATTTTTAATTTTTTATTCAGAAAGAATATTCAAATGAGAAACTTTGAGGTCAGTAAGATTAATATATATATATATATATATATATATAGCAAGGGCATACATTCGATAATCTATATATATATATATATATATATAGATTTCCAATATTTTAGCAAGGGCATACATTGATCAGAAGTGTACAATAAAGATACTTATAATGTTACAAAATATTCTATTTCCAATATTTTGAATTTGGAAAAACTATCATATTAGAATGTTTTCTGAAGGATCATGTGATACTGAAAACCGGAAAAAATACTCAAAAAAAATCATCTATCACAACAAAAAAAATACAACATAAAAAAAAGTAAAATCAAACAGAAAACATTTATTTTAAATTGTTATAATATTTCACAATATTATCAAATGATTGAATACATGCAGCCTTAATGAGCATAGGAGACTTATTATACCAACCCCAAACTTTTCAATGGTACTAAACGGTTGGTGTTCAAGGCAAGACACTGTGTAAATCCTAACTGGCTTCTTTGCCACTCTGTTCAATAATTTTTTTTATTTATTTTTTATTTTTTTTTTATTTTTTTGGTCTAAGAGGACTGTATTCAAATAATTAGTGACCCTTGGCATCTGTCAAGAAGAAACATGGCATGGGAACATTAATCTGGGCTGGAAAATATGTCTCGTTTCCCACATGGCAGTCAAGGTTGTGTAGCCCAAATTGTGCAGAGTATCTGGATCACTGTACAGCTGACTTTAGATTCCTGATGCCTAAATTAAAGTTTCAGACTTAAACCATTTTTCTGTCTGAATGACAAGTCCCTGGTAAAGCTTAACATCAAGTCTGGTTTCTTGGAGCTGCTGGGCAACATTCTGTCACTGGTCTAAACATGCTTCAAAGCCACAGCAGGATTACACAATATTTTACCATTACCATGATTATAACCATATGTTACAGGATGGTTTAGGTAAGAAACCCTGTAGTAATTTAAAATTTTAAATCTGAAGAAATTAACTGCACTGGATGCACTTTAGCTGTCACAGACCATTTATGGAGTCCTCAGGTGAACCCCAGCAGTGTGAACTGTTCAACTCATCCAGTGTAAATGATTCATTGCTGACTTGACAGATCTGGAAAATACTGTTCGTGCTTAGTAACGGTGATGTTTGCATGGCACAGATCTGATCTAAAGTTCAGGGATTTTGATTTTTAGTTCTTCTAAATGGTTGAATATAAAGGGTGAAGTAGAAAATTAATTTTAAAAAATAATTTTTTTACATCATTTAGAAATAATGCTAGCCTACTGCTTAATGCAGATCATATAATCTGTACTAACACCTTATCCATAAAAATAAAATTACAATTCATCATTAATCCAATTCAATTATCAAACAATAAATAGCATTAAGCTTGTCAGCTGTGGCAGCTTGTGATCAAGTAATGAGTTTATATATATATTATGATACAGCAGGCTAAGCTTATCATTAAGCTTATCAGCTGTGGCCCAGCGTTGTTATCAAGTAATGAGTTGTATATATATAATGGCTATGTGGCCCAGTCGTTGACAGCTTTGTGTTCTCCCTCCAGATGAACTGCTATAATTGTAATGTTAATGTAGAATAATATTGTGTAGGGCAGCTAAGTAAAGAGCTAATGACATGTTAGCCATAATGTTAGAAAAAAAGATTATATATATATATATATATATATGTGTGTGTGGGTGTGTGTGTGTGGTGTGTGTGTGTGTGTGGTGTGTGTGTATATATATAATATATATATATATTTATATATATATATATATATATATAGGATATATATATATCTATACTATCCTTGAGTCTAGTTTCAAAGGTTGGTCATGCCGCCACCTGGCGGAAAATTATGGTAGTTACAGGGACAAATGGTAATATTTTTCAACTCACCTGTAGAAGTTAGGAGCTAGAAAATATTTAAAAGAGTAAAATTTTGAGAAATGTAGAGATTTAAATATTTCGAGAATTTATCGTTACTTCACTTGCTCACCAATGAAACCTCTGCAGTGAATGGGTGCCATCAGAATGAGAGTCCAAAAAGCTGATAAAAACATCACAATAATCTAAAAATTATCCACACCGCTCCAGTCCATCAGTTAATGTCTTTTTGGCTGAACTATTCCCTTAATGTTATTTGGATTGTAATCTTTGAAATGCAGCACCAATTTGTTTTATGACCACTCTGGCCTTGGCCTCATCCCCTAAAACAATTTTAAACATCTCTCACCAAACTTGAAATTGACTGGAGTGCATTCCCTAAAATAGCGTGAGTGAGCTACTACTTTGTTAATTGCAACTTTTTATCCATCCATACTTTCATCCATCCATTCGTCTGTCTGTCCGTCCGTCCATCCATCTATCCATCCATCTCTATTTGTCATCTATCCATCCATCCATATATTGCTACTTGTCATCCATCCATCCATCCATCCGTTCACCTATCTATCCATCCATCCATAGATTGTCTACTTGTCCTCCATCCATCCATCCCTCCATCCATCCATCCTCCGTTCACCTATCTATCTATCCATTTCATCCATCAAACAATCTAAAAAACCATCCATCCATCCATCCATCAATATTTGTAATCCTTCCATCATCCATCCATCCATCCATTTATTGTTACATGTCATCCATCCATCCGCCCACCTATCTATCTATCCATCCATCCATCCATCCATCCAATGTTTCCTACATTTCCTATATTAGTAAATGTATTATAAAAGTATACAACGTAACCCACCAAATTCACAAGAAAAGAAATATACACAGTATAATTAGTCTATTTCACTCTCCTCCTTTTCCATATACAGTTACAGAAACTCACTAATGTGATGAACTTATTTCAGAATTCACTTTGGATTCTTTCTGTTATAAACATGTCTACAAACACATGACAGCTGTAGGACCATCATGACCAAATAAAGTCTTCAAATTCCGTCTGTCTCTCTCTCTCTCTCCATCCACCATCATCTCCTTGCCCTCCCTGCTTAATTTATTATTACCTTTACTATAACACTAGTTATAATTTACTATTATTACTTTTGCTATTTTGAATTAAACCAAATGCAGAGAAGTAAATGTATGTCGTTTGGAATTTTCATTTTTGATAAACTATTCCTTTAGAGCTCATTTGACCCATGCATACCAGCAGTACATTCATGCTCATAATTGGTCAGGTGGTCAAGAGGCCTCAGCCAATGAGGGGCAGACTTGTACAGTATAACAAACAGACAGAGGGGCATTTAAAAGATGGAGAGAGATCAGAGCAGAACTCCTGGGCTGCAGCTCAAAGAGCAGATATATACGGATCACAGGAGCATCAACAGGACTCGACTCAAGAGACCATGAGCACCCAGTTCAGCAAAGGACCCACATTTGGACTCTCTGCTGATGTCAGGAATAAGGTATGTACACTTTATAATACAAATGCAATAAACTTGCAAGGCCTGACTGCATACGAAAGTAAAATAGATGTTATCAACGTTGCACAACAGTTTTGCCCATATGGCAATTCTGTGCCACAATGGAATTCCAATGAATGGAATTCATTTCCTCATTAAAAACCAAACTGTCACACATACACCCAGTACACATATTGGAATGCATTCAGAAAAGAAACACGAATATAGTTAAAGGTTAAACCTTTAGGAGAATTTTGAGGTACATGGAAAACGCCTTCCATTGTGGTATGAGTTGCCAAACAGCAACATTTCCAAAAGATTTGTCAAAAAAAAATGAACTGTTATTTTTGCTATTATAGCTCTTTCATAAAACAATATTTTAGCATTACATGCTGTGAACAATGCATGGTTAATGAAACTTTAGGGATGATATCTATTTACTGACATCAATGAAATATACACCAAATTAGTGTATAACTTCAACAAATATGATACTTTAGAACTTAATTTAAATGAGAAACTCCATGTTGTTCAGAATTATGGGCTAGTGTATCATCATTGCTATGAGAAATGTAAGTGGACATGACATACAAAACAGGAAGCTTGACAAAAACAATATAACCAACAACAACAACCCATAAATAAATTAAAATACAAACAAAATAGACACACTATGCTGAATTTACAACAACAACAAAAATAAATGTATAGTAAGATACAAGCAAAATTCAAAAGGTCTAAATTGTTTTCTGCAGTTGTTAGCAAACAGCTTGCATCTATAATGTTAGAAAAGTGTTATGTTAGTATACAACAATGTAAATTATGTGGAAAAAAAATAACTTTTTACATCACAGCTGGCACAGAAGTATGACCCTCAGACGGAGGAGGACCTGAGGATCTGGATCCATGAGGTCACAGGTCGACCGGTTCCTGACAACTTCATGGAGGGACTGAAGGATGGCGTGATCCTGTGCGAGTGAGTTTCACCAATGAAAGACATAACCATTTAACCAGCAAAGCTGCTCATAAATAAAAAAAAATGAACTACTACTTAAAAAAATTAACTTGTAAATGTTAACAAACAAACAATTAAACACACACACACACAAAATAATTCATAATTGAGACAATTTAAATAGAAATAATCAAAAGTGAATAAGACGAATAAGTAAAAAGTAGAAATAATCCAAAAGTCAAAAGTTATCAAGGGTAAAAACTGAAGGATACCACAAAAAAAAAAAAAAAAAAAAAACATTTTTGAGCTTGTTGTAATTGCTCTTATACTGTGTTCTTGTTCACTAGGCTGATCAACAAACTGCAACCTGGATCCGTTCCGAAGGTCAATCATTCAACCCTGAACTGGCACAAGGTAGTAGGCTATATCAGTAATGTCTGAATTTTCACTAATGCCGCTCCTAGTCAAATTTGTGCTCATAGTGGTGACGACTTGGACGTCACTTTTGTTTTGAAATAAAAACTATGAGCCACATTTTTGCCATTTTAAGAATGCAACTAATGTTTGTTACGAACATAATGTCATTAGTGCCTGTACTAGATGCCACTGTATGTGCTGAGAAATGCAGAGAATGTAGATATGTACAGAATTTAGCTTTAAGCGCCAATAGGATTAAACCACTTGATTAAAAGCCTGACGCAAACTGGCTTTTCTTTGGCACTGTCAAAGTGCTTATTGATTTAAAGTGCAAATAGTTACAGAAGATAAAACAAACATGCAATTAAAAGTAGTTTGGTTGAACAAGGAATGCAGCACAAGAGTCAAACTCTTCTAATGAATGGACTATTTTACCTCATTAACTCCAGTTTGTTTAAAGCACTTCAGCTGTGGCTTTGACTTACAATGAACATGGCATAGTGGTTTTTATGACACAAGGCACATTTTGGAGAAATATATGGATGTATCCATTCCTAACTTCATACCTATTCCTTCAATCTCTCTTAGTTAGAGAACATCACTCACTTTATTCGAGCCATCGGTGAATACGGCCTGAAACCACATGACATCTTTGAGGCCAATGATCTTTTCGAGGACATGAACCACACCCAGGTCCAGTGTACCCTCGTTACATTGGCTGGAGTGGTGAGAAAAACTCTTTAATATGCAGCTTGAATGACCTGTGAATACAAGATACTGTATGTCATGTTTTTTTCTATGTTATGTCTTTTTCCATGTTCTCTCTCCAACCAGGCGAAGACTAAAGGCTTCTACACAAAAAGTGACATCGGTGTGAAGTATGCAGCAAAAAAACTAAGGAAATTCAATCCTGACAAGATGAAAGCAGGGGATAGCATTATCAGCCAGCAGGTCACATGACAAACACTTGACATAAGATGCATCAGTCAGAAATGTCAATGCAACAGGAAAACAGAAAATTTTGTAAATAATAGAAAACCTTGACATGCATTTATACACTAAAAAAAAAATTTAAAAAAATGCTGGGTTATTTCAACCCAACTTTGGGTTAAATTTGATCTAACCCAACTTTAGGGTTAAAAATGTAATGTAAAATTTTAACCCAACGCTTGGGTTAGTCCATATTTGACCCAAAGTTGGATTGAAACAACCCAGCATTTTTTAGAGTGTACAGAAATGGAAATGAGTCAAGAGTATGTAAATATACTACACTTGCATTTGATTTGAATGTAAAACACATTCTATGTAGCTACAGTTTGACAATAAAAAAATACTACTGTGTTTAAAAGTGTGAGATTAGAATTTCTTTAGTGTTTTTGAAAGAGGTAAATACAGTAATAGTGTGAAATATTATCGCAATTAAAAATAACTGTTTTCAATTTAAATATATTTTAAAATATAATAAATTACTCCTATTAAAAAAAGAATAACCACCAACAACATTTCACAGTGTCACATGATCCTTTAGAAATCATTCTAATATGCTGATTTGCTGTTCAAGAAACATTTAATATTATTATGTTGAAAACAGTTGTGCTGCTTCATTTTTTATACAACAGTATATAAAACACATTTCATGTGAATTCACAGATGGGCTCCAACAAATTTGCCAGCCAAAAGGGCATGACCTCTTATGGAACCAGGCGCCATCTCTATGATCCCAATATAGGCATGGAGAAACCAGCGGATCGATCCACTATAAACCTCCAAATGGGCACCAACAAATGTGCCAGCATGGTGAGGCCACATGCTGCATTAACACCAAAATAATCGTAAATATGAGATTAGCACTCTGTTCATGTCCTCCTGAGGATTATTATTTATATGTCAACACTCATAATAGCAAAATGGATGCATGTGTGGCTTAATTGCTGATGACAGTAAAACACTTACACCATTAATTAACCTCCATGCTACTTATAAAATACTGAACAATTCAGAAAGCACACTGGACAGTTCTAGAAAGTTGAAGAAAGTTTTAAAATATTAACTTTGTCTTTGTCCTGCTGTAGGCTGGAATGTTTAACCAACAAACTGCCATACAAGAGACACAAAACAACATTAATATACACACATTTAACACTACAACCGTGTCTCTGCAGATGGGAACAAATAAAATGGCATCTCAGAGCGGCTTCACCCCAATGGGAGGCTCACGTCTAGTGTACGACCACAAATACTGCGCCAAGCCAAAAGAACAAGGCGACATTGATTTTGTTAATTAATACACTTACACTCTGGTATTCAGCATTGGTAGACGATGTCCCTTTCTCCTGATCCCAGACCAGCTTAACTAAAACAAATAATCATCTTTATGTGGACAATGTATTAGGCATACAGTGCTTAATTAGAGAATCAATTAAGCTGCTCTCTGATAAGTTTAAAGGGGATCATCTGCCACACAAAAACTCCAAATCGACTGGTTTAGGTGCTTCATTATGGGTCAATCATAGTCTGCCGTATATATTAATCTTTATCTTTAAATTCCTCAAAATTTGATGTAATTGGTCTTTAGTGTCAGAATTATCAGAAGTTACAAAGGTGATTAAACATAAACCAAAAATCAACAGTTAGTGTCTATATGTCGATGGTTATTTTATTTTGTCTACACATAAGTAATGAAAGCATAAAATGGTTTATTTTATTTGGCTGAAGTGGGATAGGGACAAGATCCTGTCTCCTACTTGTGGTTCCTTGCCATCAGTGGTTAATTTATATTCTGTAGAGTAATTAAACAAAAACTTAGTTTAATTGTTCACACTCAAAAAAAACAGATGATTGTTCAGAATATGCATCGTGTACGTATTGAGGAAGTGTCGCAGTTTGTGCATTTTACACTTTTGAACTTTTCAGCCTGTGCTTCTGCATATGCTTGCTTAATGTTTGAAATGTTTAAGCAGCAAGAAACAAAACGTTTCTTTGCGGCTGCACATATATAATTATTGTTTGTCACTATTTCATTACTATTATCATTTTAATTGTTGCAAAAAACACAATTGCTTTAGTGCTAGTGCTAGGCCTATATCCTTACAAAATCTATTAACAGTATTATGGACAGTGATTGTATGGTGATTAGGTATTATATTGGACCATGGCACCAAGGTTCTTCCAAGAATAGCCTACAGTGGAATTACCATAGTACCATGTCCATATGATACACTGTCCGAAAATAAACAAATAAAATAAAAAATAGTAGAACCATGGTACTTTTTGGCACTTTTCTTCAAACTTCTCTTGAATTGTTCATTATTGTATTCTGAATATAAAACCATATATTTTATTGCGGATAATAAACAATGACCAAACTAACGTGTCCTTTTGTTTTTACTTTTTAAATGTGACTCTGTTGCTATCACAAATCTCCACTAGCAGGGGGAGCCACTAAAACACTCACCCTACATCTAAACGTCTCTGAAGGGAGGAAACAAACTTGTCCTTCCTTTGAAAACAGCTTTTATACAGTCTATGGTGTGAAAATAAAATAAAATATAAAACCTAAATGCAGCTAATTTAAGTACAACAACAACTACAAAAAATGTAACATAACTACAACAAAAACTACAAAAAATTTTCACAAAAATTCAATAATATTAAAATGCTCTTTGCACTAAAATGCAGTTTATTAAAACCAACGCTTTGATAAAACTTTCATACCATAAACTAATATTTCGAGTTTTCGACCCAACCATTAAATCCTACTTTCACTCCAGACCCCCACTATTATGTCGCTCTTAGCATTTTAGTTTATCATAAACTCAAATCGGACGTGCTTGAAAGAAGTGAATCTGAAAATTGTTTTATTCGGGAAACTATCTGGCCGATTCGGAAACGATTCATTTAGTCATCTTTTATGAACCTCTTTAACCGATTCTTTGAAAAGATCCGACTCATAAGAGCGATTCTCTTTGAACAGAACATGCACGCGACAAAAAGCGTTTCGTAACAACTGAGTTTGCCAGACATGTCTCAACAGGTATTATATCAAAACATTCTCAAATTTTGTGCTATAAAAAGCGTTTTGTAACAAAATATATACCTTTAATATAAACACAAACAACATCAATTCAAAAAAATATTCAATATTAAGAAACGCTGTGTTTTCACAGAAGTGTAAATTACATATTAAAACACGCTGTTAATAAATTATTTCGTCATTATATGTCAGTTTTTATGTGATAGCTACGATTTGTGATTTCGGAGATTAGGATAGATGTGCAAAAAGAATCAATTACATTATGCTAATTGGTCAATCACGCCATTCTGCAGTAAAGTGTTTATTATTAGTATCATCATCATTATTATTTAATTATTTGCTTTAAACAAACGGGACATTAATAGCCTGTACTTTATATGTTGCAGTCGTACCTGTCTACCGATTTTCCACATAACTCTGTTAGTTAATCGTATACCTTTAAATATAAATGTACATATAAATATAAATATTGTTTTGAGGTGCATGAATGTTTCCTAAAACTGGAAAACAATTAAGTGGTAATTATACAAAAGCATTTGATTGCAGAATCTGAAACAAGTACCTGAGCAATAATATGCAACATGGATAAAATTAATAACATTTCTGTGGGTGGGCTCCGTTGGCTTTGACAACAGCCCTGATTTGGGAAAATGACTGGTTGTGAGTTTGTGATCCCAGTTGTGGTTAATGGAACGGTAGAACAAAATGTTCAACTTCAGGAATGTACAGTCTCTTATTGTTCATAAAGTGTAATATAACGCTGCTTCACTTTCTAATCCATTCTCTCTGGGTTTCTCAGATGTCATTTAAAGAGCTGATGAAGGTGTTAGGGCTGGGAGCTGTAGCTTTCGTTCTGGGGGTGGAGTGGCTAAACTGGCTGAAGCGGCGTCTGAGAGACTCTCACGGGCCCCTGAAAGAAGTTCTGTTCTTCCCTTCACCTCAAGTCTGCGTTGAGCACCTCTTCATACACCATAAACATTTCCCCTGGTAGTTTGATCAGCTTTTTCTAAACTTAAGGTCTTTGCACACTGAGTCTTAAATTCTCATCTGAAATTATCGCATGTTGAAAATAAATACGACCTCACGTTTACACACTGCCTCCGAAATTTTCCTTCATAAAAAAAAAAAAAAAAAAAAAAAAAAAAACATATTGGGTTCGATTTTCTGCGTTTTCCACATCAAAAGAAAACATAATAAAAAAAAAAAAAAAAAAATACAAAAACAAACAAAAAAACGCATATGAAAATTTCAGACTCGGTGTGCAAGGACCTTTTTTATGCAATAATGTGGAAAACAGCTAATGTTTCTCTCCACCCTCAGTGCATGTCCCCTTCCCCATGGGGTCGAGACATCCTTCTCCAGGCTCCTCGTGCATCTCCTCTCCGCTCGTATGTCACTGGACCTGTGCGTGTTCTCCTTCTCTCACATGGAGCTGAGCAGGGCGATTCTCCTGCTGCACAAACGGGGAGTGGTTGTGCGAGTGGTTACGGACAGAGACTACATGACCATCACTGGATCTCAGATCGGTGCCCTCCGTAAGGCAGGTGTGTTGTTGAATAAATGGGTTGGGTAAAATGATTTTTAGTCAGCATTGGAAGTGGATCAAAAAAGTTCATCAAAGTTGTCCTCAGACAAGAACGAGTATTGTTTTGGTTTTAGGACAACTGTGATGAAAGGTTTTGATTCACTTTAAATGTTGACTACTGTATATTTGAACTTTATTTACCGTTCAAAAGTTTGGGATCAGTAAGATTTTTAATATTTTTTACCAAAGTTTCTTGCTCATCAAGGCTGTATTTATTTGATCAAAAATGCAGAAAAAAAATGTGAAGTGTCTATTTACACTAAGTGCAAATAGCCCGTCTTGTTGGCGGAGGCTATTTACACTAATTCTGTCCACCAATGTGTGATTGGGCTAGTCAACATTACAAAAGACAGTCAACAGTCGTCAGCTCCAGTGGTGCAGATGGTAAAACATGGGTAATAGGTGTAGGAAGGGCTTTATTGTCCCAATAAGGTGGCATCCATTTAATAATTTGAATTAAAATAAAAATTTACACTCAGCAAGTTATTATTGCATACTGTTTTATAATGTACTACAATACTGAGGTGCAGATAATTGCCACTATGTGCAATAATGCAAAGATGACTTTTCAGCATCAACATAGTGTAAATAGAATCTATAGCTATTTTCACTTAGTGTAAATGGCATCTAATAACAGTTTCTGTTTTAATATACTTTAAAATAAAATGTATTCCTGTGATGCAAAGATGACTTTTCAGCATCATTACTCCAGACTTCAGTGTCACATGATGCTTCAGAAATCATTCTAAAATGCTGATTTATTATCAGTGTTGGAAACAGTTGTGCTGCTTCTGTTTTTTCTGTATTTTTGGTCAAGTAAATGAGCACAAGAGACTCCATTAGAAAAAAATAAACATACATATACAAAAATATAAATATTTATATATCTATATAAATATTTAGGTGTGTGTGGGTGTGTGTGTGTGTGTGTATATATGTGTATATATGTGTATATATAACTGTTCATATTTTCTGAATTTAAGAATTTAATGTTGGGTTTTTAAAATAAATACTCTTGTCTATATGAGTCTTATGTCTATAAATAAATGTCTATAATGTGTGTGATGTAAGACTTTATTAATCTTCATTAATTAAATTTAAATTTCAAATATTCGAAAATTCTAAGAATAAAAAATAACATTTAAAAAATTCAAAAATTCTAAGATTAAAAAAAAAAAATTAAAATAAAAACAGTTCCCTCATTTTTCAAGGTTTTTACTGACTTCATAGACCTTATCATTATATTTAGCATGGGCCTGTCCTCACAACTCTGTGGTATGCAGTATGAAACGATTCATAGTCAGAACTTGCACGACTGTTGCAGGCAGTAAAAACTGTCATTCTTACAGCTCTCACATGTTCTGTCTGGCTCAACCTTTGTTATTTCAGTACACACTGCTGTAACTTCTTCAAGCTGTTACACCCGGCTACTGCGGACTGTGATGATGCATTAGCGCAGACTTAAGAGATCTAGATGATTCACACATGAAGGGTTTGACAGATGTTGAAATCACATCTATTGTTAATTTGCCATAGGATTTAGAGCTAATTGATAGTTTCCTATCTGTTTTTGACCTCTGTTACAGGCATCTGTGTGAGGCATGAGATGAGCTCAGCTGTTCATATGCACCATAAGTTTGCATTGGTGGACGGCAGGAAATTGATCACTGGCTCCCTCAACTGGACCCTAACCGCAGTCCAGAGCAACAAAGAAAACGTCATGGTTACGGAGGAGCCGGAGCTCGTGGGGCCCTATCAGAAGGAGTTCCAGAAGCTGTGGGAGGCCAACGATCCAGCCAATCACAAACCTCAATGCACTAACGGGCAGCTAAATATAAAGACTTGTAAGGACAGATAGGGCTTTACATTTGCTTTTTTTTTCCTTGTATAGTTCTACATGAAGGAGTTCATTTTATTTGTCAAGATTACTTTTTAGAAGTTGAAAGCTAGACTCTTAAAGTCAATTTTCCAGTTTTTTATGCAAAATGTGGGCTTGAAAGGTTTATTATTTAGTTCAATTTAACTCAGTTTAAGTAAAAACTAGTTCAAGTAAACCCATCTGCTATTATAGCGGATAAAAACCTAGTGTGTAAAGCAAGCTGAAACTTGTGAGTGTGCATTTCATAGCTGTGCCTATGATTGCTCAATTTCTGATGGCACTCGCCTTTTGTGTTCCTCTTTTGTGACTAAAAGATTTTAGATAAGCTTGTTTCTGTATGTGCGCCTAAATATAACATTTTTTAAAAAGGTAACAAAAAAGATACATGATAAAAATAACTGTTCTTATTTCCTGAGTTTAATGTTGGGGTTTCCTTTTGAATAAAGTTTAAACAGTGCATTAAATAAATAAATTATTATTATTATTATTATTTCAAATAAATGTTTTTATATATTACATTAATTATTTATATATTAAATAGTTGATTAACTGGTAAATAACTGTCAGGTATTTATATAGTACATAACTGATCATTGAAAAGTGGATATTTGTAGAAATGCCAGCTTTATTTCTTATAAAATAGCATGATGTATATTCATGACATATTATATAATCATATATAATTTAAATACATACAAACATATACAAACATCCGCATTTCACACAACCCCCCACATAAAACTTTTTTTTCATTTAAAAACGCTTATGGTCCCCGTTTGACAGAATGCCCCGTATGTAAATCGCAGAAGATACTGCAGCTGTGCACAGGCTGACAGGGGACCTGTTGATTGGTTGCTCTGGAAGCTCTCCAGGGCCGCTGGCTGATCTGGAAACAGCCGTCGCAGTTTCAGCACAAATAAAAGAACTGGTCGACAGCCAGGTCGCTGCAGTCATCAAGCGTCTGATTTTGCAACGCCCCTATTTAAGGAAGGGAATGGTCGGCTTTTTAAACCGATAAGGCTAGTGGACTCTTTCCAGTGTGTTTTGCGGGAAAAGTGAAACTGGATCTGCGAGGACTGGATGTCTGAAAACAACTGAGGAAAAGCGCAACATAAACTTTACAGAATAAAATAACCACCTCTAAGAAGAGCCGGATAAGGTTAGTCATAGTCACCCTATTATGCTTGTGCCCGAAGGATACGCATTTTTCTTCATTTGCTTACAGAAGAGAGACATGTAACGTTAGCCCAAGAAAGATGTCCATATGGAAGCACGATTAGAGCCGTTTCATTTCCCTTTTATTCCCAAAATGCCGCTGACATGCTCAAATTAATATTTTCCGTGTGTTTGATTTACAGATGTAAGTTGATATTGTGTTTGACAGATGTGTAGATTTCACAGTTCAGGGTTGTGTGCTGCAGTTGTGTGTTTCGACCAGCATCACATCAAATCCTTTATCTTTGCCTGTGCAAAAGAGATTCCTTATAATTTGATTTAGAATTGCATAGAGTCACTGTGGCACAACCGCATTGTGTTCATTCATATGTGTAAGGTGTGTCATATCCTGGTAACTCCCTCTTCAGGTGCTTACAGGTGTAGATGTGATCACCTCTTTCTTTTATGTTTGAGCAGGATTTTAATACTTGTTTAGTTTAAAAAGTCACGTTATTGGAGGGTTTCTTTCATTTTTATGAAATGAAGACTTTTCGAAGAGTCTTAATGCTGCTCTTTTCCATTAAGAGCATCTATTAAGTCTGTCAGCCTCAAAAAAAGGGCCATAAAATACTATTATAGTAATCCATATGATTTATGAGCTGTCATTTCAAGTCATACAAGAGATTGTGTGATGAACAGACTGGGATTTAAGTCATTTTTCACAGAAAATCTTCAGTCGTACCAGAATTGTCATTGTTTAGGACATTGATTGTACTGAAACTAAAACTTTTGAGAACATTTGTGACCCTGGAGCACAAAACCAGGCAAAAGTCATAACCGAGACTTGTCATTTGCACTTACATAATGTTTCTCTTTTGTTAGTTTTGATTGCTTCTATTGTACTCATTTGTAAGTCGCTTTGGATAAAAGTTTCTACTAAATGTAATAAAGTAGCACAGGTATATTTATAGCAATAGCCAACTAAACATTATACTGGTCAAAATGTTTATATATATATATATATATATATATATATATATATATATATATATATATATATATATATATATATACATATATGCCAAAAATCATTAGGATATTAAAGTTCATGTTCCATGAAGATATTTTGTAAATTATCATAAATATATCAAAACTTCAATTATGATTAGTAATATGCATTGCTAAGGACTTAATTTGGGCCATTTTAAAGGTGATTTTGTCAATATTTAGATTTTTTTTAATTTATTTTATTTTTATTTATTTTTTTGCACCCTCAGATTCCAGATTTTCAAATAGTTGTATCTCAGCGAAATATGGTTGAATCCAAACAAACCATACATCAATAGAAGCTTATTTATTCAGCTTTCAGATGATGTATAAATCTGAATTACAAAAAATTGACCCTTATGACTGGTTTTGTGGTCCAGGGTCACATTTTTGTCAATTTAAATAAAGCTGAAATAAATAATCAGAAACTTAACCTTTAAAAAAAACGTACTGCAAATAACTTGAAATAAAAGTACTAAAACACAAATATATTTTTCTAAAATGAATAAAAATGGCTAAAACAAAATATATATATAAAAAAATGCTAATTCAAAATATTAATACTAGTGAGAATATAATACTAAAATATTTTTATTTAGTGAACTCTTCCTTAAGGTATTCTCATTATGTGCTTCCCACTTTAAGTACTGTTTTTATGGCCAGAATCAATTGTGCTGAGCAGGTCTCAGCTGTGATGGCTCTTAATCAAGGAAAGATCCTCACTCAGCATGTCTGATGTACAAAGAAAGAAAGATAGATAGATGACAGTGCTGGAAGAATACTTTAACTACATAGTAGAGTATCAACAGGGCTTCAGCTAAATGGGCAAAAAGGGGCACAGAAGAGTGGTTTTCTTCTGTTTGACAAACTTTACCATTCAACATACACACTAACAGAAAAATATATAACATCACAATCTTAAATACCCTCTAGATGGCGTCGGCCAATGATACCCGTCATCAGACGCAGGTGCAGAAGGATGTAGCCGATCAGAATTTTGACTACATGTTCAAGCTCCTCATCATTGGCAACAGCAGCGTTGGAAAAACTAGTTTTCTGTTCCGTTACGCTGACGACTCCTTCACCTCTGCGTTTGTCAGCACGGTCGGCATCGACTTTAAAGTCAAAACTGTTTACCGCAACGAGAAACGAGTCAAACTGCAAATATGGGTGAGTTTGAAAAATGGGACATTGGAGTCATTCAATAGTTAAAATGAGGATGGTGAGTAGAATTTATAAAAATATCTGTTCATTAAAGGTCCAGACTAATTGCATTGGTGTTTTGCGGAGAATAGTGTGCCACACCACAACTATAACGATAACGATACAAAGGAATGAAGGTTTTTTTTTTCAGCCAATCAGAATCCATCCTGCTTTTTAAGTGTTTGAGCATTTAAAGAGGCAGATGACAAAACTGCAATGTGCGATTAAAATAAACAGAACATTATCGTCCCTTGGTGTGGGTGCTAATTTAGTTATCATTACTTTTATTTTTATAGTTATCTTTTTTGGTATAAACGACAGGGTTGCCAAATTTGGGAATTGGGCTACTTTTATACTGGTACTGTGGGTTGTTTTTTCAGTCCGTGTGTTAAAGTGATCTCTCCTTCACCCCCGGGAATGTGATTTCGATGGAGTGGATCCACAACGAAGGGAAAAACACAAAATCACTCATCATCATTTCACACACAAGTAAACCCCCCTTACAATTCCCTAACTTCATATACAATCCACAAAACAAACCAACCAGCAAGTTATAAGCCATAAACCAAACCAACCAGCTATGAGGTGAATCACATTTCATACTTTAATTCAAACAAAAAAAAAAACTACAAAACCATACAAAATAACGGCTTAAAAAAGTACAAGACTAATTAATTAAAGTCCCAAAAAACACAACAAATTACATTAACAAAAAAAAAAAAAAATCAAATAAAAAAAAAAAAAAAAAAACACATTTTTACAATTATTTAAAAAAGAAATAGGTTTAAGCGTAGGCTGATGGCTTCGACAGGAGCAAATACCATCGATTAACAACCTCAAAGTAGGTCAATCTTAAAAGGTTTATAAGTTATTTTTAAAAATCAGTTCTCCTATGGAGAAAACGAAGAGGATTTTTACTTCTGGATCCCAACTGCAGTACTCTGTGAGACATTTTGTGCAACGCTTTTGGTTCCCATAGTTGTAATGCTTTGGGTGTCATTGCAGTTATTTCAGAAGATTCTTAAGCCAGAAAAAAATGTTATTGCCAAAGTCAAATGCGGTGAAAAGAGGATATGCTAATCATATGTCAGCATGACTTACTGATACCTTGATCAAGATAATCTAGGTGAAGTGTGTTTCAGCAATGAAGGTTAATGTTACAAAACATCTAGAATGACCCAAAGCAGATGGCCCCATCATTTGATGCATTATTTGTGAAGCGAGCACACACACATGCACACGGCCAAATCCATTTTGAGGCAACCTTTAGAAAATAAAAGCCATAAAATCAAATCAAATTGGGTGTGCTTTTTTTTACCTTCCAGACCAGCCATGCATCTGCCTTCTGTTCTGAATCACTAATTAAATCAATACCAAGACAGGAAGTGGGTCAGAATATCAAGTGCCCACCCAGTTCTGCCAAGAGTGAAATATACAGTTATATTCTGTAAATTCTGACAGTGTAATTTTAGTTGTTATTGCTGTGTGCCAGTTTACAGCCACAGCCTTCCTCAACAGCACTTTCTGTTGATGAAAGGAAGTGGGTGAGTGCCTCAGAGGTGTTGAGTTTTGTTTTCCCAGAATGCACTTGTGTGTTGATAACCCACTATAGAACAACTCGGCTCTGACTCCAGTGATCTGATTGCTGTGATATGTGGTATGTTTTTGGCACATTGTAATGCTAGAGTGTTGTTTGATGGACCAATCAATGGAGTTCACCATCAAGTCTCTATGATATTCAGCTTTCTTGGGTATTTATTTTATTTTTTTTAGATATATTATTCTCTAGTTTTATGATTAGCCAAGTGAAAGTTGTATGTAAAAACGACATCATGTCAAGTCTGATAGGCTGATGCACCACTGATGGCACAGTCCCAATTGATGCATCATATTACACTGATTCTTTATCATACATTAGATTAGAGGCTTCACTTTAGGATGCACATTTTACATTGGATATCAAGTGACGACCCAATGCATGGGTGTAATTTTTATTTATTTATTTTATTTATGATATCAAATAAGTTTACAGTATAAGTTTATTAGACAAAAACACCCTGTGAATCCATACTTAATGTAGTCTAAATGCAGTTTTCTCCTTTCTTTTAAAAATCTATCTATTTATTTTGCTCTCTTGCAAGGTTGTATGGTTAGTTGCACTTTATTATTTGCATTAAGCATTGAGGTCCAAGAGCACAGGCCAAGCCTTGTGATGTGTACGTGTGTGTGTGTTTGTGTGGTGTATTTAAAGGGTGGGGAAGACACAGAGACTTTTCTCGACTAAGTGTTTGCAGATGTTTAGTTAATAATCAGTTTTATTGACTATATTGCTATAGCAATGAGAATGTGCAGTATGAAGTAAACCAATAATATTTGTGTCTCCATACATGCAAGTTTATTATTAAACGTTCCACTAATAAGGTGAAAAAAGGGCCTTAAAGTGTTCATATGTGTGTGTATATTATTGTTATTATTTATTCATTTCTTCTTTTTGATTAAATGTTCACTAATTGTATTTTGTCTAATTAATTTTTAATTACATGTAATATATTTTTCAATTTTGTTTTCTTTATTTTTGCTTTATTTATTTTATTTTATTTTATTTTATTTTATTTTATTAAAATAACACCATTCTTGTATGACTTTAATCTATAAGTTTAATTTCAAAAGGTGCAAATCCTCATTAAAAGAGCTTAAGGTGTATAATAATTGATCCAAGATTCTTTAGGTCTCTTAACACAAAAACCATGGGGATTTATGCACCCAGTGCTTTTTATAAACTCTTTGGACACCTTATTTGTGGAAAGTACTTTATATGTGCGTGTTCACATTTACATATTCTCTGTTTACTTAAAGGAGGAGTTCTTGATTTAAAAACATGACGAAAGTCATTTGAGTCATTTTGCTATGAAGGATAAGCAAATATTATACATTACATTAGATTAGTCATCAGAGCTCTGTACATTTAACTGCTGTATTATTGACACAGTCATTGATGTTGAAGAAAAATTTCATCGACATTTCCTGACTCTAAGGCTTTAAGTTCTTTCAGAGTAGGCATAATGTTAATAGATACGGTTGACTTGTCTTTGTTGTGACGTCAGTCGTCACGTGTGTGTGTGTGAAGGGCAGGTGGCACATCTTATCTCTGTTGAGAGAAGGAGCTGAGGCTTTTGTCAAGCTCCCATTAGTCTGAATTCGGCTCTTCCCCAAAATACAATACATGCATATATACAAGCCTCTAACAGCTGCCCAAACCAGTGGTTACTATGGTTACCTACATAGGTGAGGTCACAGCATTCTAAATCAAGTCAAGGCTTCTCAGTATCATGGAAACTAATCAAACGTTGCCTAGTTACCACATTAACGTGGCTGTTAAACTCTAAATCTCTGACTCTGAATTACTTGAATAATTAGTTTCTTTTTTTTATTTACACATAACGTTAATTTTATATGAACAGAAATAAGGCAAATTGTCAAATGTTTATATTTTTCATTGACTGGAAATTATAAAGTTATCCAACATTGTCAGTATTGTTGTGATTTTTAAGCACAGCTTTTTGTTCAGCCATCAGGTTTCATAAAGATAACTAGTTATGCGATCTCTGTATCAGACCATAAAAACATTATCAAATGCACAATTTAGCTAATTAAAAATTGTTCAAAGTTCCCTTGAGGCATTTTACATGTTTAACAAAGTTTAATTAATATATAAATATAAAAAAAAAATAAACATTAAAAACATTTTTAACTAGATATTTTCTGTATTTTACTTGCATTAAACCTTATAAATGAGTGCAACCAAAAAAAAAAAATAATTAATATAAGACTCTACTAACAAGAAATGACAGCAACGAATCATTTTAAAAAATAACTTTTTTTGAGGTTGACTCAAAAAAAAAAAGCAATAAATGCTTTCAGCAGGGTTTCTGTTGTACAGTGTTTTAAGGAAAAATGCTTTTAGATGTAAGTTATGTGTGTGTGTGTGTGTGTGTGTGTGTGTGTGTGTGTGTGTGTGTGTGTGTGTGTGTTTTTACTGATCTAAAGTAGCAGCGAATAGAGACGTTAATGGCTGTATTTCTTGTATGTTGTCCCTTAGGACACAGCAGGGCAGGAAAGGTACCGCACTATTACCACAGCTTACTACAGAGGGGCCATGGGCTTCCTGCTAATGTATGACATCACTAACCAAGAATCCTTCTACGCTGTGCAAGACTGGTGAGTTTACTTCCTTTATTTATAGTCCTAGAGTCAAACGTTCTGCTATGACCACAGGTAGTGGGAGTGACTGAAAGGTCAAATGTTCATTTTTTTAAATTCCACACATTTCATAATGACCTCCAAGGGGCGCTCAAGAGCATGAAACTGATTGAATTTGTGTGTGTGTGTGTGTGTGTGTTTTCCAGGGCAACTCAGATTAAAACGTACTCATGGGACAACGCTCAGGTGATTCTTGTTGGAAACAAATGTGATCTGGAGGACGACAGACTGGTGTCCAGAGAGGATGGACAGAGACTGGCTAGTGAGCTAGGCATGTTCCAGGACAATAAAAAAACATTCACACAAACACAAGCCTGTAAATGGAGGTTCCAAAATTCACTTTTTTTTGCAATCCCTGACAAAAAAAGAAAAGAACATTCTTATTGGCTATTAAATTTTATTCTGCATTAATTTTTATATAGGCATATAATGGTCCTTTCTTGTCATTTTGGAGTTTTACAGACTCAGACTACAGTTCCCATGCATTTCCATTATATAACATTGAGTTGCCTGGATATTCTTCAGAAATTCTCCCTTCTATGTTCCACATTAAAAACTGAACTATTTCTTTAAATTATGAAATGTTGAAGTTCCTAATAAAGTTGAGGGCCAGCTGACATGCAGTTTAATATAAAGCCAAATGCTACTCTCATGCGGTGCTTGGTGAGTGTTAATTTTGGACCCTGTTCATGGCCCATCACCCACTGAATTCCTCTGTGCTTCAGAGCCTTATTTGGACAAAAAAAAAAAAAAAACACAGGAAGGAATACAGGCGTTTCAAAGTACTGAGAGCAAATGTGTTGCTCAAAGGGTGTGAATCTACTTTTATTGCCCAATAGATTTTAGATATGTAGTGTAGTAGTATTATACCGTAGGTAGTGATCGACCAATATGGATTTTTTATGGCTGATATAAAATGTGTATTTATTATATCACACTATTCAATGTAAAGATATCAAATAATACATGCATGACCATTGCTTTAATTGAATATATAGTCATTTTACATAAAAATAACAAAAAAAAATAAAAAAAAAATACAAAAATAAATAAAAAAAAATTAAAAAAAATTCTAAAAAATGGCAAAAAAAACGAAAAGGAACCTATAAAATTTATAAAATAAAAAGATTATTTAATACTTATTTTAACCAGATAACAATTTATGTAGAAATTATGATTTTGTAACACAAGAAGACCTAACAGCTGGATTCACCAACATTTGTGAGGTTTATGGCATTAAATATTTATTTGATATCCAGACACTTGATTAAATGATATAAAAGTGTATATCTGACTGTATATGAAAAAGTATGATAGCATTTGCATTTCTTTTATTGTAACTGTTAAAAAGGCGAAGAAGATGGAGAATAGGTCCTTTATGTGTCTGTCAAAATAAAAGTCCCACACGTCTGCCAAACAGAAAAACTTATCAAAATATCATTATTACTAACAGAATACATTCACATATAATTATTGGTCAGCTAATATTTGCTGTTTTTTAAAGGATCCACATCAGCTGACTGCTAATTATATCTGAATAATGTGTTTAAAATAATACTTTGGGGTTAGTAAATGATACGGTTTTATTTAAATACATCACTCTATATCTCTTCCACTTTTTCTCTCTTTCTCTGCCATCGTTTTGCAGGCTTCCAGTTTTTCGAGGCCAGTGCAAAGGATAACATTAATGTCAAGCAGGTGTTTGAGCGGCTGGTCGACATCATCTGTGACAAAATGAACGAGAGCTTGGATGGAGACCCGAGCATGTTAATCAATCACAAAGGCCCAAGTCTGCAAGACACGCCCCCTGATGGACAGAGCGGCTGTGGATGTTAATGATCATCTCTCAACAAACACTCATACTTGAAGGCAAACATTCACACACATGCAAACACTCCCTCCCTCTCTCTCTAACACACATACACCAGAAGAGAGACTCTTTCACAAGCGTAATATATAGTATGAAATACCAACCAAACAGTAAGAATACAGCATAAGCCCCTTAAAATGAATAGTTTGAGTCACCTAAACAGGCCCCTCAGGGATTGAATGAAATGGGATGGGTTTCCCTCAGCGTGATGTGTGGCTGCTAATACACTGAACTGTGACATCATGATGGAAAATACTGCATGAAACTGCAGGAATCTGATAATCACATGCCAAAGTCTTACCTGAATGCTCAACGTTTTAGGAGAGTTTCAAACTACTGCAGTGTCTGTTTACAACATGCTCAGATAAAATGCATCTGGTCGTCATTGTGAAGTAGCTTTGAAATGTATACAGATTATTTTAATGGATGCAAGATCATGGGTTACTTCGTTATAGGTGATAAACATTTTAGAACTGCTCTTGAAATGTCCAGACCATATGATTGTCAGTCTTCATAGTTTTTGTTACTTGTTTGAAAGTATGTCATATTATATTTATCTTTGCCATTTGCTTTTAACGCAATAAATTTGCTTCCCTGTGGACACTAAAGGAGTATTTGTATAATTTATATATTTATAAAAATATATAAAGGAATAATAAAAAAAACATTTCACACCCACACACACACATATAATAATTTATATATACAGTGCCTTGTGAAAGTATTTATACCCCTTCATTTTTTTTTTCACGTTTTATGTTGCTGCATTGTGTTAAACTGCTTTAAATTACTTTTTCCCACATCAGTCTACACTCCATGCATCATATTAACAAAGCAAAACAATTGTCACAACTTTGTAAATTTATTAAAAAAAAAAAAAAAAAAAAAACACTCTCAAGCCTCTTGGATGGGTGCAGATGCACATTTTCAGGATTCTCCAGAAATATTTGATTGGGTTCAAGCCCAGGCTGTGGCTGGGCCACTCAAGGACATTCACAGAGGTGTCTATAAGCCACTCTTGCTGTGTGTTTAGGGTTATTGTCCTGTTGGAAGGTGAACCTTCTGCCCAGTCTGAAGTTCTGAATGTTCTGGACTGGGTTTTCATTAAGGCTATCTCAATATTTTGGTGCATTGAGCTTTTCTTCTACTCTGACGAGTCTCTCACTCAGTCCCTGCTGCTGAAAAACAGTCCCACAGCATGAGGCTGCTACCAGCACACTTTACTTTTGGGACGGTACTCTGCAGGTGATGAGCAGTGCCTGGTTTTCTTCAGACATGATGCTTGGAACTGAGGTTCATCAGACCAGGGAGTCCTGTTTCTCACAGTCTGAGGGTCCTTTAGGTGCTTTTTTTGTAAATTCCAAGTGAGTTTTTATGTGTCTTCACTGACTAGAGAATTGAGTCTTGCCACCCCGCCATAAAGCTCAGATCGGTGGAGTGTTGCTGTGATGTTTGTCCTTCTGTAGATTTCATCTTCACATATGATCGTGAAGCTCAACTCGAGTGACCATCAAGTTCTTGGTCACCACTCTAACCAAAGCCCTTCTCCATCGATTGCTCAGGTCAGCTCTAGGAAGAGTCCTGCTTGTTTCAAACTTCTTCCATTAAGGGTAACAGAGACTACATGCTTCTGTGACCCTTCAATGAAGCAGAATTTTTTCTGAACTCTTCCCCAGATGTGTGGCTTGACAAAAACCTGTTTCTGAGCTTTACAGGCAGTTCTTTTGACCTCAGGGTTTGGTTTTTGCTCTGATATGCATGATCAGCTTTATCAAGTTTTTTTAATTTTTTATAAATTTGCAAAGATGTTAAAAACCTGTTGTTTGCTTTAACATTATAGTGTATGGAGTGTAGATTGATGTGGGGTGGGGGGGCCTAGTTAAAGCAGTTTAACAGAAGGCTGCAACAACAAAACGTGTAAAAAAGAATAAAGGGTATGAATACTTTAGCAAGGCGCTGTATATACACATATACACACAAAACGTGTGAGGTCACAGAATCATCATGATCACTTTTTTTATCAGTTTATCTGCATTTGCAGTTGACTTGCCTGCTTTTGTTGTAGGACATATGTTTGTGGTCATTGTGCATGGTACAGCATTTCCTTTTGCTTGAACCTTAAACACTTGTGAGGATGTGCGCAGTAGCACCTCTAGAAGAACCTTGTGTAGGTGGAAAATGCACAGCATGAAAATAAGATTGTGACCACACTCTATAAGGGTGGATGTGGTGAAAACGTTTAAGAGCTGCCAAGACACATATATGTGAATCACTTCTCCACTCAGGGATTGTTTGATATTGCTGCTGATCTGCCAGGCTGCATCACATTGATGTGAGTATGTCTTTCTGTCTGTACCAAAATCTGGATTCTGTCAGGTGCAAGTTCCTCAACGGAGATCGACAGGTGCAAACAATACTTTTTAGACCATTTTTTTTTTTTTTTTTGACAGGTGCAATAAATTCTAGGTTTAAGATGTAAAAAATATTAGACAGTTAATTAGTAAATTCTAGGTTTAAGATGTAAAAAATATTAGACTCTAATGTGCATTCTACATCTAAAAGTCTTATTTTGTAATATCAAGTTTTTAGTTTAAAGTTTATTTACTGTAAAGTATTTATTTAGTAACTGTTCTAACCATGTTTTTTTTTTTTTTTTTTTTTTTTTTTTTACTTAGCTGTCTGCATGTTCCTGCAGTAACACAAGTGAATGTTAGAAATATGTTCATGCGGTGTGGTTCGTTTTACAAGATTCAAGATTTTTATTTGTCACATACATGGTTATATGGAGAGCATATGACCAGCAGTGAAATGTAAGTCAGGTCTGCTCCATGGACAGTGCAATTATTAGAGAATACAAACACAAACATTTTTTGAAGTACAAAATGTAGTATCATGTATAATAATAAGTAATATAATAATAATAAATGAATTGTAGACATGTAGAATTACACAGAAGGGCACTGATTGACTTCTCTATCAACTACGATAATCATAATGCAATTTGGCAATATATAGAAAAGATTTTTCTGACTAAAAAAATCCAAACTGAAAATAAAAAGAAAATATTTCTTAACTTAAAAAACCTAAACTAAATTAAAAATTGTATATCTTTTGGGGTGGGGGGAGGGGGGACATTCAAAACTAACCTACTCTAAAACAGTTTTTTTTGTGTGTGTGTGTGTGTGTGTGTGTATGTGTCTCAAGGGAAAGAAAACAACTGAAAAAGAGTTTCTGATGAACAGAGAGGGGATTTCTTATTGTACTAACAGACCTGAAGAGAATGGTAGAAGAAGGAGGAAGTATTCTAGTAAAGAATAATCACAGACTGAGAAAACAGGAAGGCGGTGGGTTAGTTAGTCAAAGGGCATTTGACAACTGCTATTGTTGGTCCATTTGCCCATGAGATGTGTTGACTATGCCAGAAGAGTAAAATAGAGAAAATGTAATGATGCCTGTACAGAAAGCGATTGTGAAATAATCGAAGAATCGAAGCACCACTAGCAGATCAAACTAAGTGTTGATAAATGATCATCAGCTAGCTAGTTAATTCATCTAGTCAAGAATTTACAACTTAGAAACTGTCTGAGCCACATGATATTGTTTTTGTTTTTTGTTTTTTTTTTTGTTTTGTTTTTTGTGGCGGGAATATTTTAAAGGAATAGTTCACTCAAAAATGAAAATTCTGTCATCATTTACTTACCCTCGGAAGATCATTTGAACAATATTGCAAACCAAACAGTTGATGGTAGCCATTGAATTGTTTGGTTACCAACATTTTTCAACTTTTGTGTTCAACAAAATAAAGAAATTCATAGAGGTTTGGAACAGCCTGGTTAGTAAATGATGACAGAATCAGCTTTAATTCAACTAACAAAGTTTGTCTTGACACTTTTCTGGTTTTAACTGACATCTCTCTTTATACAGACAAACAACAACAGCATGACGGTGACAAGATATTTAAAGCTGAAAACCAAATTCTACATATAAATAACAATAAGTAAATGTAATTTGGTAGGCTATATAATGAGTGAGTAGCCCACAAACAAATAAACGATTCACATTTTCTCTTTCACACGCTGCAGTTGGGTGGGGGCGCGACTGCAGGATATGGTATATGGTCACAAATAAACCAAAAAACATCTGAAGTGTTAAAAACAGTCGATGGTACTACACTCACCACGGTCCTGTCGATGGGCTCCCCGATGCTGATTGCTCTGGGCTGCATCTTCGCTCTCATGGGCTTGATTGGCTTTTGTGGCACTTTGAAGAAAATAAGCTGGATGCTCTTGGTCGTAAGTGTCAAATATCAAAACGTTTCAAATATCTTGACATAAACAAGTATGAGCCAAATGTACTGCCTTGTTTTAATTTGTCTGTTCTTTTCCCCTTTCATTTCAGTTCTTCGTTGTTGTGCTTATCATCTTCATCCTTCAGGTCATCGCAGCAGTGTTTCTCCTCCTCCCAAATTCTGTGGTAATCTAATTTTCATTGAGAGCTGAAAAATGTTATTCAATGTGGAGAACTATATATAATATATATATATATATATATATATATATATATATATATATATATACACACATTTAATTTAAAAATTATATTTTTTAATGAATGACATTATACAGGAGGCATGGTTTATTACAGATATTCAAATCTTTTATTAAAATATAACAAGTTTCCATCTTTATTAATTTTAAATGTCATGTTATTTTAATAACATTTCTAGTTATGTGGTTCTTTTTTCTGACACTTTTACTCTTTTTGATCAAATCAAGTGGACAAGTCAAGAGGACAAACATTAAAATGTCAAAAAAAGTTGTGAAAGATATCAGTTATGAACCAGAAATGTAACCAACCAACCTTCCTTTTCTGGTCAACAGAAAGAAAATGCATTGAGCAGCTTAGAGGTCAAATTTGTTGAAAGTCTTCGGACGAAATATGATCAAGACCAATCATTCACTGACATATGGAATGTAACTATGACTAAGGTAAGACTTGCCCTCATGCATGTCAGCTGAGTTTGACTTTATAAATATTACAGCTTTCATATTTTATGAATTTTAGCTGAACTGCTGTGGATACAAAGGCTATGATGACTCAGATTCAGCTTTTTTAAAGAGGAGCTCAGAATATCCCAAACAATGCTGCAAAAGTGTAAAAAAGTGTGAAAAAGTAGAAGCTGAGAAAGAGGTACTGCCTCATTGTGCCAAAAATACAACAAAAAGATGATGAATACATATTTAAGCTCTTTAATTCCTGTTATAGAATATAAGGGGCTGCATTCATGTTCCTTTTTAATAAAAATATACCCATATCTGGAGCTTTGTCATTTCTGATCGGCATTCTAGAGGTAATAATATGTCACCCTTGAAATACCCAAACTTTTAACACCCAAAACACCTAAACTTTTTAAATGTTGTTTTTAATCATGCGTCTTGTATAGTTTAGTAATCCATATCAGGAATGATAGATCTCATTGTGTTTTTGAGAGAGCATTATTGATTCAGTTACTGCAGTATCATTTCCCTGAAGGCATCATACTCAAAATAATAATCACTTCATGATGAGAATGTATATATAATTCAGTTTCAACCCCAGTTTTCCAGATTGTTGCCATGTGTGTTTCGCTGAAAGTCTACCGATGCTGGAGAAGCTTACCTGATCTCCCAGACCCTTTTTCAATTAATCTGTGATAAACAAATATTGATTTGTTTTTTTTTCGTGAATCTGTGAAAGTTCTTTGTGCTTTATGGCATTTGCCAAAATACTCAGATTTTTCTATGAAGCATGATGTGTGGGAACAAAGAAAATAAATATCAAGAAGAATTTAGCTTTTTTTTATTAAAAATATCATTTTATTTCATTCAATAAAACTGATGCTTCTTTTTTAAACGACTTGACTTACTGACCGAACAATATGATGATAATAATAACAGTGAGTAATAACCTTGAACAATGACTCATGAAACATTTCTGTAAGTAAATCCTCTTGTGGAATACAGCACTCTGGAGAACTGAATTAAAACTTTTATTAAATCTAAATCAGAGTTCTTTCTATTCCTATTACCTGGCCTTCTTGGACAGCCGTCAGGTCGGCAGTATGTACCCTATGATTGCGGTTTTTGAGTACTGAACCAGGCTGGGAGTTTTTAAAAGCCTCAGGAATCTTTTGCAGGTGTTTTAGAGTTAATTAGTTTGATTCAGGATGATTAGGTTAATATATCGTTTAGATAACCTTTTCAGTGAGATGCTATTTTTTTGAGATAGGAATTTTGGGTTTTTTCCATGACTGTATGCCAAAATCATCAGATTAAAACCTAAAGAGACTAAATATTTCAGTTGGTGTGCAATGAAATCTAAAATGATGAAAGTTTAAGTTTTATCATTACATTATGGAAAATATGAACCTTTTTCACAATAATGCTAATTTTTTGAGAAGGACCTGTAGATATTTGTATATAGATATATACACACATTTAATTTACAAATTATGATTTTTTTAATGAATGACATTATTACAGGAGGCATGGTTTATTACAGATATTCAAATCTTTTATTAAAATATAACATAAGGTTTCCACCATCTTTATTTAATTTTAAATGTCAATGTTATTTTATAACACAGTTCTTAGTTTATGTGGTTCTTTTTTCTGACACTTTTACTCTTTTTGATCAAATCAAGTGGACAAGTCAAGAGGACAAACATTAAAATGAAAAAAAAACATTTAAGAACCAGAAATGTAACCAACCAACCTTCCTTTTCTGGTCAACAGAAAGAAAATGCATTGAGCAGCTTAGAGGTTGACAGCTTAGAGTTGTCAAATTTGTTTGAAAGTCTTCGGACGAAATAAATATGATCAAGACCAATCATTCACTGACATATGGAATGTAACTATGACTAAGGTAAGACTTGCCCTCATGCATGTCAGCTGAGTTTGACTTTATAAATATTACAGCTTTCATATTTTATGAATTTTAGCTGAACTGCTGTGGATACAAAGGCTACAAGGACTTCACAAATTCAACTTTAAAGGGGAGCTCAGAATATCCCAAACAATGCTGCAAAAGTGTAAAAAAGTGTGAAAAAGTAGAAGCTGAGAAAGAGGTACTGCCTCATTGTGCCAAAAATACAACAAAAAGATGATGAATACATATTTAAGCTCTTTAATTCCTGTTATAGAATATAAGGGGCTGCATTCATGTGCTGTTTGATGAAAATATACCCATATCTGGAGCTTTGTCATTTCTGATCGGCATTCTAGAGGTAATAATATGTCACCCTTGAAATACCCAAACTTTTAACAATTAGAAAGACAGAAATTGTTTTTAATGATGCGTCTTTTATAGTTTAGTAATCCATATGAGGAATGATAGATCTCATTGTGTTTTGAGAGAGCATTATTGATTCAGTTACTGCAGTACCATATCTCTGAAGGCATCATACTCAAAATAATAATCACTTCATGATGATGAATTATTTATAATTCAGTTTCAACCCTGTTTTCCAGATTGTTGCCATGTTTGTTTCGCTGAAAGTCTACCGATGCTTGAGACGCTTACCTGATCTCCCGGACCCTTTTTCAAATAATCTGTGATAAACAAATATTGATTTGTTTTTTTCTGAATCTGTGAAAGTTCTTTGTGCTTTATGGCATTTGCCAAAATACTCAGATTTTTCTATGAAGCATGATGTGTGGGAACAAAGAAAATAAATATCAAGAAGAATTTAGCTTTTTTTTTTTTTTATTAAAAGTATCATTTATTTCATTCAATAAAACTGATGCTTCTTTTTTAATGACTTGACTTACTGACTGAACAATATGATGCCTGTGTCATATTTATTATTTAAATTATTGTTTTTTTGTCACATGTTGCTATTTTATCTAGACATGCACTCGATTTATTTTTTCAGTGCTGATTATCATTGTTCTGTCACATGATTACGTTAAAAGGTCAAATAATTTTCAGACAAGAGCATCCACACTTTAGGTTGACTTTATTAATATAAAATAATATCCAGGTGTATTTGGTCACAGTTTGACCTTACTTCCTGACCCTGTGACCTCTGACCCTAAACCTACACACTGACATTGAGTTTGACCACTTGAGGGCAGCCACTGAGAATCTGCCAGCATCTGCTTTCTTTCTGAATTCTCAGAGAATATAGAGACTTCCAGCGATGGGACAGTCAGTAAAGACACTGCTTCTGCTTTGCTGTTGGTCGGTTGTGGTTTTGGGGTCATGACCTTCACCGGGTTACTGATTGGCTGAAAAGAGAAGAAGTCCGGTACGGAGCGGTTGATGGCGTTTGAGGTACAGAAATGAGACTTGACTCGTCCCAGAGCAAGAGGACTCCTCCCTGCAGATGTCTGTGCTGTGGGTGGTGGGATTTTTTCCATCATCTTCTCGTCTTTCTCTTCACATCTTCCATCTCTCTCACCTTGCGTGTGGAACTCCACACTGGACAGTGGAGGACAGGTGCTGATGAGTCCTCCACAGCTGCAGATGGTGCTCTGGGTGGTGTCCAGCCCGAGTCCAGAAGGCATGGATCCAGCTGTCCCCGCGTTCCTCCCCACACTCTTCTCTTCCTCATCCTCCGCGTCAGAGAAGGATGGGTCCGAGCTGACACGCGTCAAATGCTGCAGCTGGGCAGAGGTGCGCCGTAAGGCTCCGCCCATAAAGCCTGTGGGAGAGGGGGCGGAGCCCAGAAGACGGTTAAAGAGGGCGAGGTTATGATTCCGTGTCACAGATTCCTCAAAGTTTTCAGCAATCTCCTCCAGTGGCTGGAAATGCATGTCCTCTTTGGGAATTCTAGGGAATTGAAATGTCCCCCCAAAAAAGTAAGTTATTTATTTATTTTCCACTTCAGCAATCATTTCAGAACATTAATATTGTTTCAAAAAAATACACTACAGATGTTTCTAAAAGAAGTCCTTCACCAAGTATGCAGTTATTTGATAATAATAATAATAATAATAATAAAAACAGTAATATTGTAAAATAAACCAGATGTGCTGTGGAATATATATATATATATATATATATATATATATATATATATATATATATATATCTATATATGTGTGAATTTGAATATTTTATATAATATTAGATTTTTTTTTTCAGTATTACTAGGGATGATTGTAAAGTTCAAAAGAACAGCATTTATTTAAAAAGAATATTTTTGTAACCATGTATAAGCCTTTACTGTCAGTTGTGATCAATAATGTCTTTCATATATATATATATATATTAATGTCTTTCATATATATATATATATATATATATATATATATATATATATATATAATATATATATATAGGACTATGGTGTAGTTCAGCCAAAAAAAAAGTAAATCACAAAACATTTTTTCCCAAAAATTACTTTTTTAACAAAATTTTTGAACAGTAAGATTTTTTGTTTTTTAACAAATTCTCTTCTGCTCACCATGCCTGCATTTATTTCATTCAAAATACATGTACAAAAAATGTACTCAACTGTTTTAAATATCGATGATATTAATAAAAAATAAAAAATAAAAAATCAACATATTAGAATGATTTCTGAAGGATCATGTGACACTGAAGACTGGAGTCATAATGCTGAAAATTAATCTTCACATCACAGGAATTAATTACATTTTAAAATATATTCAAATAGAAAGCAGTTAATTTAAACAGTAAAAATATTTCACAATATTACTACTTTTGCTGTATTTTTTGATCAAATAAATGCAGGCTTGGTGAGCAGAAGAAAATTCTTTAAAAAACATTAAAAATCTTACTATTCAAAAACTTTTGACTGGTAGTGTGTATATATATACAGCTGAGATGAAGTGTCTGGTCTGTGTGTTTGGTGTGTGTGTTTGTGTTTGGTGAGCACTGACGCCATGTCGAAGGTGGAGCCTTGGAAAGAGGGTTTGCGCAGCACGAAAAGCGTAGCGGCTGTGTACGGCGGACGAGGATTCGAATCATTCCAGTAACGATCTCTCTCCATCAAGGGCAAATCTCCATACATCTCATCCACTGCCATCATAGACACCTTTCAATCACACGAGCATAGGGAACAATGTGAATGAACAAACCAGTGTGTGCTTCTTGACAATGAAAGACAATTAGAATTGATTTGATATACTGTAAATAGAAAATAGAACCTGGAAGTTTCTATCAATCAACCAGTTGGTCTCAAAGTCATCATCATCCTCTCCAAATGGATTTATGAGCTGCTCTGCCACCTGATAAATAATTACACAATGAAACAAACAAACATTAATGACTGAAGAAACGGCTAATATTGATACAATTAGTCAGGGAATGATACGTTATTGGAAAGTATTCCTGATTCCTGACCTTCAACCAGCCAGCATAGAAAAAGAATTGCAGAAGAGTAAAGATGGGGACGTAAAGGTCAAGGTCGTGACCCGGATAACCCTGACCCGGGTCCAGAAACTGACGACCAATCAGACACACCAGGAAGAAACTGTACACCGCCAAAGTCACAACCTGAGATTGACAAGAATATCATGTTCATATTCACCATAAAACACATTCAGTCTGTCTTGTCTTAAGCATGTATCTGACCTGCGTGTAGACCAGCGGTATGCTGATCATGTCATAGTGAAAAAGCATGCTGCATTTCCCTCTGAAATCATTCAGCTCCTATATATATATAAATATTTTTACGCTAGACATTGGAACTGGTGTTCATATACTCTCATAAATACTGTGATGGAAAACTTCTTAAGGCCTTTTGAGTGTAGTTACCTCCAAAAGAAGTTTATAAGTATTGTCATCTTTGATTCTGCCCTCACAGCGGGCGACTGCAGCAAGGTTAGTGAACCACACACATGGGATCCAGTACTTATTATAGGGAGAGTGTAAACTCTCAAACTTCTTACGCTCTTCTCTTGTCATAAAACCTAGAAAGGGAGAGACATTCCTCAGTGTCTTATATGGAAGCCAAAAAAGTAATTGTGACTTTTCATCTTACAATTCTGACTTTATTCCTTGCATTTTGCACTTTATTCCTTGTATAATTGTACCTCAAAGTGATGATGTTACTGACCATTTCCTTGTATCGTGCATGCTGCGTATTATTGATATTAACTATATGGCTCCACGTTATCGTCCAGGAACAACTATTGTTCCAGCCACCAAAAACAGATTCAGAAATAACCTGACTGATTTATCTCAACTGCTCTGTGTACCCATAAATACACATGAACTAGATGAAATGACTGGCAACATGGGCACTATCTTCTCTAATACATTAGAAGCTGTTGCCCCCATCAAATTGAAAAAGGTTAGAGAAAAACGTACGGTGCCATGGTACAACAGTAATACCTACCCTCTCAAGAAAGAAACTCGCAATCTTGAGCGCAAATGGAGAAAAACTAACTTGGAAATTTTTAGAATTGCGTGAAAAAAAAGTATGTCCAGCTATAGACAGGCTCTAAAAACTGCCAGGGCCGAGCATATCCACAAACTTATTGAAAATAACCAAAACAATCCAAGGTTTTTATTTAGCATAATGACTAGATTAACAAATAACCAGACGCCACCCGATCTAAATATTCCCTCAAAATTTTATAAGTAATGACTTTATACATTTATTCACTGATAAAATAGATAACATCAGAAATACAATAACAAATGTAGATTCTACAGCGTCTAATACTTCAGTTTCATCCATCGCACCCAAAGATAAACTGCAGTGCTTTACAGCTATAGGACAGGAAGAGCTAAATAAACTTATCACTGCATCTAAACCAACAACATGTTTATTAGATCCTGTACCCACTAAATTACTGAAAGAGTTGTTACCTGTAGCATAGAAAAACCGCTTCTCAATATTATTAACTCGTCGTTATCTTTAGGTCACGTCCTAAAACCATTCAAGCTGGCAGTTATTAAGCCTCTTATTAAGAAACCACAACTAGATCCTAGTGAACTGGCAAATTACAGACCCATTTCAAATCTTCCATTTATGTCTAAAATTATAGAAAACATGGTGACTGCTCAGTTGTGTTCCTTCCTGCAAAAAAATGATCTCTATGAAGAATTTCAGTCGGGTTTCAGGCCCCACCATAGTACAGAAACTGCACTTGTTAAAATTACAAATGACTTGCTTCCTTGCATCAGACCAAGGCTGCATCTCATTGCTAGTTTTACTTGATCTTAGTGCTGCGTTCGACACCATAGATCACAACATACTCATAGATAGACTACAAAACTATACAGGTATCCAAGGGCCGGCTTTAAGATGGTTTTGATTCTACCTGTCTGATCGCTACCACTTTCTTTATTTAAACGAGGAGTCATCTCAATAATCACCAGTAAAGTATGGAGTGCCAGAAGGGTCTGTCCTAGGTCCTCTGCTATTTTCAATATACATGTTGCCCCTTGATAATATCACTAGAAAATACGGGATTAGTTTCCACTGTTATGCTGATGATACTCAACTATATATCTCAACAGGACCCGATGAAACTTCTAAATTATTTAAGCTGTAAAAGATTGGATGACCAATAATTTTCTAATCCTAAATTCGGATAAGACAGAGATATTATATATTGGACCGAAAAACAGTACACAGAATCTCTTGGATTACAATTTGCAACTAGATGGATGTTCTGTTACTCCCTCTGGATGTTATATTAGACAGCAACTTGTCTTTTGAAAATCATATTTCCCGTGTTACAAAAACAGCATTCTTCCATCTTAGAAACATTGCCAAGAAACAAAACACATTAACTCCTACATGTTGCAGAGAAGCTAGTTCATGCATTCATAACATTTAGACTGATTTATTGTAATGCACTACTAGGTGGTTGTCCTGCATCTTCAACAAACAAGCTACAGTTAGTCCTAAATGCAGCGGCTAGACTCTATCAGGTCCAGAAAATATGATCATATTACCTCAATTTTACAATCTCTACTCTCGCTACCTATTAAGATCAGTATCAGTTACAAAATATTATTTCTTACCTACAAGGCCCTTAATGGTTTAGCTCCTGCGTACCTAACTAGTCTTCTTCCACGCTACAACCCATCACGCTCCCTAAGGTCACAAAACGCTGGACTTTTGGTAGTACCTAGGATAGCAAAGTCCACTAAAGGAGGTAAAGCTTTTTCGCATTTGGCTCCCAAACTCTGGAATAGCCTTCCTGATAATGTTCGGGGTTCAGACACACTTTCTCTGTTTAAATCTAGATTAAAAACACATCTCTCAGAATCTTGTACTACAGTTATATCTGATCAAATGCACATTAATATTCTTTAGCTCGGGTTAAACAAATAAATTTTGCTTGGTTGGAACAGCAGCTACGCTAATTATGTCTCTATTTGTTTCTCTGTTTTTGCTAACTAGGATTTACACAAGCTCCAGTCTGGATCCAGAACACCTGAGAAGAGATGATGCAAACTCCTCAGAGGACCTCAGATGAGGCCAACCTTGAAACAACATACAGAACTACCAAATTTTGCTATAAGTTTGATTGCATCATATAATAATTGCTGTTAATAGTGTTCATCGACTGTTGGATTACGTCTTTAATTGATTTTTCCATACATATCTGCCATTTGTACATTAACTGTCAGTCACCACTAATAAGCTACTACTAAATATAATATAGAAACTTAATTTTCTGTAACGCTGCTTTGCATCGATTTGTATCGTTAAAAGTGCTATACAAATAAACTTGAATTGAAAATTCTGAGAAAAAAATTAAATTTAAAAGATAACTCAAAATTCTGAGGAAAAAAATCTAAATTTAAAAGATGTTAACTACTCAAAATTCTGATAAAAAAATGTAAATATAAAAGATGTTAACTCAAAATTCTGAGAAAAAATTCAGAATTGCAAGAAGTTAACTGCGAGAAATAAGTTTGAAATAAATATGTATTAATTACAGTTACAACAAACAGCTACTTCTGTTACTGTTACTAAATATTATGTGAGTCATGACTTGCCAGTAGTTTCAGGTGGTTGCGAGGGCATTGTTTGGATGTTCTGGTTTGTTGCTATGGTGTTGCTAGGCAGGCTGTTTGGGTTACTAGTGTGTCTCTAGAGTGTTGCAATCTCCCTTACCTGCTTCAACGACGTGATCCATGGTGGGGAATCTCTTGAAGACGGCTGTGCTGACGGAGCGCAGGATCAGGAGCGCGGACAGACTTGCGTAGCGCATCAGTGTGCGGCGCAGCAGCCTGCCTTGCTCGTCCCCGCCCTGAACTCCCCCCGAGAGCGTGCACATGATCCTGTCCGGCAGCGGGATGGAGGTGTACTGATTCCACCAGCGGTTCACTATTAGTGTCACGTAAAACCCTGCAGTAACATAAAAACAAATTTTTTTTGTGAATATATATATACTGTATATATTTATGTTTTTAAAAAACGAATTGACATTATCCTCCCAGACATTACATATTTTTTGACGGGAAAATAACATCAATAAACAGCAATGATGAATCCGGTGTTGTTTTGCTGTATTAGCTAATTTGTTTTAAAATACCATTTTATACACTACTATTCAAAAGTTTTTTTTTTTATTATTATTATTATACTTTTATTCAGCAATGATGCATTAAATTAATTAAATGTGAACCTAAAGGCTTTTAAATTGTTACAAAACTTTTTTATTTCAAATAAATGTTCTTTTGAACTTTCTCTTCATGAAAGAATTCTGAAAAAAAACCATGGTTTAACACTGAAAACTAGTTGCTGAAAATTCAGCTTTGCATCACAAGAATAAATCCTATTTTAAAACATTCATAAACATATCAGTTATTTTGAATTGTAATGATATTTCACAATATTACTATTTTTACTGTATTTTTGTTCAAATAAATGCAGTCTTGGAAGACTTGGAAGACCAAAAAATGTTAGAGTGTAAATGAGGGATATTTATTCATCTGATGACACTAAAACATCTTCAGCATGACTGAATTAAGTGGTTATACTGTGGATGTGTGCATACCTAATACGAAGGACATTGGGATGAGACTGGCGTAGTTGTCGCAGTAAATGGAAAGCTTTTCAAAGTATCTCTTCTGATCGTCCACAAGGAAGAATCTGGTGAAGAAAATTATAAAAGTAAAGCATAACTCACAATCAAAGCATCAGATGAGTGACACAGCCACACACCTGTATGTGATGCTGATTGCCGTGTACATGGCGAAGAAAGCCAGAAACTCTTTGTACAGGACTTTGTAGATGCTTCCCTTCCAGGCCAGCAGCAGTTTGGAGAAGCCGCAGAAGCGCCAATTACCCACCACAGATTACTAAGAAAAAAACATCACACAAAAACTCAACGTGTCACTGCTTCCTGACAGAAACAAGGAGAAAAGAAAATAAAAATAAAATCACAAAAAAAACAAAATCAAAAATTAATTAAAAATATTTTAAAAAAAAAAACAAAAACAAAAAAAAAACAGGGGAAACACTAAACAATAATAAAAAATAAAAAATAATATAATGCTAAACAGATGAGTAGTTCATTTTAATTGATATATGAATATATAAGAACAAATTTGAAATAAAAGTTTGTTATTTGATTGAAAGATTTTTTTATTATTATTATTATACAAAACTGGTGTCTAAAAACCTGTGTAAATACATGATAATCATACAATTTTTCATTTTTATTTATTTTTCTTCATATACAAACTATTAAAAATTTACAAAAGTGAATTTATAAACACGGAAAGCACATTAAATGCAACTTTAGTGTCAACTTTAATGTTTCAAATAACGTTTGAGAAAATAAAATGTCAAAAAAATTATATTCCATTGTCATTCAGAGAAACATATATTTATGAAAAGATGAAACAACATACTTATTCTGATGTGTACACATTAAAATATATAAAAGAATAAGTGATCATACTAAATTTTATTATATTTTAAATGATTAAAAACCTCTGGCTGACAAAAGGGTTAAACCTAGGGGTTTAAAAGGATGGTGGCAAAGATTTGTAAATATTTAAAATGAATTTGTATTTAAAAAATCATTTAATTAATATTAATTATAATCTTTTAATGAAATCGAACGATTCTTGATCTAAATATGCCTGACAAGATTTTTGGTATACAATTTACTGTTACACCGAACGACATTTTTTTCTGTAAATCATGTCAAAAATGTATGATATTCATTATTATTTGCTCATAAAAAATTTTATTCTAAAAAAAGGACACATTCTAATGTATGAAAAAAGTCAATTTAAAACTATATTATACATGATTTTAAATTAGATTTCTTATTAAATATCCCATTATACTGTTAAATATATATTATAAATATATAACTAGAGTTTCATGTTTGGGATGTCTTTTTGAATATTGTTATGTATTTGGCTGAGGATGGCATAAAACTTTATGTTTAGTGCATATGTGAAGATATCCTGCTGTGGATCTCATGGGACAAGCGCTTTGTCATCTAAAATACAGAAGCAGGTAAATGTGGGCATATACACTTACTTCCAGGAAAATATGCTGAACTGCCACAGGTGTTTATTTTTCCACGGGTTTTCACATGCGCTCTAAACAATTATGCACAAGAATCATTTCTGCCATAAACTCTTATTCAATTACCAACATACATTGTCACAATACTGTTCCTTTAGTATTGTATTTATAATAAATAAAGTCAATTATTTAGTCAATAAACTTTACTAAGTGTAATTCTTACCTTTTCTCCTCCGCCTCAGAGGAATAAAATATTTGACAAGATGTTCCAGAGGAGCTGCATGCCATGTGTCCAGACAGGCTGCGTGTGTTTCTGTCGTTCATTACGTTCTGCCAGGAGCTTGAGGGTCAAACGCACCTCCTTCATGAAAAGGTGGGACTTTAAGGAAGGACATCATCTCTGCATCCACCCAGACTCATCCAGATCTAAGACAAAGAGCAAATGCCACATACAAACACACTATCTCATCTCTGCAAAAACTCAGCTTACAAAAATGCAACTGTATGTGTGAATGTGCAGAGGAGGCGGGACACATTGTCACAGGGGCTTTGAATTGTAACAATGAAGCTCAATTGCACAAATGTTTTTACTCTAGCAGTTTTTTTTTTTTAGATAGTGTTGAAAACTATTTCTTCTTGAATTATGTCCTTGACATTTTTTAATATTAGAATTATATTATTATTGGCATCTCTTGGGTAACAAGTCAAAGGTTATGTAGCCTGTAAATTAAAGTTAATTTTCCATGTCAAAAGTTTGTTCATTTTTTTTTTTTGTCAATTTATTACAACAAACCATACCAATGTTTGAAATTGTACATCTTTTCAGTGTTTGCTGCTTTAGTCATTGTTATAGTAATTTTACTATTAAATTAAAAAGCCTGTAAACAGTCTATAAAATAATTTAAATGTTGAAGATAACTTTTAACTTTTTAATTATTGCATGTTTCAAACAAAGTGTTTTTGTGAACTATGTCCTTGAAATGAAATTTTCATTATTATTTATTATTTTTAATTTGATTAATTAATTTAATGAATGTATTCGATGTTGCTCCAGTGGTGCAGTGAGAGCGAGGAGAGCCGTGCTCGTTAGTGCAGACTCCCACTGCGCCTCAGCGACCTGACGGATGGAGAGCGACAGGCAGGCACTTCACACTGCTTCAGCCAAATCACACACTGCCAAGAAGTTAAGCGAGAATGCATTGCGGAATATACATTCATCTTACCATAACGCAGGTCAATGATCCTTCTGAATTTATGTAACACGTTAACAACATCACAAATAGGAACAGATCCGCCTGCTCTCTCTTGTAATCCTCGGAATACCTGTGACATAAAGGCATTGTTCCGGCACTATGGGGGTCTTGTTTGTCCTGGTTAGGGTCACAGATGAAAGGTGGCCTCTGAATCTCTGCAAAATACAGAAAACGTGTCAACGCGTGCCTCTAGACTGAACTCTTCAGGGCTTAGGGGCAAACCCTTCACTCAGAATGAAACACTGACTTACTGGAAAACATCATCCTGATTAAACTATTGAAATAAAGGTTCCAAAAGGGGATTTTGTAGTGATGCAATAGAACCATTTTGGGTTCTCCAAAGACGCATTCAGGAAACAGTTCTTAAAAGAACCTTTTTTTTGTAACTTTAAGGAACATTTTGTGCAGGTTGCATGGATATTAAAAGTTCTTTATCGAACAATCAATAAAGAACTTTTATTTCTAGGAATGCGAATGATAGTCATTCTTATAGGTTGGGATTAAAAATAAGTTATTTTGTAGAGTGCCAAGCTTCAATCTTCACAACAGATAAAATCAAAAAAAATAAATTCAATCTACACACATTTCACAAAATGTGCATTTCATGTCTTTTGAATCTGTACAGTGGATTTGAGGAACAGAAATGAAATGCATGTTATTATTTCTATTTGACATTGGAGAAAAAAAAAACTTTTACATCAAAACAATAACAGCTGTATGGCTTTTGAAGACATGGAAAATGCAGGTGCATCTCAAAAATGTGAATATTGTAAATAAGTTACAAAAAATTTTTTTTTTGAGATGCACCTGTAGTGCACAAGTGTATGAAACATTTTTAAGCTGCTTTACTTGTGCTGTACTGAAAAAAAAGAATACTCTGAAAACCTTTCCTTTAATTCTCCATGAAAGAAAGAAAATCATTTTGGTTTCCAATAGCATGAATTTTCACTTTTAGGTGAACTGTTCCTTTAAAAGACTAACAAAAGTTTGGGGTCAGGAAGATTTTTATTTAGAAAGAAATTGACACTTTATTCAGCAAGGATGCATTGACACAGATATTTAAAAACAATTCTATTTCAAATAAATGCTATTTCCATTAAATGTTTCCACAAAAATATGAAGCAAAACTGTTCTCAAATTTCGTTAATTTTTCATGTGCATCAAATCAGCATATGAGAATGATTTCTGAAGGATTATATTATATATATTATTATATATATATAACTTTTTTGTTGTTGTTGAATGATGTTTTTCAGTGTTCCTCTGCTGCAGTGTTTGAGCCTTTAACTGTTCAGCATTTTACACGCAAGAGGTTAAGATGCAATGTAAAATGTTTTAGCCTTGGTACACACAAAAGTTTCGCATTCACAGAAATAACTGAACAGAAACACCTTCTGCAGTAGATGGAGGATAGTGTTTTATTTGCTTTGAAACTTGGTGTGCTTCTAGAAAAGGAAGCCAACTTTGCAAAGGCAATAACAAGTTATAAGAGAATAAAGAAACTAGCAAAACTGACTAATAACTGATAAAAGATGCAAATCTTTCGGTCTGATACACTGTCGGGTTTGTGAGTTCTTGTACCTGGTTTTCATGAACTAAGGAGCCCACTGCTTCACGCCGTGAAATCACAGCATGATAAAAGCAGGAAAACACACTTAACCAGTGCAGTACAGTTTTGTCTAATAGTCATCTCGGTAGACAGACAGGTTGCAGTGTTTTTGCAGTGGATTTAAACAAGCTCCTGATCATGTGTGTGTGTGTTCCTGTGTTTGATGCATGCAGACATTACTGCCAAATGATAAGAAGAACAGAAGTAATAGGAAGAACAACGCATCTACATATGCTTCAGAACCAGAAACTAATTAATTAATTAATGTTATAGACTACGTGAACGGAAATTACCTTAATTCTATATAAATGCATCACTTTAACTGCAAAAATTATATTAGATAAATTGAATCACAATGTTTGTACACAGTAATTACAGTTTGGTTCACTGCAAATATTAGTCGATTACGTATGAGTTTAAAGGCATAGTTCACCCAAAATGAAAATGGAGTCATTATTTACTCACCCTTGTTTTTACAAGTTTGTATGCTGTTTGTAATTGAAACACAAAAAGAGAATTCTGAATTTCAAAAAAATTTTTAGAAAAAACATAATAATTAAGAAAAATGACAAAATTATCTTTTTGGGGGGTGAACTATCCCTTTAACTCACTAAATATGCATCATCCCCCCATTTTTGGACCCTCTCATTGAACATCAATACTGACCAGGGCTGCCTTTCCTAAATGCATCGTAAGCCTGAGTTGATTGTAGCTCCATTGGTGGCAATGGGTCTATGATGTATTCAGGCATACAATGCTTTTGGGAAACGCAGCCCGGATCAAGAACCAAAATAAAGTCTATTAATATTGACCAGAACCTGAAACAAAAGTTAATGGTATCATTCACCGATCCTAAATCAGATGTGCCAGGTTAATCGGAACTGAACTAGAGACAGACATTTACACTGATACTACTCCTGTTCAACCACTGAATCAGAGTCCAGACGTACATTCCTGCACTGATATCAATATAAATCTCCTTTCTTGAACACACATCAGGAATGAGTGTTTCTAAAGCTTAAATACATCATCACAAAGCAACATAAACCATCAAAACTTTGTTTCTAAACAGGCCTTTTAACTCTCGGCCGACATTCATAACGGATCACTGGAGCAACATGGCGGCATCAATCATGACATGACCAGAAAACCAGAGAGAGTAGAGAGACAGCGAGAGGGGGAAAATAAAGGTGTGGAGATGTGAACACCAGAGGGATGCATGTATCAGGGACGAGGGATGCGATGGTGTGTGTTTGATCCGTGGAAATCATTTCAGTCACTTCTTGGGCGGGCTGTAGGGCTCCAGCAGCTGCTTGGAGAAAGTATTGACCTTGTCCGCTCCTCGAACCTCGTGAGGCAGCAGAGGCAACTTTACTATGTGGAAATCTTCATATAAATCCTCCATCTGAGAGAGAGAGAGAGAGAGAGAGAGAGGGAGGAAGAAAAGAGAGTGGAAAGAAAAAAGGAAGAGAAAAGACAAGAAAAAAGGGAACGGCAGTACAATGAAAGAGATGAAAGAAGGCAAAGGAATAAACAAACATTGAACGGATTAAGAATTAAGGAAAAACAGTGAGGTAAAAGAAGTGAGAGGAGAGGAGAGGAGAGGAGAGGAGAGGAGAGGAGAGGAAATGAGAGGAGAAGAGGAGAGGAGAGGAGAGGAGAGGAAATGAGAGGAGAGGAGAGGAGAGGAAATGGGAGGAGAGGAGAGGAAATGAGAGGAAAAAGAAATGACGAGGAAAGAAAAAGAGAAAGTTGACAGGAGGAAGACAAAGGAATGTAAAAAAATGGAAGAATAAACAATTAAATAGAGGAAAAAAGAAATAGGGAAAGATTAGGGAAAGTAGAAAGGAAAGAAGAAGAGGAGGAGGAAAAAGTGTGAAGAAAAAGAAAAAGTTGTGAGAACAGAAAAAATATAGAAAGGTAGAAAAAGGACAGGAAAATGAAAAGGAAAGTATAAAGGAAAAAGAAAGATGAAGAGGAAAAAGATAAAAGGAGAAGATGGAAGGGAAAAGGAGAAGGAGCAGGAAAAACAAAGGAAAAGTATAAACAACAAAAGGAAGAGGAAAAAGAAAAGGTTAAATAGGAAAAGGGAAGTAAAGGAAGAAATAGAACAGAAAGGAAAGAAAAGAAAGGAACGAGGAAGAGGTTGAAGTAATTAGATTAAATTTGTAAACAATAAAATGTAACAATAAATAAAATATACAATGTTTCAATATAAATTATGCCTCTGTTTAGATCTGAAAGACATTTGATCCTATAGATCATGTTTTACTATGAAGATACTGAGACAAAAAGAAGCACAGTACAGAAGCTCCCCTGACAGACACTTTCCAGTCAATGACAACAGAAATCCTGTTACAGTATAAATGTCATTTGTCATAACTCGTCACACACACACACACACACACCTGGTCCAGGTACTTGGACTGAATCTTGTGTCGAGCTTCACACATCTTGCAGGGCCGCCGCTCGCTGTCGGGGAAAACCAGCTGGTTGACGATGATGTTATGCGTGTCGATGCGACACTTGGCCAGCTCCTGAATCAAACGCTCCGTCTCATACAGAGACAGGAACTCTGCGATGCAAACGCAGATAAACGTCGTCTGCTCCTGTATGCCAAACAGAAATCAACATTTAGGAATCAACCTTTTTTCATCCTTCTGATCAGGCATTAACAGAGACCACTGAGGCATGACACTCACCGGGTCCTTAAACTGCTCGCTGACTGAGCGGATGACGGGGAGCGTCTCCTCCAGTTTAGACGCCAGCTGATCTGCATTCATGTCTCCCAGGCCCAACATGTTACACATCTGCAATGGTTTGACAGAACTACAATTAAACCTAATATTTAACTGTAGGAGGAACAGAGTTTTTTTTTTAATTAACATTCATATTTTTTCTATAAACTTTCATGCATTTCTCTACAGTACACTAGTATATTGCACTATTCTCCAGTGCTATTGTACAAACACTGCAATTCCCAGAATGCAGTGCTGATACCTGTGAGATGAAGGGGCTGATCTGGTTCTTGATCTGCATGAGGCGGCCCAGTCCTCTCTCCACGATGGTGGGGAAGAAGATCAGAAGAAGAATATTTCCCCCAGTAGCCGCCTCAAAAAACACCACCAAAAAAAAAATCACTCCCACCAACAAACAAAAAAAAAAAGAAAGAAAAAAAAAAAGACAGATGTGAATGGGATAAATCAAGAAATTATTTTATACTAATAAAATAAAAATAAAAACACATTTTATATTAATTACACAATATTTATATTATATATTTTTGACATAAGCAGTCAAAAGTTTGAAATAATTCAGATTTATAATTTTGAAAGAAGTCTCTTATGCTCACCAAGTATATCACCAATATAATTGATATCATAGGATATATATCATATATATATATATTATTTTTTTTTTTTTTTGAACTAAAAGCAAAAGTTTCATGCTATTCAAAATAACATTTTTGAAAGAAGTCTCTTATGCTCACCAAGGCTTTGATATCACAGGAATAAGTTACATTTTAACACTGACTCAAATAGAAATCAGGTATAAAAAAAATACAAATCTCACAATATTAATGCTATTCAAAATTATACTTTATAACATTATTATTATTATTATTATTATTATTATAAATACTTTAATATTTGAGAAAGAGATCAATTAAAAAATGTTAAATCAGCATATTCGAATGATTTCTGAAGGCCCGAAATAACTGTATAAATGTATTTCTACAATTTATTAATTTATTTCTATAATAATAATAATATTAATAAATACATCAATAACAATAAGCTAATGATTATATATGCACACATATTTTAGACATATTTTTAAATAAACAACAACATAAAAAAAACATTGAAATGGCTATTGAATGTGATCAAAACCCGGTGTTATTTACTATTTTTTTATTACTGAATTATGAAATTCATTGCACACTTTTATCTTTGTCTTTTAAAGGCTTTGAAGGAAAGTTTGTAATGCTGTGATTCATTTTGGAGCCCTTTTGTTTCATTCTTGACTTACAACTCTTTAGTGAAGAAGTGTTTGAAATGCTAATGAAGGCTGAAGGCACATCTGGTCTACACACCCCCGTGACTAGAGCTTTCCAAAACCATGCAGTTCAGAAAGAGCTACTGCATTATGAGACTATCACAGTGCGACACAAGATGCTGTGTGTGGTTGATGAGTCTGACCTCATGACCTCTGCGTAGCTCATGGCCTCGTCGATGCCGGGAAAAGCGCTCATGGCTTCCTGCATCATCTTCTTCCCCATACTGAGCATGTTGTCCTCCTCGAAGAACTCATCAGGCAGCTCTGCCACACCAAGACTGGGGTCGATCTCCTACAGAAAGACACAACGATATACTCACTCACGTATATCATCACCTAAACATGATTATAATGAGCTAAATTAAACACAGATACATTGAACTATATAAAGAATAGAAACTAATGCATTATTTGTCCAAGTTTCATCTCCCCCTTCCTTTTTTCCTGCAACACCTTCACAGTCATAACAGAAAAGGATGCAACTTATACTTCTGGCAAGAACAGCACAAGTTCATGCATGTGCCACGTTTTTCAAATTTTAAATATATTTACATACACTGACTAGACATTTATAGATTCAGTATAAATAAGTTAAAAGATGCAGTTTAATAGAATGTGAGAATTCTTTCACACGGTTGTGTCTATATGGACTGGAAAGGTCATGCTGGTGAACGTCATGGCACTGTTTTTAGTGCAAACAGTTTGTGTTGTTGATAGCGTACCATGGCAAAGAGGTTGTCGTAGCCCTTGACTTTGGTCCTCAACTTAAACTCACACACAAACTAATAATAAAAGAAATATAAAAAAAAATTAAAGACACGCAATAAACAAGATAAAATCGCACACACAGTCTAAGCATGAGAGAGAGATTAACAGAGATTTATGACATGCAATTGACTAGATATTGATAGATTCGGTATAAATAAGCTAAAAGATGCAGTTTAATAGATGTGCTTTCATGGGTGTGTACGTGGATTGAGTAGGTCATGCTGGTGAACGTCATGGCACTGTTTTTAGTGCAAACAGTTTGTGTTGTTGATAGCTTGTCGTAGCCCTTGACTTTGGTGAGCACTTTACATAACTTCTCACCTAAGACAACTTATATTCTAAGTCATCTATATATGTATATTACTAGATACGCTCACACGAACAGCACATAAACTGCTCTCTCGCACCGCCGCTAACTGAACCGCCAGACTGCAGCTGCAACACAAGAAGACAAAAAATAAATAAACTTAATAAAATAAACGTAACACTTAGTCTACATAGAATAATTTACATCCGGAGAAGAAATCAGCAATCAAACAGCATTTATGAATGACATCTTATTATCTCATGATAGAGACAAACCTTAAATATTGTCGGATTTTTTTTTATTTATTATTTAATATCACCCGCTTTCATGTAATATCATTCTGTAATATTTTAATAAATAATTAATTATAATATATTAAAAAAAAAAAAAAATAAAGTACTTTTAAAAAACAAAATAAACCAACACCTCGACTCTTTTTATGAAATATCATAAATGACCATTTCGACTCATGTTTGACTGATTGTAAGGTTTGCTGGCAGATTATATTTAGAGAATTGTTTTATCATTTGTTAATTTTTAAACATACATTTTAAGGGACGCGTTGTTGAGTTTCAGCGTGTTTGTAACCGGTGTTTTAATAAAGTAATACAGCAAATATGTAAGAATGACTAATCTGTGTTGTGTTGCTAAAGCCGCACTGACAGCTAACAGCCTCTCAGCTGTAAAACCCCGGCGTTCATTCACTCACCTGCACGTTGTCTTGCCCACGCCACCTTTACCACCCACAAATATCCATTTGAGTGATTTCTGCTCTATAATATTCTTTAATGTCGGCTCTAAAGGCTCTACATCGGGCGCATCCTCAAACTCGTCTTCCACTGAAGCTGCCATCTTGCGCTCAAGTCAGTTAGAATTCACCAAAGCGGCAGCTGCTCACTCCGCCATTTTGGATCCGCAACAGCAGAAACACCGCACTTGAACCAACATAAATTAGATCCAAAATGGCCCACGTAGGGTGGCCAGTTGCGAACGGAAGTTGGTTACACTGATGACTCAGCCGGACTGTACCAACTACTTTAAATAAACTAGAATAATCCAAAAGTGATTGTTCATAATTTTAAACACACTAATATTAAGTCTAAATACACCAAAATTCTAATGATATCACATGTTGGGTGAGTTTAAACTTTTATACAGAATCACACAAAACTTGTACAATTATAACAAATAAACAAAACTATAATATAACAAATCACTATCCACTATCCAACATAAAACAAAAACCAAACACATCATTTTAAAGTATGCCTGCTAATGTTTTTGTTGGCAACAATACACCACCAACAAGCAACTCTTCTTTTAAAAATGAATTTAGTTTTATTTTGAAACAAAATATAATGTTGTGATGATTGTACTTCACAGAATTATTACATATATTTTTACGTTTATGTCGCGTTAGAGCTATTTCAATTCTGATGCATCAATAGAAAATTAAGTAATTCATCCAATATGATATCTAAGAGCAGTAACGGGTTGATTTCGAGATTTTCACACACTGTTCTCGGTATTCAATCACATTTTAAGCCACAATGGTTCAGTACAGAGATACAGAGGAAAGCTTGAGCAGGATGAAATATTGTATGAATATAGTTTCAGGCTTATCATGGGGCTCTTAACACAGTTTATTCTGATTAACGTGATTAATCCAGCACAATAACTGAGCAAACAAAATAACAAGGTGGAAATCTTCCTTTTTGCACAAGCAGTTCAAACTGTGACGGGTATAAGATCATATACTCAGCTGACATACAGAAAATACTTAAAGACATTACGAACAGTATCAAAACTGACTGAAGCATGTGCTCCTTTTTTTAATTTAAATCTTTTTTTTTTTCTAAGTTAAAAAAAGTTTGGTGATTGTAATCATTATTATTCTCTTCCAAATTAAAGCTTCCACAATAAAGGCTGACTTTAAGTCTGCAACATTTGAAGGTGCACAAAGTTTGATGATTGTATCATTAGCATTCTCTTGACAAATAAAGAAAGAAAACTACTAAAGACGGTCCCCACAGTTCTATTCCATTCCAATTAGACAAGGTAAGGTCAAGGCAAAGCTAATTGGGGACATACAGGATTCAACATGTAACACCAAAAACAACCATTTAGGGGAAAGATGATCCAAAACCAGTCTAAAAAGGCAGCTTACATCCCAGAACCTGGAAAACGGACACTAAACCACTAGACAGGAGAAAATGATGGAAAAACTATGTAACACTACCACCCAAAACACCAGTTAGTGCATCACGAGATTGCAAGTAAAACATCATCATGGCACGTTTTCTCGCAAATTAGGTTCTCTCATGTAATGAAGGGTTTTCAGCATTCTAATTGTGAGCCATAAAAGGCACATTTACAGCCTGCAGAAATGAAACTCCGTCCACTGGACTCCTCAAATTCTCATTGGCAGAAGTTTGGCGATGGGTGGGTTTCATATCCAATCAGAAGGACATGAGTCCCTCTCGCATATATTGCACATTTCATGAATTTGGTTAGAACACAAAGTAAAACAAGTATATTATTAATTAATTTAACCCTAGTTTAAATTGCCTTTTGAAACACTCTGTCTTCATTAGAGATGCTTCAGTGGGTTTCCCACCTTGCAGAACTTCACGTCTACATCAATTACATGTATATGTGTTCGAAAAGCGCTTTGACATGCAAGTGAGAGGTTTTAAACATCCTTCTGGGGCCTTTTAAGTTTAACACTGGAAATGTTTACAGTCTCTGAACACACACAGACACAGTAACGCCACCTTCATTTGTTCAATCTACTGTCCCAAGCGTTTCGGGGCTCTTGGCAGAATCATTGGCACGTCTCTCGGTTTTTCCGCAGGCACTCTCAGTTCGTCTCGTAGGAAGACAGCAGCGCAGCGTCGACGGGCTCCATACAGGAAGGGCAAGTGAAGGAGCGCATGAGCCAGGCGTCAATGCAGTCCACGTGATAGATGTGCATGCAGGGCAGGAACCGGATCGGGTCGCCGTACTCAAAGTCCATCATGCAGATCACACACCTGTGAGAAGATGGAAAACATTTTTACATGCAACCAACTAATTAGAATCAAATGTTTTCTGGATATCACGCACTCTTTGATCTTCTTGTCGGACGGCTCTGAGCCCGGGTCGAAGATCCCACGGGGCAGGTGTTGGATGAGCCCGATGCGCTGAGCGATACGGACCTGCTCCTCCTCCGTCAGCTGAGTGGCCAGCCGCGTCTGACTGGGCGTGGGATGGTACACTGGCACCTGCACCCGCTCCTGGGTAGCATTTGATCGCATATAATTAATACAACCCACATGTGGTTAGAGGACACAGGACAGCTTATTAGAAACAGGAGAAATAGATCGGGACATCCTTTGACTGCACACTCTTAAAAATAAAGATTGTTTATCAAAAATAAAGGAATCTTTCCATTTTTTAAAAAAAAGGTTCTTTACAGCAAAAAAAAAAAAAAAAAAAAAAAAAAAGTTCCGTAGATTAAAATCACACTAAGATAAAATGGTTCTTTTAAGAATTGTTCACTGAAAGGTTCTTCGGGGAACCAAAAAAATGGTTCTTCTGTAGCATCACAGCGAAAACCCAATTCTGGAACCTTTATTTTTAAGAGTATGTAGTTTAACAAAATAAAAAAAATTAAGGACCAATTCTCTCTATTAGCATGAATATTACTAGCATATTGTCTGTTTATTAGTACTTATAGAACACATATTAATGCTTTATTATTCAAAACCATATTTTAGATCGCTTAATGATACCTAAACTTAAATATCTACCTTACTAACTATAAATAAGCATCAAATTAGGAGTTTGTTCAGGGGAAAACTCTTAGATTATAGTGTTTCCTATTTTAAAGTGTTACCAATTAATCGCTGATTTTATCCTGTATTTGTAGCCATTAGTAGATATATCCACTTTGTCTAATCATCCAATTTTTTTTTTTTTTTTTTTTTAATAGCATTTTCTCTCTCATTTTAGCTTGGAAATGGCAGTGACAAAAAATAATTTCTTTAAATTTAGAACGTAATAATATGTTTACTTAATTTACAAAAGCCAAACTTTTCCTAAAGATAAAATTACATCGTTAAACTTTTAATCATATTAGTAAAATTTTGCATTCAGAATAACTATATAACACTGATCTTATGGTGACTTTTAATGTTCTTCCAAACATGAGAACACAAAACAAGATATTTTTGAATGCAATAAAATTTATAAAACACAATTAAAATAAATAAATAAATAAATATGTATATATATGATATATATATATATATATATATATATATATATATATATATATATATATATATATATATATATATATATATATATATATATATATATATATATATATATATATATATATATATATATATATATATATATAATCCTCTGTACTTCTGCGGTTGTTTTTTGTTCTTTATATCACATTTCTAGAACTGTTAAATAATGCATTATACTTTTTATTTATTTATTCTGTATTTAAAAACAAATAGAAGGAACTATGTTATTATGTTGCACTTTTGTATTTGCAAAGACATAAGTACAGATTTGTTGCAATTTAAGAAAGCATTCCTTTAAAATGTATGGCAGGCTTTCAAAAATATGATCTGGCCATCATCTTATTATTATACCTTAATATGGTATATTTACAACCTAGAATGCCATTGTAGTGCCTAAGCACCATGTCCAAAACAACCAAGGTACACATTTTCTCAGTCAGAGATCACAATCAATACAACCTACCAAAAATGCATATCAGTGACAAACTGTATTTCTCAAAACCTGCCTACAGCGAACTTTTCCTGTTCCTTTCTAGATCAAGATCACACAGTGACATAGGCTAGCTATTGCTATTACTACTGCAACGTATACTGCCCAATCCGAGCTCGTCTGTAGTCTAGACTGTGTTGTGAACAGCAGCAAGACACCCGGAAAGCTCTCCGATCCTATACTGGCAGACTGACCTGGTAGGGTGGCGGAGGCTCTCCTGGCAGACTCGCCCCCTCGGACTCGTTCAGCAGGGACAGATCATCAGCGCCTTGAGAAGACAGACAGTTCCCCATCGAGCTGACCCTGCACCACACGACAAACCCGCTAAAAACACGTCTAGGTGGCCTTTAAAAGACTCGCCAGGCTTCCGCTGTGTTTAGAGATCGTCCTTTCTGCAGACCGTTGTGTCTGATGTCTGTCTAGTATGTAGAAAAACAAACGCCTCGCCAGACAGCGATCCGATTTTCACACACCCACAAAAGATGTTTTAAAAAGAGGGAATCCTTGAAAACCTATACGTCCCGGCTGGTTTAATCCTTACGGGTGTGCACGGCACGCATGACACATATTATGCACTTGTTATGGCCTGTACAGGGCAATATTTTTAGGTAAGACCTCTTGACGACTCCATATCTCCTTTCATTGTTTACAAACTCTTGGACCGGAAGTGGGTTGATCTGTGCATTGTGGGTAATGTAGTTTAGGTACGGTAAGCTAACGCAAACACATTTTAGAAAACACATTTTGTATGTCTAACACGATTAATTTTATCACATTGTAATTTAATACGTAGTTTCGATATAACTTGATGTTTTATATACTTTGTGTAAAAAATATAGTTAATATAGCCTATTCAATATAATTAATTTTCATGGTGAATCTTATTTTATTTGCTAAATCTTACATACACAAAACCTAAAGCAGTAATTCTAAACCATGTTTTAAGGTAATTATCGTTGAATTTTATGTTTATTGACTGTCTTTAGTGAATTGGTAAAAAAGACAGGCCTATGCAACCATATTTGCAAAAGAGTTTATTGAATAATAAATCATTGAAAAGTAACATTTTGAACTTTATTCTGTCTTTTTAATTAACTGATTAATTTATTTAATTAACCTTCTGTATTAGAATGTTATTCTTTATTTCTATATTTTTAAAAATGCGAATTTGTTGTGTTGTGTTTAGATGGATAGATGTAAATAAATGAATAAATAAATAAATTAGTGCTGTCAATCGATTAAAAAAATAACCAACCAATTGCACTTTTTTCCCTGAAATTATATATATAATTATATATATACTTTTATATTGCAATAATTTCATATACAATCTTCAAATTACTGTAGAAACAACATTAGGCCAGTATCTTTTTGAGTCTGATTCTGATCTTTTTAATATTTGTTTAATGTCATCTTTTTTTTATGACTGAAGGTGAGTATCATAGTATCATGATACCATTACTACTGATGTCTCTATAAAATTGTTTTTCCCCCCTAATATTTAACCATTGACTATAGCCATTCAAAATTACAGTATAATTGAGAGCTATACATTTTAACATTTAGTAGACTTAAAAAAAATAACTTCTAATTTAAGTGAACAATCCTCACATAAACTCATTATAATACATGTCATATTCATATTTATAAGTAGGAAATAGACAGAAATTTAAGGTTATCAAACACTAAATTCTAAATTAGATATGAATCCTTAAATCTCCAAAATGTATTGATTTCCCCTTTTTTCTTTTGTTCTTGATAAACAGACATCACAGCAGCTGGATTATTAGGTTATTTTGTAAATCTGAGCTTTGTCTTTTCATCCATGTCCATGTCTTCTCTGAGGTCATTTTTATGACGTAAAAAAGTACAGAATTTTGCGATTCAGGCATTATTCCAAAACACGAATTCAAACTGTCGTTCCCCTCATTACCGAAGGATGGCGTTGTGTCAGAGAACTACTTCCTCCGCTCCGCCACCACCGAAGAAGAGGACGCAGCGCACCTGACAGACGCGTGTTTAGCCCGCTAGCTAGAGAGCTACACCTCTAAACGCTTAAAACCGGTCCCTCGCTTTCAAAGTCAAAACATTTCCTTTGGATATAAAAGTGCTCAAAGGTCCCGAATCAAGAAGAAAGGAGAAGACAAAGGCAGAGCAGTCATGCAGATCACACTAAAGACTTTGCAGCAGCAGACCATTCAAATAGACATCGACGATGACCAGACGGTATTTACGCGCTTTCTTCAGCTCATTTAAATAAGTTAACTACAAGAAGAAGTAACGCTAGTCGGAACGAATAACTGTTCACGAAAGCAGCATATTTCGAGCGATTTAAGTGGCGTTTATAAGTCATTGGGCGTGTCAGGCGATAGATAAGTTAGATCAGTGTTGTCTGTGTAGGTAATAAATGGATGTCTGTGTAGTGTAACGTTAGTATAAATAGATGCAACTTAAAGTTAGCTTGTCAGGCTCGTGTAACGTTACTATAGAAACATTTAGAGTTGCAGATTATATTTAAAGATTATAACATCATTCTTATAACAGTATTATTAAAAGACAGTATTTAAATAGCTATCAGAGCATGTCTGGTTGCTTAAACCCATGTGTTTTTTTTCTCTGATGTAAATGTGTGGTTTTAGCTGCGAATGCGCCGCACACTCAGGCCGTCTGAGAGAACGAGTTCACAAGCTAATTAATATGAACATGATTATAAGTTGATCCCTTGTCATTTGAGATGTGACTTAAAGCTTAATAAAGTGTTGGGAATACGCATGTTAAATTATTTATTTGAAAACAACGGTGATTAACCAACTCAACTAAATCAAAATAAAAATTCCGGCTCTCGCCTCCGCTCTGTTGCTATGACTCGTCAGGATTGTGTGTCCGATCTCGGTTGCCGAAAATAACATTGTGTTTGAAGCCAAACCAACTCAACTAAATAAAAAAAAAAAAAAAAAAAGAAACACAGAACCTGTATATATTCCATATTCTTGTGTCGCTTACAATTAAAGTCCTTTTCTGATTTTATTGTTGTTTGCAACGTTACTTGACAATATTTTAAAGATATTATTATTATTATTATTATTATTATTATTATTTATTTGGTATTTTGCATGGTCTATTATTGGAGTACTGTCACCCAAGTGGGAGTTTTAACTTAATCTTATCACTCAGCACACCTGGTTAAATAAAGAGTCAACTCTCTCCACTGGGTTTTAATAATTGTAATTATGGTTTTGACTCAGGTGAAGGCATTGAAAGAGAAAATTGAGGCTGAGAAGGGCACAGAAAGTTTTCCAGTAGCGGGACAGAAGCTGATCTACGCTGGGAAAATCCTGCAGGATGATACGCCCATCAAGGAGTACAAAATCGACGAGAAGAACTTTGTGGTGGTGATGGTGTCAAAGGTCAGAATCTGGAGATTTAACCACTGGCCATCTGAAATAACATAAATTTGACAAAATTAGACAAAATGTTTTAATTTTTTTTTTTAATTTTTTTTTTCTGTCCAGACAAAAGCATCAGGACCGCCCGCTCCATCCTCAGAACCACCCAAATCTGCCCCTGCTCCTTCCTCTTCCTCCTCCTCCTCTCCTCCTCCTGTTCCATTCCCTGCAGCCATTCCCATCCCCAGTGACGAGTGTTTAGATGACCCTCCTGCAACCATCTCGCCTGCGCAGAGCCCTGACGGGTGAGACCCAAGCAGAGGAGATTTCATTTTTATATACATTGCTTAACATGATTTAAAATGACCCTCAATATTAAAAGTTTGTTACAGAGCTTTTGTACTGTACAAGCAGTGCAGCGATAAATAAATCATTAATCATAATGTTTGATTTGCAGTGGCACAAGTCTCAGAGCTGGTGGGGAAGATGCGTCTTCAACATTAGGTAATGAAAGAATCATGCTTCATCAGACTGATTATGATTAGTCTTGAAGGTTAAGTTGCAGTTGAGGTGTAAAGAAGCATTCATTAAGAAACGTAGAGTTGGTTTTTGTCTCCCAGATGTTCATGCACATGTGTTTTGCAGTCACAGGTCAGGAGTATGACGCCATGCTCACAAACATCATGTCTATGGGCTATGAGAGAGAGAAAGTGGTGGCTGCACTCAGGGCCAGTTATAACAACCCTCACCGCGCTGTGGAGTATCTGCTCAATGTGAGTGTGCTTGTCATACAGACACATGCTTCTCATGCTTTTTCTTTCCAAATGCATTTATAATGCCAGTCACACTTGCTCATTTCTTTATCATTATTCTTGTGTATTTTTTAAGAGCACTCCATGCATGTTTGTGAATCTGATGTGCTGTTGTGTCCTGTCTTAGGGGATCCCTTCTGTCCCAGTGCAGGAAACCAGACCTGCTCCAGCTCAGCTCCCCACAGACACACAGCCCGCAGAAGGTGAGAGAAGTGTGCTTAAAAGGTGTTTATTCAAATGAGAGGAACGATGATTTAAAACAATCTACGCTACCATTCAGACGTTTGGAGTTAGAAGGAAATCTCTTCTGTTCACCAAGGCTGCATTTATTTGATTAGAAATACAGTAAACAGTAATATAGAATTTTTTTCTGAATATATTTTAAAGTGTAATTTATTCCTGCGATGCAAAGCTGAATTTTCAGCATCATTGCTCCAGTCTAAAGTGTCACATGATCCTTCAGAAATCATTCTAATATTCTGATTTGATGCTCAAGAAATATTTTTGATTATCAATGTTGAAAACATTTCTGCTGCTTAAATATTTTGTTAAAAAAAACAATACTTCTTAGTATTATTTAACAATCTACTTTTAATAGGCATTTAATGATTTGAATCAAATAAAACACACATTCAGATCATTGGAACATTACTGTCATTAGAAAATACATTGACGGTATTCAGTATACTGCCATACCTACCATAAAGACAGACTGGTGAGTTGACCGAGCGCTTGATGTTGTGTTAGGTGAGAATCCGCTGGAGTTCCTGCGCTCTCAGCCGCAGTTCCAGAGCATGAGGCAGGTGGTCCAGCAGAACCCGTCCTTACTGCCGGCCCTCCTGCAGCAGCTGGGACAGGACAACCCTGAACTACTGCAGGTGAGCAAACATCAAAGCCTCACAGAGTCCGTTTGTACACAGTCTAGGTCTTTTACTCAGTGTGTTCATGTTTCATTGACATACTGACCGCAGCAAATCAGCCAGCATGAGGAGCTCTTCATGCAGATGGTGAATGCACCAGTGGGTGAGGGCGAAGGCGAGGGCGGAGAGTTTGCAGATCTGGGTGCCATCCGTGACGAAGAGGCATCTGACAGTTACATCCCAGTGACGCAACAGGAGAAAGAAGCCATCGATAGGGTGAGTGAATGCTACTGAACCGGACATCTGACCAGACAGATTACCTCCTACCATATTGAACCCTTTTTGTGTTTACTTTTGGTGAGTTTGAATGCAGTTCCCCCAAATAGCTTAGCTAATAGCTTAGATATTAACTTCCACCCATTTCTGCAGCTTAGTTTGTGATACCTCACACCAGTGTTATTTTGAGATTGTTAGGGTACTATTGTTAGTTTAAATTAGCTTTTATCTGTCTATTTTCTGTTTAAAAATGTTGAAAACGGGTTTTGCTGCTTACTATTTTTTAGCAGAAACTCTAATACAATTTAAAAGAACAGCATTCATTTACAGAAATCAGAACAAACAGAAATCTTTTGTACAATTTTTAATGTCTTTACTGTCACTTTTGATCAAGTTAATGCATCTTTGCTGAATAAAACTATTTTTTTTTTCTTACCCCAAACTTTTGAATGGTATCATATCACAGTTTCTTCAAAAATATGAAGCAGCACAACTGTTTTCAACATTGATGAAAAGAAATGTTCCTTGGGCATCAAATCAGCATATTAGAATGATTTCTGAAGGGTCATGTAATAAACTCAAGTCACACAAATGGAAAGCAAATAATTGAGCCTGTCTGTTTTTCTCTCTCAGTTAAAAGCTCTGGGGTTTTCAGAAGCTCTTGTGGTCCAGGCGTACTTCGCCTGTGAGAAGAATGAGAACCTGGCCGCAAACCTCCTGCTCAATCAGAATTTCGAAGACGAATGAGAGTCGCAGAGAGCCCACGTGCCCCCTCCCCCGCCACCACACAAGCACTGCATCTACTCGGGACACCGGTTTCCCCCCATTATTTCTTTGAGTTTACAAGTCAAGGGGAGACTCGCAGACTGGTTGGGGACGGGGCGGATGCAATCACTCGGTGAACAAATTCCAGTGGAATTGACAGCATTTGGGGCACTCTAGCATGTTGAAGAAGTGTGCTTGCACGTGTGAATGCACGTTCCCTTAGAGAATATTCGACTTAATCAGCATCAATTGAAAGCAAACGCTCTCATAGTAGTATTATGGGCTCTGAGGAGGCTAGATGTGGGCATACGCCTTTGCTTGTATGTTTTTAGTTGGGAAAAGGATTAAAAATGTCTAATGGAGGATTTTATATATTTCTCTGAAATAAAAGATACTTCTGTATTTCTCCCAGCACACACCTCTGACGAATGTGATAACAGCATTGAATATGAAACAATTAGTCCAAACTATAGCATTTTTATAACATTCTCAGCAAAAAAATGACCTGTTTTGTAAATGAATCCAAATTGTGTGGAATATCATAATCATAGTGATGATCATTACAGGTTTGAATGTACTTGAATGGAAGAAACACGATAGGTCACTTGTCCTATTTAAAGTCAACATGAAAAGGCAATTGCAAGCTGTTTAACTTCTGTAATCTGATGTATTTGCAAGTTTAGTCTAATTCACAAAAATGCAAATGGGACTCAAAAATGAGGGAATTGTTCCTTATTGCATGACATTTTAAGTTATTTTGATGAAAGATTGCACTAAACGTAAAGTCGATTTCATGTTGACCTTAAAAGCTTCTTATTTAAACTTTGATTTCCGTTAACTGTTGGAGCAAAACAAATCTCTCAGATATAAATAAGGATAGTTTTTCTTAGACATTAGCTCTGCTTATATTAATACGAGAGGACCAACCTGTATGTTAAACAGCAACAGAGGTTTTTGGCACACTAGAGCTCACTGCATTTCAGAAGCCAAAAGCAGAGACCTGTTACAGCATGATGATACTTTGTGCTGCCAAATTCTTAAGTCCTGTCAAAGACAGATTTTTTTTTAATCATATTGGTGTAAAGCTGACAATGGGTTCATGTATCGAGACTAAAGTCTTGTAACATTCACCTCTTACAGCAGCTTAAACACATTAAAATATTCTCCATCATAACAAAAAAACTACACTTTTTAATCTAATAGCAAAAAAGCCAGAAACGTAGTGGCCAAACTGCCAGAAAGAGTAGACTTTTGTTTACTTATCAGCAAGCCTACATGAAGTCTGACCTAGTGGATTTTTGGAACTATAAATAAAAAGTCATTTTTGATCAATGCATCGAATATAACAAGAGCCGAATAATGTATTGTTAAATTCTTTCATGTATTAACGTGGTGGTTAGTAATTAAACACATCATATCACTATAGATTCAAATCCCATGAAATCAATAAATTTTTTTTTTTTTTTTTTAGCAATTAATCATTTATTATAGCTATTTTAACTCCCCTGGGAACAATAAAATCTTATTGCCAAGAAAAGTTTAATAGTGTGGCATTGATTTCTCACCATAAAACAAACACATATCAGAATCTTTGTACAGTCAAGAACATCATTTATTCAATCAGGTGCTGCTCTTTACAAACATTTTAGTTTTTTATAATGGAAAAGAATCTGTAAATAACACATGCAGATTGCCAAAGGCTCCAAAGACTCTCTTGAACTGAGAGAACTGAAACAGATATGCGAACACAGAATCAAAACAAACAAAACAAAAAAACAAAAATAACATCTAAAGTAGAGACACAATCTGGGTAGATTGTGAATTAATGTTTGCAACTAAAGTTTAATAATCCTGACACTAGCCAGTCAAAATTAATACATGTTAAAAAAAATATAAATCAATTATAATAAAAAAGAACCTTAATCACTTCAGCATGGTGTGCATGTCAAAAATAATATACATTAATTAAAATGTCAATGGATTATTTTAATTAAGATGACCAAAGTGTCATACTATGCATGCAAAGCATCTCAATGGCAGTTGCTCGACTGGCACATTGTTCCCGTTTCTTTAATGTTATAGTTGTGGTGTAAACGTGCATGCTTTAGGCCTCTTTCTTTAATGTTATAGTTGATTTATGTAAACTTCTCTATTCTTATAGAATCAGAATTATTTTAAAGATTATTTTAATTATTTAATTATAATATTATAAAAAAACATAATAATACTATCACCCAAACACCCTAAAACAACTATTATTCTCCACTTCCACTAAAAATTGTTCACTGCTGAAACATCTACTTTAATGATTAATATGGTGCTTACAAAAATGCATGGCTTGAAGTATTTTAAGTGGAGCAGATGGGATCGAACATGTAACCTATTACTAGTCCAACCACTGACACAAAGCTGCCTCCACATCTGGATCAGTAATTGTAAATGCAGGTCATATTATTCTTAGTGCACTGTCCTCTTATTTAATCGGTGCATAAGGTGCATCAGGCAAGTTCTTTAAACAGCTGTCCTCAACCACTAAAAGGTGCTTTAATTTCAACAGTCAACAGTGAGACTTTTGAATTATGACTAAAATGGAAATAAATACACACACACAAACATGACAGAGTTATTGTGCATCTTCTGGTTCAGCGCTCTCCACCAAAAAAGATTTGGTACCACCAGGACTGCACCGCTTCCCAAGACACACCGGTACTGCTGGTCTCAAATGTAGGGAGGGTGAGCGGGTCGGCCCCGGGTCAGTTTGTACTCAGAGCCCACTGCGTTTGACCAAAGAGCGAGACATGTGTATGATATAAACATGTGAAGCATACAGACAGGGATATAACAGAGTTTACAACATCTTGTCAAGAGAAAAAGGTTCAACAAGTCTTTCATCAAAACTAGGGAGAGGGAGGAAAGATAAGGATAGACATCTACGGCGCCTAGAGCGAGAGACTGATAAAGACAGTACAGAGAAAAAGGGACCCAAATATTATTATTTTTTATCTTTTTTCATCATCGTACAATAAAAAGAACAAAATCACATCCATTTTCTTGTAGTACTATATACTGTGAATACGGCTTGAGAAAGCTCAGAAGGAGGAGAGACGGGTGTTCATCATTTACAAGATGGTGTCTGTGAACAAAAGGCACTTTGAAATCGGACAACCTTTAAATGCTCACCTATACACTACAGCACGAACACAATGGGAGCTCATTTACATAGAGGAAGTGTTTCCAGGACGATACGGGGTGGCCGTGGTGCACTGATTTTTTTTTTCTTTTCCAGATGCATTTTTTGCTTCTCGTCTTGAACCACATGTGCTCTAAACTACAACTAACGAAACCCTACTCACATTAACATCGACACAATCTCATCTAAATGAAGCAGAGATTTAGAGCAAATGTGATCTGATTGCTTGTGACAAACCCTCTACTGCAGGGTTATTCAGATCTTACCCTCGAGGGCCAGTGCACTGCAGAGTTTAGCTCCAACCCTGATAAAACACGCCTGAGCATGCTAATCAGTGTCTTCAGGATCATTAGAAAATCACAGGTAGGTGAGTTTGATCAGGGTTGGAGCTAAACTCTGCAGTGCACTGGCCCTCGAGGGTAAGATCTGAATAACCCTGCTCTACTGTATTCTTAATCGTGACACTTCATTATGGCCACTCCAACCAAAACATGCTTTTCATAATAATCATCTGTAATAACGTAACTTCAAATCCCCCTGCTATGATCTTATTAACTACTAGCTAAGAAATCAACAATCTTAAAATTTAAATATAATCTACTCTACTTCTGCAAAATGACAAATAAATAATGCAATTCAGGTGTGCATTTTTATTTTTATTTAATTTTTGAAGGTGCTGTGATCTGAATTGTTATGTATTATATCGCAATTGTGGAGTACTATCATAATTTATTATGCAACTTTATTGCACATTTTAACAAATTTACAACATGAATTCAATGCAACAACATTCCCATTACTCCCATTTATGATCAACCCAAAAATAATATAATTCACCATTTGTCCCATTTGTCCATTTGACTTGACTTTTGAAGAAGTAAGAATGGGCACTGCTTTCTTAAAGGTTGTAGTAAAATGCCTTTTGTCAGAACCAAAATATATATATATAAAAATATGAACCCCCCTTAGTAAATACAAAAGAGAAGAAGAGAGAAACAGAGGCTTGTAAAACTTGTCTCGTCAGAAACAGTTGTTCTGGTGTGGTATTATTCGCATATGAGTATCAGAAGCACCAGTATATTCTTTTCTTTCATTTTGTCATAATACATTTGCTTTTGTAAAATCGTTCCTTCGGCTCCCACCCCTAGAATAGTTTAAAAACAAAAGCTTACAAATAAAACATTAAAAAAGATAAATGAAAAGTAAAAATTAACTTCCCCGCTTTAACGTTTACAAAGACTGGGATTCTTTTTGTGGCCCTCGTGTTTAGAGTCCAGGAGCTTGCAGACTTCAACTTTTTTTTTTGTTTTTTTTTTTGTCTTTGTTTTTTTTCACTTGCTTCACTTTCTTAAAAATCTGAAGACAAACACAGATATCTACCCAACACATTGCACACGGCTCAGTCCACATAGAACTACTTTTTTCTCTCGATAATAACACTTTTCAACAAAGAGAATTTTTGATTTCTCTGAAAAATTTGTTTCTGTTCTGAAGGTGTATTTGTGTCCTGTTTTTGATCTGCACTGACCTGATATGACAGTTCTGGCGAGATGATCTGATGTTTTTGGGTTTAACACGTTTGGACATTTTCCGACGACATCACTGACTCGGGTCAAAGGTCAAAAAATAACTAGACTGCCATAGAGCTAATTTCAAAGCGGAAGAACTATACATATGTCCATATATATATACACACACACAGTATGAGTACGATATGTTCTGGATAACATCTATCTATAAATATGATGTTTGCAGTTGCTCATATGCTGTTTGCCAAGCCCATGACACATACTGTACATATTTTCTGTAGCTTATACATGAAGTGAAGACCCTGAATTGCATGTAAAGGGGACACTGAGGCACTTTGATGTGTTTCAAGTGAATGATGAAATAGTCAGCTCTCAGCCAATCAGAGTCCCTGACCATGTGATTGACAGCCAGGCAGTCCAGTTATTTAGTGAGGTCAGTGGTTTAGATTGTTTGTATTGAAAACATGACTTTCTTTTTTGAGTTCACCTAATAGTTAAATGCGCTGTACTTTAAATAGGGTGCATATTGTAAAATCATGTTTGATACAGGGATTTGAGTTTAAAGGTTTTCCCTTTGTCCTTTAAGGAAGTGGGTGTGTGTCATAGTGCAATGTTTGTGTATGTGTGCATGTATCTACTTTAGTTGAGCACTGTGCTGATAGGCTAAATGAAATGGCAGCCGTGAGTAGATTGTCGTGCGAGTCAATCTGTACGGGTGAACTGAAACGAAAAAAAAAAAAACTGTCGACATAATAGCCATGGTAAATAAATAAACAAAACTGTCAAGTGATAGAAAACATGATTGGCAGGAAGGGCAGAGCACTGTCGACATAATAACCATCAAAAACATCTAATTAATGAAGCTCTAAAAGGAAAACTTGAGATTGTCTGTTTGTTAGTCACATTCTAGTTGAAGGAGAGCTGATCTTAACCTGTAACTCGGAAAAACAAAAAAGCACAATTCCACATGCAGTTCGATATGCCGGAGCAGAAGCGGCTACGTTATGCAAACTAAAATCGCACAAAACCAGAAAACAAACACAAGTGAAAGGGTGAATGTCACAAAAACACATCCAGGTCACATTCCAGAATCAAAATAAATTAATTAAAAAAAATTATATTTTACAAAATGAAACTGAAGCCTAGTTTTGGCTCACTGAGATTGCTTGCATTGTGACAATATTTTTATGACAATTAAGCATTTTCATCCAGAATTCTCGTTAGTAAATTAGTAAAAGTAAATTATGGATGAAAAGGTTATTTATTATTATTTTAGATTTTATTTAATTTTTTTGCATTAGCATTTCAGAAAAAATTGCTTTGTTTTTATGACCATTTCACAATAAATAATTATTAATTAAATAAGCTTTTTAAAAAAAAATCACATCTTATTTTATTATGTCTGTCTAATTTTGGTTTTGGGGTGATATATGACCTGAATTTTTATTTTTTTATTTTTTTGACATTCACAAAAAAAAAAAAAAGTACTGCAAAACCAAACGCAAAGTAAAGCAGAAGAAGCCCTTGTTTGCAGGGCTGACTGTAGGATATTGATGCACAAGCACTGATTGATCGATGGTAGCAAAGAGCACAAATATACACGCAAAAAAACCCTCAATATCACACTAAAATCATTTATGACTAAAAAAACCACCGCCCTTAAAACACAAAAAACACAAAAAAAAAAAAAATGATCGTTGAGTCACAAGCTTGACATTAAGGTCACTCAAGGCCATATGTGCATATGTTTAGGTGAATCTGTCTATCAAACCTAAAAAACACTTAGCATTACTCTAGAACTCAAATCACGTGTGTGTATTGCTCTGCTGGTACTCATCTGTTACAAAACATGGAGCCTGACTCCAAGCCCAAAGCTTCTGTCATCCCTTATCATTAATCACATTGCATACGTTTAGGTGAACTGCACTCGGTTAGTGTTATCTGTTGTTTCGCTCACAGTCTATTGCTTGTCAACTGGTAAACAGTGAGAGGATGCCGAGTTCACACTGCACTGGAGGGCATCACCAAAATCATCAAATCCAGATAAGGAAATCTAAGCCTGAGCCAATCAGAAGGCTTCAGCCAAGTCTCTCCATCCAATCACACGTGTCCGACATCATCCAGGTCACATGTCCGTTTCAAATGTCCCTTTTCAATGATTTCATGAATAGAGTTCTGACTAGGAAGAGATGGATTTCCTCACCATGGCATATGACTGGTGGATGAACAAATTAAAGAAAGGTAGATGGGATTGGTCAATGTGCTGGATGTCTCGGGAACACGATGAAGACGTCGGTGTGTCGTTCCTATGTTTGGTTCTCCGAGCTATCCAGACTGGCAGGGTAATGCTGAAGTCTTCCAGATCCCTCGATCCAAAGAGGGTGTCAGCGGTTTGGGGAATGGTGTGTGTATTTGTGCGTGTGTTTGTGTGTGAGAGAGACTTTACAGGGGGGCGTGTGGGGAAGTTCCATACTTAGCTTTGTGACTCCATTTCCAGTTTTCATTGTGGATTTGTGTCTGTGTGGTTTATGAAAAGTCTCGTCAAAGGAACCATGACTGAAAGAAAAGGAAAGTAATGAGAGTCATTTTCCAAATAACCTTAGTTAATAAGTTTCATAACCACATTTTTAAATGTCTGAGTAAAAGAGTTTTCTTAAAAAAATAGAAATTGTTTGCTCAAACAGGGAAATTCTGTTCATGTACTCATACTCATGTCCCAAAACGTTCTCTCTCCCATTGAACATTTTTTAACAGAATTTAAGTTTGCAATATGTGAATATACACAGACTTGCATGAGATTTGAAATATACAGTGGACGGATTTGAGGGGAGAGTTTTCAGCAAATAATGACTGTGTTGGAAAGCTTGAACACAGTTTGGAGTATAAATGAATACTTTTATTCAGCAAGGATGCACTATATTGACCAAAAGTGACAGTACAGACTTTTATAATGTCGGTAAGCAAAGTTCTCACAAAAATGTTTTCAACCTTGCTAATAATGATGTTTCTTGAGCAGCAAATCAGCACATTAGAATGATTTCTAAATGATCATGTGACACTAAAGCTTTGCATCACAGGAATAGAAAACAGTTCATTGAAATTAAATTAATTCTGTCATTTTGATCAAATAAATGCAGCCTTGGTGATTATAAGAGATTTTTTTTTACGAACTTTTTAAAGTTGGTAAAGGCAGAAAGTCGTGGTTTTGGAATGACATGAAGGTAGGGACAGTATATGAAAACTATTCAAAAGAATGTTTACTGTTGAGTGAACCATTCCTGACAGTTTGACATTTTTATCAGTGCAGTGTGACAGTTCTCAGAATTACCACTAGAGTACAGTGGACACAATATAAACACTCACACTATGTCTACAGACCAGCTCAGAAATCTCAGTGTCGCTGCTTCCCCGCAAAATAAATGCTTAAACAAAGCTACTGCTGGTTTTAGTATGGTATCTAGAGAGAAATACTTGACTTAAGAAGTTTGCTGATTTTTGACTCACTAGAAGTTCTAGAATCTGTGGATCCCTGTGGGACCCATATTATATTTCTGTCTTTCTCACTGTAATCCCCAGTAGTGGTGTCCATCCTTTTTCTTAAGTTGTCTCCTGTTGAAGTTCATGTTCAACTACCTATGACATCATGTCTGGTTGCTGAGGGCAACCAGACAGTCGGGACGTGACACCCTCTCTCTGCCCATATTTTTCTAAATGGTTCACACAATGTAATACCATCTCAAAACCACTTAAAACAAACTTAAAACAAACCAAAACACACTCCTTAACACAAACAAATCCACATGAACGTCACAGCACCTCCATCTGAAATTTTTTTAAATGGTTTATTCATCAGTTAGAAAGTAAAAAACGAAGGATAGTACAAGGAGGATAGTACAAATGACCCTCTCACTGACTGACAAATCTTACCGAGCCCAAACTTAAAAAGACTGAAACTTAGAAAGTCACTGTATATAACTGTTCTAAAAGTAATGCAAAACGAGACTTTCATTGCTGGTAGATTTTCTAATTCAACCCGCCTTTAGCAGATGAGGCATTTTGGATGCTGCGAGTGTGTAAATGTTTATGCAGGACTTTATGACAGAAAAAAAGAGGACACTGTAAAGTCATACTTACTTTCTTACACAATAAATCTGATGAATCATAAGACATTTGGTTTTGGAATCAGTGAGGAGGAGGAGGAAACAATTGTTTCCATGTGTACGGTCTTATTGTTAGTGCTTGTGGTTTTGGTAGCTGGTGCGAGTAGGAACACAGCCACAAAATCCATTTGAAATGATCAGCGTGTCCCTCAGCAAACCCCCAGAGAGCCGCTGACTGCTACCAAACACACGCACATAACAGGGCTCAGACCCACCATACTCGCTGATCAAAAACACATGATTGATGGATGGACTGAAAAGGCTGCTATTTTCAATTTAAAGGAATATTCTAGGGTATTTTCCACTTAAATGTCTACGCACCACATCTTTAGCATGATGTTGCTGATGAGCACAGACTCATCCCTCAGCGTGTATATACAAACAGGACATGATTTTACAGTAAATACACTTTCAGTGGAAGCCTACCAGACAAAGCGGCCTGAGGGTCTGAACACAAAAATTATCAGAATCAAATAAAAATGTACAAAATAAACAAAAACTTAAAAAATAATCCTCAACTTAAACTCTAAACACCAAAAAAAAATTTACCATTTGTATACACACATCACATTTGTTTATGCACGCATTTTCAGTGGTAAGCCAATCAACAGCATGCCACACATGTCCCTAAAGTAAATCTGCATGTATGCATGTACCTGAGTCTGCTGTGGGATGTTCAGAAAGTTGTTGTCCCGTGATCCGATGCCGACAAACCTGTTGGAAGCTGTGGAGCCTGGCGCTGGGTATGCTGCTGGGACACACACACGTCTGTCAGCATTCACAGCTGTGATGTTTGTGTTTGTATTGTAAAGATTTTAATAAGAAGCTCATATCTGAATTACTGGCACTAAAATGTAAAATAAACAAGTGACTTGAAGGTGAAGTGCACATTAGCGGCACTAAATGGGGTTGCAATCTGTTTGAGTAAATCAAGGAGTCAAGGTTTGGCTGGATAGCACTGGCCATTTAGCACCTGCTGAAAAAACAACAAACAACAAAATAACAAAAACAAACTAACTATTATAAAATACAAAATATTTACTTTACGAGTCAGTAACCAGCAGGAATGGGACATACAGATTGGAATTATTATTTAATATTAATTATATTAAAAAAATTTTTAAATAAAAAATATTCTTAAATAGTAAACCTTGAATTCTAGTAGATGTTTTGATGCTGCTGACAGATTGTTTTTGGAAACATCTAATGGACTTTATGTCTTCTGCCTCCTTTAATGACACAGCTTAGGATATTCACTATTGAAAGGCTTGGCACTAAGAACCCATAATCAAACATAACCAAGTGCACCAGCCAAAAAACTGTCATTGAGATGAATGGGAATGGTAATGGATAGATTTCTCTAGGTATTGGAGTCCTTCTTGGACCAAAGGCAGACAGAATGAATGCCTGATATATATCTGAAATCTATGTCTGTCGCTGGTTGCACAAAATCTTAACAGTGAGTTACACCAGCATCAACTGATTTGTAGAAAATGGATTACTTTCCTTGGAGTACTATAATAACTAAATTTGCACACTCAATATGAGCTCAAATGTTTGTGTTTCAATAAATGGCTGGAGCCATTTATTGATGCCATGAAGATTAAACTGGAGTTGAAAAAAAAAAAATCTGACTCTCATTTAAAAATGACAATTAAAAAAACATTCAAACATTTTAAAATTAAATTTTAAATTCAAATATTAAATTCAGGGCAGTTAAAAACATTCAAACATTTTAAAAAAAAAAATTAAATTCAAATATTAAAATCAGAACAAAAAAAAAATGAAAAAAAAAAAAAGGTCATTTTCAGTTGAAAAAAAAAAAAAAAAAAAAAAAAATCAAACATTTTTGAATTCACTTTCAAATTCAAATTTCAAATTCAGGGCAGTTTTGCGGAGTGGACTCCATGGAATATGAGGAGCATTTATATCATAACAGAAAAAATAAAATTTGTTTGTGTGTGATTTACTTAATAAAAATGAAAAAAAAAGCTGCTGTGTGGAAAAGCAAAAACACCGAAAGATGGAAGGTAAAAAAAAAAATACAACAATACAACAAGCTGATACACAAACAACAAGATATGAAATGAAATAAACGAATGAGGAAAAACAAAGAAAGAAAAAGAACATTCACGAGTAAGAAGGGAAAAAAGGAAGGGATGGTCTTCTCATAGATTTGCTCAACCAGGCTCCTCTTTTTGCCCACCCGCCCTGCTGACAGCACCCGACACACACACATCCCAAGCAAAGACCCACAACCCAGTGCCGCCTGCTCTCACACACTACCAGACACATTACAGATCCCTTCACCTGCACGTCTACACACATTTCCTTTTTGTATTTAGCTTGAAGTGTCAATGGAAAGGCGCTCTCGCTGAATGTGGGGCGTCATTTTTTGTTTGTTTGTTTGGAGTCCATGCCAGCTGCCCTGAATTTGATCTCTTGAAGGAAGAAAAGAAAGAAAGGAAAATGAAAAGTGAGAGTGATGAGGAGGGAGGCTGATCTATGGGAATGATTGGCTGGTGTTCTTGCTTTGATTCAGCCAATGAGAGGCAGCAAAGTGTCTCCATTCCCATTCAATTGCAAAAGTCAGTGACTGATTGCAATTGGATAAATAAAAAAAAAAAAAAAACAGGATGAAAAGGGAATAGAATGAGAAAAAATGAACAAAGAAAAAAGTCAGATGGAGAAGAGCAGGGCATCTAAAGCCAGAAATTTAATTCACGCAAGTACGCAAACAGGAATCCTTAAAATAGCTGAGCCTGTTGTTTTATTATCCAGATAGCTTATCATGAACATGTTAATCTTTTAACTAACCTAAAGTAACTTTGAGAAAACTGACTGTAGAAGATATTTTTATGCAAACGGCCTCAATGCGCTCGATCCCGAGGAACTATTTGCGTACTTGCGTAGGGTATGTTTCGGGCCTAATGGTCAAAAGTCGTGGTTCTATCACTCAAAGAGTTGATGCAGCGGTAATGGGGCATTTCGAGGGCTCTGGTGGGTCTGGTGCTTGAGCGGACACTTACAGGGCGAGGCCGGGGAGCCGACTCCACTCTCGGGGTGTGTGTGGCTGGGTTTGTGCTCGGGCAGGGGGAGGGGCATCGGCACCGGCCGCGCTACCGGAGGAGGAGGAGGTGGCAGCAAGAAGGAGCCGGGCAGTTTGCTCTGACCGCTCCCGTTAGGCTGCAGATACACACACACACACATACAGATGGTGAGGGGGTGAAAGAGGCACACGCACTCACACACTCACACAGATACAGAAATGTGGAGGCATGCAATCACAAAGGGTGAGATTGGAATGTTGCAAACGTACAAAGACATTCAAAAATTAATAAACATACACAGAGCTACTAAAGTGTCATGAAACATGCCATTTTAGTTCAGATCGAAAAATGCAAAAACAAAATTCTCTCCAGCCTACATAAATAAAAAAATGATCCTAAACTCACAGACGTTGATTGCTAAAAGTTAATCATGCTACTGTTTCTTTTTTTAAAAAGGCTATCATATTTGAATTAAATAACAACTATCAACAATAAACAATACATAATAAAAAAATGACTACTGCTGCTACCAACTAAAAAGACTATTTTCAATAATCCATACTGTATAGGTAAATGGGGACTGGGGCTGCGAGCTACAAAAAGGACATAAAAGCATCATAATAGTAGTTAATATGATGTACATAACATTTCCATTCTTAAATCTTATGATTTTTCATGATTTAAGTTTCCCCTTATTTTTGGAAAATAATATAATTTAATATAAGGAATGATTAGATATTACATATAACTTATAATACACCAATTACCATATCAATTACAACATACATGAAACAAAATCAAACACACACAAACCATGAATCTTTGACTTTAAACCCAGAGGAAGAAAAACATAACATACAATCATTGTAGACACTACCACATCTGTTTAAAAAGAGTGTTTTAGTGTTTCATGACACTTTGTATAACAAATGAAGCGATGAAACTGAAATCAAAACAAGATAAACGGAAACTGTCAAGTGTTAGATAATGAAGAGAAAGAGAAAGGAAGAGAGGAGAAGAGAGAGGGACTTTAGCAGAGATGTGTGTCAGTAAGTGTGTGTGTGTATGTCCACTGGTGCTGTGTGAATCATGATGGTGTGTGTGTGTGTGTTACCTGTGCCCCCGGCTGCCCCGAGCCATCAGCACAGACGAACTGGACGAACTCTTTGAGTGGGTCCTGATGGTGGTGATAGCGGATGGTGGGGTGGGTGAAGTATGGACTGGACTGCTGGATGATGGAGGGAGCAGGAAAATGAAGGGCAGAGGCTGAGGCACGCGGACTCCCTGAGAAAGAGAGAGAGAAAGAGTGAGTTAAGTGTGTTGTAGACACAGTGTATTGTGCTATTAGAGTTATTAGAATTTGTGTGTGCTCATATAAACCTAAATTCTTAGACTTTGTCTCTCTTTAAATGATGTCCTAACCTTAATGGAATAGCTCACCAAAAAAAAGTAACATTTTAACATTTATTCATCCTCATTTACCATATAATAAATGTGAATGGGGCTCCAAAAAGGACAAAAAAGTGCCAGAAAAGTCATTTATATGACTCATGTGCTACATTTTAAGACTTCTGAACTCATACTGAACTAACTTTTTAAAACTCGTACTGAAACCTCCTTAAAGACTCTCAGTTTCATGTTTAATTAAAAAAATGATTAATTAAATAGTCTTGGGTCAATAAGATTTTAAAAATGTTTTTGAAAAGAAGTCTCTTCTGCTCAGCAAGGCTGCAATTTTTTGCTCAAAAATACAGTAAAAACTGTAACATTGTGAAATATTGTTACAATTTAAATGAGATTTTTTTTCTATTTGAATATATTAGAAATACTCACTAACACCCCACAAAAAATTATAAAAAAACAGCTTATTAAAATCATAGCGTAACATCCACCTCTTACTAAACACATAAAAAAGCATCTTAAAGAAATCAGCATAAAATATCACACATTTCCCCAGGAGCCACAAAGAAGTCAGGCAATTGGAAATCACATGAGGAAATTATTTTACTGACACAATTTTCATTTGCTTTTGAGCTGAACTGTTTGTCTTTAAGATGCCATTTCCACATTAACAGTGTCTTTTTCCTTTTATCTATCTCATAGCCTGTCCCCTTTTTTATTGTATAAAAAGAGCAGCCCTCTTTTCTGCATCACATCTTCTTAATCCAGGGTGCCAACAAACACACAGGAGCCAGGCGCTATGGGGTGCCAACAAACACACACACACACACACACACACACACCTTCACCACACCAACACACACACACACACACACACACACACACACACACACACACACACACACACACACACGCAAGCAAACGCACTCATAAACGCCCTAACACACAAACAAAAATGGTATCTTCTCAATCTCCACAAGAGTTATTCATCACTCACAAAAGCAAACCACAGTTTCTCTTTCACAACACCAGCCAACATCCATCCATAACTCACACAAACGCATTAGAAACGGCAGCGACTCATGTGCATGCAGTCTGCCCTCGTCTCCCGGCTTAACGCAAACCTTGCTTTTTCCACCGTCTTGACTCTACATAAACATTCTAACCAGAAGAGTCTGCTGGAGAAAAACTTCCATAGTCACACGCACGTTTAATCCATTTAAAGCCGCCGCTCTCTGTCCCGCTGACCTTTACTTGATTAGGGCACGCCGACTGCAGACAGACCCGAATGGATAGCAATTCTGTGCTTTTCCCAGGGCCATCGGATGGGATTAAACATCCGGGACGTCAGGGAGAACACGGGAGAGAGCTTTGAATCGCTCTCCTTTGGATGGGAATGGAGATGTTTGGAGCAGCCTGCGAGACTGCGGTCTTAATGCCTCTGAATATCATCGTTTTACTGACGGGATTTTCATGGTGCTCCGAATGCGCCTGCCAAGAAGAGCCCGATAAGAGTACCCCCCCCACCTCACCACCGATCATCTTCCCCACATACACATGCTCTCCTTCACATTTTGTCCTCTGCCAATATGAATGACAGCATGTCTGTATAACAAGCAACATGCTCGCTGGCTAATTTTAAAAACGGAGAGAGCGAAACGTACAGTTTTTATATGATTCTCTTGGTCACGCATCTGTTACACATTGGGAAGCGTTCTAAACGTTCCCTCATGGCTTCCCCTGTTTGTGTCTCCGTCCCCCTCCTTCTCTTTTCTTCAACCACAAATAGTCTCTGGTAATTCACAAGGATGTTGAAATAAGAATGTTTGAAATGAGAACAAAATGAGCCAATCAACTCTCTGACATTCAGATGAGAGCTCTGCACACTGTTATTTAATTGTTAAATGAGTACTGTTCATCACAGAGAGTAGTATAAGTGTCCTGGGAATGGAGGAAAATGTCTCATTACAGCAAATATTTTTTAGTAGGGATCTTACTGGTTCTGATTTGATCCTTTTGACAACTTCGATTTATTATTTATTCTTTTTAGGAATTCTATACACTAAAAAGAACCGACTCAAAAGAGTCATTTGTTTGGGGACTGGACTACACTGGCTACACAGATTTTCATAGCAAATACAGCTAAACAAAATTAATAACACTCAATAACATTCACTAAAAAAAACCTGACTCATAAAAACAACTAAAAAGTCTACACAGATGGCTACACAGATTTTCATAGCAAATACAGCTAAACAGTGGTGCGAGAAACACTGTCAGAGTATTTTATTATGGTTTTCATCCACACCGCACATTCATCAACTGTTAAAGAGAACCAAAATTCATTAAAAATAGATAAGAATTGATTAAATAAACAAAAAAAAATTTACAAAATACACTCTATGATCAAATGAAATCACAGACCATCTTTTATATGATATCTACAAGCAATGACGCATAAGTTGCTTCAAATGAAATAATAAAATGTAGGTCACACATTTTAAGAAACATGAGAAAACATCCAGAAAACACACTTGAGAAAAGTGGTAGAAGCTGTGGATGAGATGATGATGAGAGAAGAGAGGAAAAGATGGAGAGCAAGAGGGAACGTGGATGGATGGTGCTGTTCATGAACTATGGCAGCTCCTTACTTTCTCTGTCTCTCTGCCCAGCCAATCAGAGGCCTCCATCAATAACTCACCACTGTTTAGAGCCAATCAAATGCCACTGAGGGCAATTTTGGACTAGTGTGGTGCCATAATGGGACTTTTGGACCAATCAGAAGCCTACGCTGCAATCTAATACTTAAATCCCTCCTTTCCCCCTCCATTCTCTCTCTCTCTCTCTCTCTCTCTCTCTCTCTCTCCCTGCTGGAGTGTGTCTGTCTCACCTGGTCTCACGCCTGCCAGCATGGGCAGCGGGTGGTGTGTGAAGGCCATTCGGGGGGACCTCGTCTGTGCTGACAGGGCGCTGAAATCGAATTTCCCCGCTGGCTTCTTTAGAGACCCAGGAGAGGACAGCCCTGCCAGAAACCACACGTCAACAACAACAACAGCACACACACCAATCAAACACTCACTGGCTGACCAGCTCAACTAACTAACTCAACTACTCCTTAAAAGATCATTGTTGGTTTTGAAGGGATTCAATATATACTGTTAATTTTTGCTAGAATTTTAACAACAAAAATGTTTATATTTCATTTAGTTTATATTTGGATAATCTAGTGAATTAAAAGATAATTCATATTTGATTATGTTCTCTATTTCTTTGGAACTTGATCATATTTAGATAAACATTAATATAAATACAAATTATTAAAGTAAATATAATAAAAATATATTAAATAAAACAAAAAATACAAATTTTTATATTTTAATAACTTTGGTAATGTCTATTTTTGAATAATCTAGTAAATAAAACAAATGATACTTCATTATATTTGATTATTTTACCTATTTATTTGGAACTTGATTGACAGGTTCTAATATTTTCAATACTGAAAGTGATACCTATTAATATAATTAATAGGTATTTCATAAAAAAAAAAAATATCAAAACAAAAATAATAATAATATCAAAAAAAAATTCAATAAAATAAAATCAAACAGTGTAATTAATATTATAAAACTGATAGTTCTGACTCTAAAATCTGATTGGATTAACCACATTGCAAAATATCCTATATTCACACACCTGTGAACAAGTTGCAACATTGCATGCCAAGCGTAAACAACTAAACTCAGCTTCACAACTTCTTCACAAAGTTATTCCTCTACTTTGTATTCTTTGCCGCCCTTAATGTGTAAATAACATAAAGCAGTGATGTCCACAAATAGCAATGCAAATATAGCCTGTAGCTGTACAAACATTTACAAATTTCTACCGTCACACAATGTGTATAGCATCATACCACCCGGCCGTAGTCTTTAACTATTAAATTAGGAACACCTCAACTAGTTCAATCCATCACCAGAAAGATGAAAGAGAGATGAAAATAAAATGAAAAGGTGAGAAATTGCAGGAGAAAGTGATAACAGAGCAGGGATGGCTCGTAATTGGAAGATAACCAAAACACACACACACACACACACACACACACACACACACACAGAGTCCTCCTGGCACCCATTGCTCAGTATTACTCATACACACACACACACACACACACTTAAACTTCATTTCAGTTTGATGCTATTTTTTCCACTCTGCATTACAAGGCATTAAATCCCATTTCAGTTTAATTCCCCTTTCTCAGTTCACTTTCGACTGCATTTGTTCTCGCATGTGTGTATGTGTGTGTGTGCCAGGGAGAACACCCATGTGTGTGGGAGTGTGTAAATGCATGTGAAAGTGTTAAGTCTGTATATGTATATTTATCACAAAACGTGTACACATGCACTCTCATCTCGCACATCTCGCCTCCTGGTTCTTTTGAAATAAGAATTTGATGTACTATAAAAATAATACATTCAAAGATTCTCAGAACAAAACATTTACGAAAACTTTTAAAAATCCCAACAAATTTACATAAAAAAAAAAATTAAACCTTTAATCAAAAATTACAAAAACATAAAAAACTAAAAAAATTATTTTCTTTTCTTAAAAAGGTTTGAAATGAAAAGCATTGCTTTCTGATTATGACATTCACACACAAACGCAGAGCAGATGTCTCCCACTATACTGTAGATACACGGAAGCGCCATCTGGGACCAGAACACAGACTGAGAGTGTGTGTACGTGTGTATATGTGTGTGTGGCTAATGCGTGGACAGAAGGTGCACCTGTGTTGTGCATTTTCTCAGGGATTGTTTGTGTGTATGTTGCTCTGACTTTGACTGTCCCATCTGGGTTCTTCCAACACTACTAGCTGATTGTGACCACAGCGATCGTTTAGTTTAGTGTCTACCGCCAAAGCTAAAGCACCCAGTGTCGATACTAAACCTCTCAGAGTGAATAACACTGAGAATTATTATTAAATTAACTTCAGTGATGTTAAACAAAAAAAAAGAATCAATAACATGGGTAAAAAAAAAACAGACTAACCAAGCCACACATATACAGTCGACATCTGATGCCCTACTGTCCTGACACTAACCTTGTGTACATGTGTAAGTGTGTGTAGTATGTATTCTAACCATGGTAAGGAAACTGCACACCATCATTCTCATGTTTTATCTTCCTCTCTTGAACACTCGTCAAATGGTGCTGAACTGCAACTGGAGAAGGGAATTATTAACACAAGAAGAGGGAGGAAGAAGGGGAAAACATTGTGTTGAGATCATGAACATAATGCAATTGATCCCTTTTTCACCGATATGGTACCAATACCCAATCTAACCCCATACAGCCTATGTCAAGTCAGTGGAAATGTAGGTCGGTTCTCAAAGATAACTGCTACTGTGTTGAAGATCCCACAGCCGAGACCAGACTCCGGTATCAGCACCATTTCAGTGTAAAAGGCATATTCGTATGAACATGTGATGCTCACCTGCATCGACATCATTCGGCCAGCCGCTGGACTGGGAGCTGGTGCCGGCCGGAGAACGACTGTAGAAGACATCATCGACAGGACTCTCCATCTCACTGTCATCTATAGACTTACGCTTATTAGAGCTACAGAGAGAGACAGAGACCATGAGAGAGGTACATCAATATCCCTGTGACAGATTCCTGTAGACAGATAAGAGAGAAAAACAGAAAGAGTGCAGCGATACAGAAGACTGTGACAGACTTAGTACCTCCGAGGAAGACTGGCGTACAGCTCCACCTCAGACCTACAGTGCAAGAAGAACCACAGACAAAGGGGAAACAGAAGGAAGGACAAAAAGGAGAGCAAGGCAGATCAAATTTCCACTGAAGAGAGACTGAAACAGGCATAAAGAGCAGGCCATGGGTGTATGTGTGTGTTCACCTTGTGGATGGAGGAGAGGCAAGTGAACGTCTGCCGAGTGCTACTTGGTTGATATTGTAGTAACCGGGACTTTCCAGATCCGCAAGAGAGAAATTAGGACCTGATGCTGTTGCAACAGGGGCTGCGGAAGAGAGAAGAGTTTGAACTTTTCAAATGTAAAATATAAAAACTTAAATATCTAATAGAGAGGGTGAAGTTACTAATGAATCCATGCTATTTGGTAATTTACTACTTCCCATCAATACCAAATCTGGTTATTACAACTTGCTTAAGGAGAGCATCACTTCTTTCAGGATTATTATCATTAACTAAAACTAAAACCATTAAAAAGATTTTTGTTACTTGAAATGAGCATTAATTAAAATAAAATAAATGAAAAATACTATTTCGTTTCAGCATTCCTCATTTTCTTTTAATTTAACTTGAAGAACTAAAATAATGTAAACTAAAACTGAAATAAAAATTTATGAAAATTATATTCATATTTAATAAAACAAAATGACAAAAGCACACAACAAAATTACAAAAAAATAAATAAATCTTAAAATGAAAACAAATTATAAAAATAAAAACAAAAAATATTAATATTAATATAAACAATGTAAAATTTATATTGCAAATTTATAAAACAACACTTTTTTTCTCAGGATTTATGGTGTTTTCTTGTCTTTTTAATAAAAACTCTAAGGCTGATTAAGATGTAGTAACCTAACAAATCAGAATATCAAATTAGCAAATTGAGTCAGACATTACTTCAGTGAAAGGGTGAGAGTCCTCTGTTTGGTTTGGTCTGTTTACCAAACTGTTCCACTGATTCATTAATAAGAATTCAACAATTAAGCGATTCGTTCATGAATTTGGCAACACAACTAATATTTTTTGCAGTGTGCTGTTCATTTCAGAAAACACTGGTGTGTTAGAGCACTTACTCTGAGACACTCGTACCAGCTCGGCTACGTTCCACACCCCCGAAGTCACAAAGCAGTCCTGAAAACTCAGATGTCCTGCAGAAACAACACAAATTCACATTCCTTAACTCAACATATTCCTCACCCATCTGGAACCCGGTCTCTGTGGTAAGAGACATTAATAACTCTCGTCTAACACTCATGTTTGTGTGATACTGCTGTACTAAAGTGTGGGGTAAGACTTTTTTTCATGAAAGATCCATTAAATTGTTCAAAAATGACGGTAAAATCATTTATAATATTTCAAAAGATTTATATTTAAACAAAATTAAACTCATTAAAACTTAAAAACCAGCAAAACAGAATAATTTATTAATGACCGCTTGAAAATTAACACTTGAATAACAATACAAAAAAATCATCAAACCAACAAAAATGTAAAAAGCATTTTAAAATATATTACAATTCAAAACAGGCATTGTAATAATATTTCACAATATTATTTTGCACAATACAATTTTTTTTTTTTAAATCAAATAAATGCAGCCTTGGTAAGCATAAGAGACTTCTTTCAGAAACATACAAAAAAATCTAGACTCCAAATTTTAAATGGTATAATAGTGTGTGAGTCTCACCGTTTGGTGGGGGTTTGATGTCCGACTCTAATTGTCTAATTGAACAGACTCATCACACAGAATCTGAAAAAACAAACAAAAAAAACAAATCAAATTAATAAAATAAAATCACACACAATCAATAACTACTGTATTGAATTGATCATTCATTGATTGTTCAGATTATACACACTTATACACAACAACACATATTGCGAGCAGATATTGTTGAGCCGTGTGAACACGAGAGAGAAAATGAGAAATGAGTGTCTGAGTACATATGCATGAAAGTGTGTGTTATCAGCACAGTTTATGGCAGGCTGCGTGTGCATGTGTGTTTGTGGAGGTGTTTATCGGGCGGCTGTAGGTGATAAGGGAACACACTGGCTCGTGCCAGCATGATTTGATAAGAGTGTGTAGAGATTAGGACAAATACACTCACACAAACAAAAGAACAGCAGTCTAAACAGAGGAGAAAGAGCAAGACGCTTTCTTTTTTTCTCTACATTTAGCGTGTTGTCTCCATCTCTCGCTTTCTCTTTCTCTTTTTCTGGAGTCCTGGCAGCCATTTTAGTCTTTGGCAGCCATCTTATTATTGGCGGTGCACACACATTCCTGCTAGCTGACGACATACATACACACACACAGGATAAACATAGGCCCAAACCCATGAACAAGGCTGAAAAATGTGTACAGTAGGTTGTGTTTCACATGGCATACAGCATCCCAAGTCCTGTTTGAGCTCACCGAGCAAAAGAGCTGCAACAAAGCGTCCACAAGTCATTCAGCCTCAATGAGTGCTGGAGATTCCCGGCTACCGTTTGAGTTCACTACAAATTCGAAAGAAGCCCAGGTTGGTGTTACAAAAGCAAACCTTAAAAGCATCAAGTTTTTGTCATTTTTAAGCTTGGCTGCAGCTGTCACACTTTTTATCAATATACAGAAAAGAGCGGCTGGGATGTTCTTCAAAATTTCTCCTTTTGAGTAAAAAAGAAATTCATACATGTTTGTAACGACTTGATGAGCAAATAATGACAGAGTTACACACAGACTGGTGCAGACAGTAAACACTGCAACTGATTTCACCCACACACAAATGACCAAAAACATTCATACAGTATGTACTGTTCATCTGCAGCTTCATGCTCCCATTGTTTTTGAAAGGGCTTCGCTGACCCTCCTGACCCTCCTTGTGTGCTCTAGTAGGTGAGAAAAGTAACTAGTTTTTAACTAGTTTTTAAACTATATTTAACTACTTCTTTAATGTATTAGGTCATTAAAACCCCAATCTAACTTTATTATTACAATTAAACAACTGTTTCTATTAGAATATATTCTTAAATGTTATTTATTCTAGTGATCAAAGCTATATTTTCAGCATCATTACTCCAGTCTTCAGTGTCACATGATCCTTCAGAAATCAGTCTAATATGCTGATTTGCTGCTCAAGAAACATTTCTATTATCAATGTTAAAATCAATGATACATGTTTTTTTCAGGATTCACTAATGAATAGAAAGTCCAAAAGTACAGCATTTATCTGAAAACATTATCAACATTATCACTGTTGACACTTTCAATCAATATAAATTCAAAGCAAAAACATCAACTCCATCACTTTTACCTTCTGTCTTATTTAATTTTCTTCTTTTTCCTAAATTATATGTAATGTAACTTTCCTATTTCCTTTTTCCTCTTTTCTCCTTATTTTTAGGAAACTCTTTTTCCTAAAAAAAATAAATAAACCTTATATATTTTATAAAAGTGGGAAATATAAATTCTAAGCTACATTTACTTCTGAAGTCATAATGACAGCTTTGTGTGAGGAGTAGACCAAAACTTAATTAAATTTTTAACATAATTTTATTTACTGACCGTCTTTCCATACGCTGCAGCTGTCAAATGAAGTTTGTTGCACACTGCATTAGGTTTAATGATTATGAGTGGGTAGATGTCCACACATGTTTTTTTTTTATTATAATGTCTAATAACTTCAGGTACGTGCATGTTTGTGCCTATAAAACAACTCTCTCTGTGTTTTTTTAAACATTTCTCTCTCTCTCTCTCTCTCTCTCTCTCTCTCTCTGACCCAAACAGATGTTAAACCCCATACAGCCTCTTTTTCTTCACCCCCTCCCTCCGTCCCAATTTATCAGCATGCAGTTGGATTTCGCTTAAGAGGTTTAGCATTATGTTGCTAAACATTCTGACCTTTTTTTAATCCATAATGCTCTTAAAGTGTTCCAAAGCGTCCTAATCCCCTCCGCCTTCTCACTCCGCGGCTCCCCGCACTCATTTATCAGCCAATACTCATCATTCTCAGGCTTTCTTTCAGCTCTAATTATTTATTTCTCATCCTGAGCTCAGTGTCACGATGAGAAATATCTCATAGCTCGAGGACATCCATATATGTGTGGTACTGGACTGGACTGCAAGATCGGTGGATTACAGATGCTCAGGAGTTACAGAGTCAGCCGAGAGAAACATCTGTCTGCACTTAAACATGAAGAGCTTTGGGGAGCAGCTCAGCAAACGTAAACTCATTTGTAAGGTTATTTCATTAAAAGCAAGCTGTTTTTCAATGTGCATTTGTGTGTGTACATTTTTCTATGTATGCATGTGTAAGTCTGTGTATGAAGGAGCAGGTGTGTGAGAGTGGTTTCGGCACAGCCTGTCACCCATCTGTGTGCCCGTCTGCAGCCAGAGTGTGCCAATACACACACACACATAGAGAGAATAAATGGAGAAAGAGACATACACGCATGAAGAGAGATGAGAAAAGAGCAGAAAAATAAAGATGCATCTTTCACACATAAATCCAATAGTCTCCATCAATGTGTTGACATAAATAGCTTTAATACACACTCACACCAGCGCGCAACACCCTGGCTAAGGCCGGCATGTGATTTGGGCTCTTTACAAGCTTTTGATTAGATGGGCACATCAGGTCTCAAAGGAACCCCAGGAGGACCCTCGTCCAAAAAGACAGAATGAGAGAAGGTTGGACAGAAAGAAAGAGAAAGTGGAATAATAATCACACTGTGTAACTCAAATCACTACAGAAGTGAAAATAATTACCTAAAGACAGATTATGAATTTCTAAATTGAACTGTTCTGTTCTATTTTACTCTTTCCTATCATATCCATTAAAAACTAAACTATCACATTCCTAAAAAAAAAAACTGTCACATTTCTACCTCAAATTCAAGAAAAAAAAATGTTTGCATAAAGTAAATTACATACTCTGCTGTTCAAACCGTTTGGGTAAGTAAGATTTTTCTTTTTTTTTTTTTTTGGTCCAGAAAGAAATGTATACTTTTATTCAGCAATTATACATTAAATTGATAAAAAGTGACAGTAAATACATTTATAATTTTACAAATATAAATAAATGCTGTTATTTTGAACGTTATATTCTGAATCCTGAAAAAAGATTTCCACAAAAGTGTTTTCAGCATTGATAATAATAATCATGTTTCCTGAGCAGCAAATCAGCATATTAGAATGATTTCTGAAGGATCATGTGACACTGAAGACTGAGTAATGATGCTGAAAATTCAGCTTGCATCACATGAATAAATTACATTTTAAAATATATTCAGTTCAAAAACAGTTATTTTAAATTGTAATAATATTTTGCCATATATCTGTTATTACTGTATTCTTAAGCAAATAAATTGGAGACAGGAGATTTCATTTAAAATAACATTAAAATAAAAAAAACCCAAAAACATCTTAACACCATATTAAAAAAAAAAAAAAATCAAAAATTCTTAACTTTATTAATATCAAAAATAATACAAAAACAATTAAAATATCCAAAAACATGCAAAAACATAAAAAAAATCACAAAAAAAAAATACAAAATATAATTCTTCAAGTGTTTTCTGTTGTTTTTGCATTCCAATGCGACCTAAACCTGATTTTGCTAGGTTTATCTATCACAGGCTTTGTAAGTCTATTCTCTTTCTTTCCAGTAGGGGGCTCTTCAGGGCAGTGAGGAAGTCAGACAAGTTAAAAACAGCAGAGCAAAAAGCCCAAGAGCTTTGGAGACAGCAGGTGATGCGATTTGGGCCATTTCAGGGCAGTCACAGGTGTGCAATTTCACATCAACAAACATCACCTTTCAGTGTCAATAAAAATAAACACAGTTTGTTGACACTTGTGGTTTGATCGCTGTGGTTCTCTTTCCCCACAGTACAAGCACAAGTCCAATAAATGATAGTCATAAACACACTCTTATGCAATGCAAACAGAGAAATATGCTGACAATGCTCCTCAGACTTACTATCTAATGCTAAATCTGGCCAGATAGAGCAGGATGTGCATCCATTTGTGTGTATGTGTGTGTGAGTGTGTGTCCTCAGAACACCCCTTAAACAAGACACAAAATAACTCAAAAACAGAAGGGCTGCACAGGATACCAGGTATAAAGCACACACACACTCTCTCTCTCTCTCTCTCTCTCTCTCTCTCTCTCTCTCTCTCACACACACACACACACACACTTAACCTGTATTACAACATTTAGAGCATATTAATCAACTTTTGAAACCCACAATAATAGATTGCATAATATAACTATTACTTATTGTACAGCTTGATAGCATGATACATCATCAACCAAGTACATAAAAAAAAAATCTTAGCTTTTCCTTTAGTGGTGCTTTCTTATACAAGTGCTTTCTGAGTCAATCGTTGCTATTAGTATTGTACACTCAAACTGATTTGAACAAACACCTAACCCTGACCCTAAGTATTACACTTTAAAAATACAGTAAATACAGTAAAATTTTATTAGAATTTAATTTTAAATGATTTTAAAACAAGTTTTTTTTTCTGTGATCAAATTTTCAGCATCATTACTCCAGTCTTCAGTGTCACATGGTCCTTCAGAAATCATTCTATGCTGATTTGCTGCTCAAGAAATATTTCTTTTGATCATAAATGTTGAAAAAAGTTGTGCTACTTAATATTTTTGTAAAAACTGATTTTTTCAGGATTCATAAATGCATAGAACATAAATAAACTGCATTTATATGGAATAGAAATCTTTTCTAACATTCTAAATGTATTAAATGCATCCTTAATGAATATATTAATGAATTATTCATATATACTTAATTATTTAATATATTAATAAACTATTAATAATAAAAAACTCTTACTGATCCCAAACTTTTCAATGCTAACAACACTCAAAGCATTGAGTTTTGCATAGACCAGCACTCTTGATCTTTAAAAAAAAAAGTGCAGATCTTTTTGGACAGTGCCAGAAAGATCCACCAAACTGATTATGTGATGTAAAAATGCCACTTTGTGCCACAGAAAGAGAAAGAAAGTGATACAAAGAGAAAGAGCCCGAAGGAGGTCTGGGAACAGAAGGTTCTGCCAAAAAAGCCGGGAGAGAGAATTAGGAGGGGGAAGGCAGACGGGATCTGTTGCCAAGGAAAGTGAAGAGAAGAGAGGAGTACACAACATACATCTAGACAAAGAGAACAGAGTGAACAGACAACTAATAGAGGAGGAGAACAAACAGAATAACAGACAGAAGACACACACTGATACATGAACACACATACACTTTGACCTCCAGTCACAGAGCCAGAAACCTAACATGCTTGCATGTGGAAGGTTGAGGTTCCTTTTCCAGCCAATCAAAGAGCTTGAAACTGACTGCACGAGCCAATGATACATGGGAGTTCCGATCCAAACCCCGCCCCCTGAGCTGCTTGCCTTGCTGTTCTTTGTGCATTGTGTAGTTGAAGCCCACAGATGCTCAATGATGTCATGAGTGTGTGTTGTGCAGCGGGGCGGATGGTCATCTGAGGTCACAGAGGGTTAGCGAACTGTCAATCATGACAGCTGGACAAAAAAAATAAATTCAAAACACATGTATATGTTCGCTTCACTAAACAAACATTTAATCATTACCAAACAAATAAATAAACAACATAAATAGATGGAAGAACAAATTACCACAACCCTCAATAGTCCCAAAAACAAAAAATATAAGCTTTTCCCAGAATCCTCTGTAGCCCTAAAAACATATGAACATCTCTACGAGGAATTGCATACATCATATCAGATAACAATAACCATCTGATCTTTGCTAACCTGATCTCATCTTATTATGTTTGTGTGCGGTTTGGCTTTTATCTTATTAAATGAGATAAGGAGCTTGAGGAGGAGCTTGTCCCATCTAGATTCTTGCTGTTCATCTGATCCAGGACCTTCTCTTCTCAGACGATGCCTGACATGAGGCAGCCAGTCTGAGGAAAGTGTAGTAGGATAGTCCCAGGCTGCAGTGAAGGCCTACGAGCCCTTCCAAATGACAGAAACTCAACTAAAGTAAATTTTCACGTTCTGAAGAAAATATAGCACCTGCGACCACAATGCTAGAGCAGTTGCAAAGGCATTGTCATGCAGTAGAGCTGCACGATAATGGTTAAACTGATAATCACAATTATTTCCCTCAAAAACTATAATCACAATTATTAATAATGATTGTTCACATTTCAGACATTACTTTTTATATTTCATCAGAGTTACTCCATGTGTACACGGCTGGTATTGTTTAAATTTTACTGATTCCGATTCTGCTTATCGATTCCGAATCTTATTGATTCATATTTTATATTCCAATGGGGTTAAAAAATATTCAGATGTCGAACATATTTGTTCTGTGTCTTTTAACAAAGCATTCTGTTGCAGCTGAATAAGATGAGCAAAAATCTGCAGCCTGCAGAACACTTAGGCCTACAAGAGGAACTTTATTCATTTAATATTTAAACTCTTGACCTCTGGCATCCCCAATCATAATGCTATAATGATTTTTAGAATTTTACTGTGTGGTTGCTAGGGGATTGTGGGTAGTTGCTAGGTAAAGGGGAAAAAAATCCAAAAAAATGTTCAAATCATTTTGTACGAACAACTAATATTTATGGAGCTGTAGAGTGATCATAAAACAGCAAACTGTTATTCTTTGAAAATCAGTCACAAACACAGACACTTCAAGGCTGATGTGAGAATGAGGTTTTGAGATGCGGAGAAATAAACAGAACAAGAGAGAAAGAGCCATGAAGGTTTCTCCAGTGGAACTGCAAGTGACTGCATCTGTTTGGCAGCAGCTCAGAAAAGTCTAGTGTTTCAGCCTCCACACACACACACACACACACACACACACACAGAAAGCTCAGAGAGAGCTAGTGTTTCAGGCCTCGGCCTCAGGGACTGCTATTCCAGGCTAGTTTATGAAAAACAGCTTTATGTGGAAAAAAGGGGAAATGCTGGAAGAGGGAGAAAGAGAGAGAGATGTTGAATCAGAGAGAGTCTACAGTTAGGAACAAAAGCCACGTACACACTGCAAAGTTTTGGTGTGATAACCATATTTAAAAGCGGGAGTGAATCGCTTCTGAACCTATAATAGCTGACAAAGTGATCGCCATAGTGCACAAGGAACAGTTTTATCTGGTGGGATTTGCACCAGAAGTCAAAACCAACACAATGATTGCAGCCATTCACAATTTATATTAAAGGGGATATGTAAAAATGTAGAATACGTTATCATTTACTCTCCATCATGTTGTTTCAAACTTTCATTGATGTTTTGAAGAATATTGACCTTTGTTGTATGGACAGACCAGGACATTTTTCTTCTACAAAAAAGTAAATAATGACAGAATTTTTATATTTGGGTGAACTATACCTTTTAGTCCTATGGCTATTCTATTAAAACAGTATGTATTTTAATGCTGATTTCCAGATTTTAAATGCCTAATTAATTTGTGCATTTTCCTCTCCCTCTCTCCCCAATAAGCGAGCAGGAAGTGAGGTTCATGTTTAACGTGAGGAATAGAGGAGGAGACATCTGCTCTGTCCAGAAAAAGGCCACAGATGCATCAACTCTATGACTCTCGGGCCAGTAGAGCACAGCTGGGAGGCAGGTGCTGTCTATCATCTGGCATGAAGCAAATCACAATAACCTCAAATGAACCAGCTCTATTCCCGCCCTCAGCAGCCCTTGGGGTTAAGCGGGACAGACCGCCTCTCAGAAACACCTACAAACCCAGATGTCATGCACTGCCAGAGCTATATATCATTACACATTGCTTTCCAGAGCATGACGATTTCTAAAAAACATCTTGTCAGAAACAGAGCGCAGGCAGGTGTTGTTTACTATGTTTTGTACTTAAATTTGTATGTTTTCATAGGACTGTCATTCCAAACCTCTCTGTCTAAATATATTTCTGTGCAACACTAGAAAAGCTCTTCTGGAAAAAAGCTTTTGTGTCCATACAGTAAATCAGAATTGGGTTCAAAGCTGTTGCGACTTTAACTGTATGGACAAAAGCAGGTAAAATATTCTCCAAAACATCTTCTTTTGACTGAATGACCACCACAGCAAATGTACATACACTATTATGGAAAAGCTTGGGGTTAGAAAGATTTTTTATTTTATTTTTTTTTTGGAAGGAAATTAATAATCTAATTCAGCAAGGATATATTATATTAGTCAAACGTGACAGCAAAGACATTTACAATGATAAAAAAACATTTCTATTAAATAAATGCTGTTCTTTTGAACTTTCTATTCATCAAATAATATTGAAAATGCATCATGATTTACACAAAAATATTTTCAACATATATAATGCTAAGAAATGTTTATTGAGCAGCAAATCAGCATATTAGAAAGATTTCTGAAGGATCACGTGACACTAAAGACCAGAGTAATGATGCTGAAAATTCAGCTTTGCATCACAAGAATGAATTACATTTTACAATATATTCAAATAGAAAACAGCTATTTTAAATTGTAATGATATTTCACAGTATTAATGTTTTTACTGTATTTTTAGCCAAATAAATGCAGTCTTGGTGAGCAGAAGAGACTTCTTTGAAAAGCTTTGAAAAATAGTATTGATCCCAAACTTTTGAACGCATGAATTAATTCTTTTTGGCAGGTGAGGTCACTATAAAATACAGTTCATAAAAAATTCTATTTTAATAGCTGCCAGATTTGTAACAACAGGAGGGTGCAGATAATCACCAAACTTTCATTGTTCTGGATGAAATATTCATTTAAATGCTGCCAGATTTCAGTTGTATTCCTTAATTTGATCTGATCTATGTGATTTGATTTCTTTTCAGCTACTAGTAGCAGCAGTCCAACCTTTTGGCTCGCAACACCAGATGCAGCTCAGACATCTAAACATTTGCTTAGTCACCTAACTTTCAGCTATAGCACATAGCCCTTCACCCTAAACGCCAGCTATTGCACATAGGGGTTTTCCCTAGTTTTCTTCCTCTACTTTTCCATCCGCTGTTCTTTTCATGGACAAGTATTTTTGTCAGCCACACTGACATCTGCAGATTCTCACGAGAGCACAGGAATTCTGTCACACACTCGCTGTTACAGAGAAGCGCCCTACTCGCCTCCCCCTTTTCATCAGGGGTGTCGACAGAAAGAGAGGGGAAGGGATTGAAGATGGATTTAGAGAAAAAATTAGATAATTGCAGGAAAGCCAGATTATCATTCCATAACTAAACTGAAACAACCAGATAAATAAAAACAGATCAAAACACAGACAGAACGACACACCCACTATATGATAGGTTGTGATGATGGTCAAGTGTCCAGCTTATTTATTGGCTCAGTATTGTTGTACTGTTGGGTGTTGATCCTTATGTGAAATCAGTAATATTGTGAAATATTAGTTCTGGAATTTCTAAACCTTTTCTGGTTCTTCGATCAAAGCAGCTGGGACCCATTAACACATTTAGTACTGAATTGCACTCAATTTCTCCTACACCCCTGAGGATCCTGCTAACTAATGTACAAACAAAAACTCACAAACTTAAAACATCCTCCACAGGCAAAAACCCACAAATATCCACCACTCACAACAACACTATCCCATTCATAATCCACATACACACTGCATATCCAGCTGAATCTATGTGCGTGTATTTAGGCTTTATCTCTGCAGACAGTCAGTCATTCATTCTAGTACTTTATGGCTTGTAGCCGTTGATCTGCTGTAGGTTTAGCTATAAAATATCATAATACTCACACTGCTACAAAACACACTTTGAGGGGAAGTGCGTGTGATTACTGAACTCATCCCTAAATGCTAGTCCGACCAGTTTGTAAGAGCCTTATAGCTCTGGAAGGGATAAATATATGGAGAAAATTACACAAATATGCCTTAAATACTACAAACTCACCCACACGTAGACACAGAAATCATCTTAGACTGGCAAAGCAATCAGAGAAAGCAAGAACTACATGTGTGTGTTGCATCCAGTACTGTTATTGAACATACCAGCATCAAATCAGATTCTAGGATGAATAGTGCAATTGTTTTGTTTGCAGATAAACTATCTACAATAGAACATGGCAAGCCTGCTAATCTCTTTAGGAAAATCGCTTTAGGGTGCAAATCGGCTTTGCTGATATATGGTACGTATAAATGACCACAAAAAAAATAAAAAAATAAGGGCATTTATGCAACACGTAACTAAGAGGAATTTATTTTAAATAAAGTGCTTGCATTTTCATTTTTATTGGCACTGATTTTATCTAGAAACTGTTGCAACTGGGATAGTAAATAAAAAAAGCAGCATAGACATATTAGAGATCTACAGACTGATATTGTGCAACTTTTCACCAGATTTTGAAATAAACAAATAAATCAATAATTCAGGAGTTTGGGGTCAGTAACATTATTTTTTGAAAGAAATAATTACTTCTTTTCATCAAGGACATATTAAATTGACCAAATGTACTTGACAGTAATGACATTCATAATGTCAATAGAAATAGATTTGTATTTAAAATCTATATTTCAAATAAACACTTTTTTTTCTTTCATCAAAGAACCCTGAAAGAAAACGTATCATGGTTTCCACAAAAATGTTCAGCATATTAAAATTATAGATAAAATGGTTTCTAAAGGATCATGTGACACTAAAGACTGGAGTAATGGCTTCTGAAAATTCAGCAGTCATCACAAGAATAAATTAAGAATGATTAGAATAAATTATGAAATCCTATTTTAAAATATACTGAAATGGAAAAAAGTTATTTTAAACTGTAATAATATTTTACAGTATCACTGTATTTCTGATCAAATAAATGAAGCCTTGGTGAGCAGAAGAGACTTCTTTCAAAAACATTAAAAATCTCCCAAATCTGAACTTTTGAATGGTGGTTTATGATGCCTGATGAAATATATTTAGTGAGGGGGGGAAAAGGAGTAAAAAACAAGGAAGAAAGTTTATTTGTATGATCTCTGTGTATATTGTAAGCACACAAGTTTTTGAATAAACTCTCTCTCTCTACAAATATTTCTGGCCAGTAATAGAGCTTTCATTGTTTGAGACAAGAGGAAGCAGGAACCGTATCCTCACTGACCTGAATGTGACGTGTGTGTGTGTGTGTGTGTGTGTGTGTGTGTGTGTGTGTGTGTGTGTGTGTGTGTGTGTGTGTGTGTGTGTGTGTGTGTGTGTGTGTGTGTGTGTGTGTGTGTGTGTGTGTGTGTAAGAATGAGAGCAAGAGAATGTGTCTCTGCTGACAGCTCCTCATAATGCACTTCCTCCAGGCTCTTTGATGCAGCCGCCCATTAACACACACACAAAAAATACAGGTCACACTTGTCAGTGCCCCGATCCTGTAGCCGTGTTTGAGTGTCTTGCCTTAATAGACCGGTCACGCTTGCTTACCGCTGCTAGAGAATAACTTTTAATGTGGGTTCTGCCTCATAGTCCTGTGGCTGACATGCCTTAATCATACTTTCTCTTCAATAAAACATTCACTGAAAGCGACACAAGAGTAGAGTAGCAAATCAAAACATTACAATCTGTCTTTCTTTGAGAACAATGTGCTATTGGGGAGTAAATAAATTCCTCAAAGTAATGACACTACCAACAATAAGGAAGTTTTTTTCTGCCATGTGATAAAAATATTTTTTAAAAAGCTAAATGCGACTTTTTTATCTCACAATACAGACATTTTCTCAAATTCTCAATTTACATCTCAAACTTTTTTCTTTCAATTCAGAATTTTTATTCAGAATAGTACAAGTTACTTTTCCAAACAAGTAACAGTGTAAAAACTGTTTTGTCACATTATATTCCAAACGCAACTTTACAAACTGAAAATATACCTCACTCCTCTAACATATAGCTTCAATGTAGTTATCTACTTTTAAATAGTATGTAGTATATCTAAATACTTTCAGTTATAGCAGTTATAGTTCCCACATATATCCAATGGCAAAGCACGTAAAGAATTACAGGAGGATGAGAATAGACAGTTCTCTGGCACTCGCATATCTAATGTCTTCTTCAGCCAACTCTCTCTCTCTTTCTAGTTATGGTTATATTACTGCAGTGTGAGTAGACAAATGAAAACATTTGTCTGCCAATAGCAAGACCACAGAAGTCTCTCAACATGTCCAAATCTCACAGTCCTTCATTTCCTTTCGTGTTTCATCTTTGATGAACACACTCTTACACAGCAGACAGACGTCTCATGGTCCCCCCCACCACACACACACACTTGTTTCTCATATACATTGTCACTCACTCATATGAAACTAATCAAGTAATACACAAAATAAATTTGTCTTCTGTAATCATCATAATTACATGAAAATTTAATACTGCAGACAGCTGTAATCATCATAATTACATGACTTCAGGTTAGATCCCACCTGCAGATGGCGATATAGCATGTGACGCAGATTAATTCCAACACTGCACTGAGAATATGAATCTTTTGGTACAAAAATGGAACAAAATAAAAGTCTGACTACTACAGGGTCAAAAGAAATTCTGCCAATATTCACTTGTTTCTACTTGCTTTTGTATTTTTACTTTTTATATAAATAACTCTTTAAATATTCTGTTGATTCCTACTATGTAAAATGTAAAATTTTAAATAATAATCAAATACATGAAAATAAAATAGAAATATGACCATGAAATAAAAACTTAATACATCTCTGAAACATAAAAGTTAAACTGAAATAGTACAATCAATTTTCAAATAATATATCAAATTTACATAGAATATATACACGCAAGTATGCAATCAAATTGCAAGTGCTCTAAGTGCCTAAAGTGTTCATGCATTGTTTGCAGTATCAAATCTCAGTACTCAAGTGAGCTATCTTTGAAATGTTCAAAGTCTGACTAACTTGATAGATCAAACTAGCCATAAAAGATGGTGATAATTAATTTATACTACTGTTATATTGCCCCTTGTGGCAATTTTAAGAATGCAGCACAACACCACGTGTACAATCATGTGCAACCAAGCTTTTTTAATTTGTGTTCACACCTTTGTGTCCTTACACCTGTAAAACCTCTAAATCTTCTTGTTTTTAACCATCCACAATCAATTCTTGACTGATGCTTTAATACACAGACAGAGACACACACACACAACTGACTGATCTCTCACGGGTCACTAAGCATCTTTACTGATTACACATTACATGACCAGAACTCAACAAATCAGCACTTCTGAGATCTGGGTTTGCAGGGTCCTGGTTATTAAATATGTAACACAAACCTAAATCAATCATAACATTCCTGGTTCTGAAATGGTTGTGAGATTGTTTACATCCACATGAGGTCAAAAGGTTACAGGGTGTTTAGTCCCTTAATGGAGGATTTAGCTACATAACTCAAATCTCAATCAATCAGAGCTCAACCTAAATAACATCCTAACACAGTTAGGTAAGACCAAATAGCAACACACACACACACACACACACACAGTTTGCATGATTGTGGTGGAGTCTATCATTTGGAAGGATGGAGAGGATACACAGAAAAAAATAACACTGGGCATGTTGGCATTTTTAAAACACACGCAGCTTAAATCTAGTGCCAAACCACTGGCACTAAGCTGAGACACACTGTGCAGTTACAGGAGTGTGTGTGTGTGTGAGGGGAATCTTGTCTAGTGGAGGCCCTTGAGAAATCTGTTTTAAATCTGAGCCACAACATATTACCAACACACATAAAAAAAGAGAGAATGGAGAGACTAGATAGAGATACAAATGTTCTAGCCAAAATACACACAAGTCCCTGAAGAAATGAAACAAATAAATATTTCTCACAAAGATAATTGAACAGAGACAGAACATTAAAAAGGGTGTGTAAGAGAGAGGAGGGATATTTTGAAATATTAATAATAACCCTGCATATTAAACTTTGGCACATCCTTCACAGTTTGTGCTACGAACATGAATTATACCTCAAATTGTTTCCTTAGTCTGGGGGTTTTCAAACAGGGCTCCAGGGAACCCAAGCAAGCCGCAAATCAGTGCTAAGGGGTCAGCAGAAAAATATTATAAATAACTAAAAATAAAAATAAATTCACTTCACTAAATTCATTCTGCTTTCTAAAGACTGGTTGGAAATCTTATAGTATTCTATTCTATTTGGTGACTCTATGTATTTTTATATAAATACAAAATAATTAGACTATATTCTGTTGGATGTAAAAAACAATAAATTAATTGTAAATAAAAAATAATAATTAAAATAAATCTATTCAGTGCAAAAACAAAAAAACTAATTGTAATTAAAAATAAATTAAAATAAATAAATGATTAAATAAAATAACTAATAAACTAAATAATTCACATTACTACATCCAAAAACCAGTCAGAAATGTATATTACTTCTATTGAGAACAACAGTTTGACATTTCTCTTCTGGTTTATAACTTTAACTGATTAGAAAGAAAAGATAGTATCAGCATGATAGAAAGCAATTTTCCCAATAATATTTAACACATAAATTGTCTTTAATACTTTTTAAAGATAAAAAAAAAAAAAAAAATGGTTCTTTATGGTTGAACTTCACACAGTAGCTGCCTATATATTTTTTATGAAGGGAGTCCTTTGAAATAGTATCAAAATGTTTAAGAATTTCTGTTCCAAGCAATCAATTTTTTTTTATTTTCACCTGGCAACAAAAGACTCACAATGATGGAGGTACCCAAGCCATTTATAAGTACCAGAATTTCCTAACCACCTAGCAACAATCCAGACCACCCTAGACTATATCATACAGCAACACTTTAGCATGATAGTGGTGAGATTTACACTGACAAGCACCACATTTCTTCAGAAAATGTATAAATTTAGTAAAAGCTTGTAAAAACCTGACATGTAGTAATTATCCCACAAACACACAGAGCTACCATGCATAACAGCTATTTTAACCTTTGACCTTCAGCTTGTTATTGTTAACACTTCAGCGTGACCTGCACACGTGCTGTTGTATTAACCTCTGACCCCACGACAGGCTTCAGTAGCCTCCAGGGAAACACTCTTCAAACAAGAGCGGGGGATTACTTTCACACTATTACATAACACACAGATCCCGAAAAATACACAACCTCTCGCCTTCTACTTGCTCTGAGAATTACGCTTTCAGTGAGGAAACTAAAATGACTTGACTTCCAGTTAGGATGGGTACTGGGACTGCACTGTGGAGGCTAAATGGGAAAAATATCATGTATCCTAATGAATATGATGATAAACTGGTGGCCTGAAGTCTGTTAAAGGGGCCCTATTATGCTCTTTTACAAAGTCTTGATTTTGTTTTGGGGGAGTACTAGAACAGGCTCTCATATTAGGTTGTTCGAAAAACATTATTTTTCACATATTTTATATTATTATTACACCTCTCTCCCCAGTCTGGCATGAACGGCTCAAATAGTTCCTGTATCAAATGAAGGGCCGCCTTCTGAAATACGAAATGTGCTGTGATTGGTTAGCTGGGCCAGTGTGTGTTGTGATTGGCTCCACACGGCGCCTGTTCGGAAAATGTCATGCCCCTTACCATAGCCGCCTGCCAGCTTCAGTTTAAATATTGCATCAAAATCAAATCAATTTGAGCATGATTTAAACCCAGTTGATTGTAATCACTCTATGTTCGTCTGCCTTGGGAAAGCTAGCGTGTCTCTGACATAGTGATAACACTCGTTGCCTTCTCTAGTGCAGCTCAACCAGGTCTCGTCCCATTCGTAGATATGTGTGATATCACAAATCCCGGAAAATATACGTTGTAGTCCAAACAAATCGTTCGTTGTAGTTTTTAAAAAGTGATTTCTGTTAAATAAAATATCTCCTTTTGAAGTGGACTTTGAGCTTTGTAACTTTGCAGATCTTCTTTATTCTCAAACTGCAACATTACAGACTAACTAAAGTTGAAAAAGTGAAAAAGCATAATAGGACCCCTTTAAAAGAACACAAAGGAAAGAAAGAGCAGGAATCCAGCACTGAATCTGGAATGTGTCTATTAATCGGGCAACTGTGAGACAGCTGTATGACGTTAGCCATATTTGCATCTTGTTTATATTAATTGTTAAGGGAATGTTGACATCTAACAGTGCCTCCGAACTGCCCTCGGAAGCTCAGTTTAGATAGTTTTTTCAGTCAGTTTCACCCCTGAGAATCCCTGCTGCTCTGAGAGACAGATTTCAATCACAGTGTCCGAGGATAGTTGAATTATTGTAAAATAATTTAAAAACTAACTCCTCCAGTACTCTGATTGTCCGTAGAGATCAACTCTTCTGTGGGTTTGTTTACAAAATAAACCGATCCGTAATATTTAATTGCACACAGCTCTGTATAAATATATCACCCTCCAGAGGGCAGGACGTCTTTCCCCTCAGAACATTAGAAGTAATCATCATGTGGTTTATGTAAAATGTTAGCAGAAGCATCCAACGTGTGCATACCAACTCAAAATGGTTTTGCTGTGACAGTTATTATGTTAACAAGCAATTAATTAGATACTTTTAGAAATGTTTTAAATGTGAAAGCAAAATCATTCATTTAATTTGACAGGTACAGTTTATAAGTAAATGACAAAGAAATACCTTATTAAAAGCTAATTTGATCAAATCTGGATGGGATGTTTAACATATTATTGCATGGACTACCATGGACTTTAGGGTCTTTAAGTTTTTTTGTTTTTTTTTAAAGAAGTCCCTTATACTCACCAAAGCTGCATTTATTTAATTAAAATGTAGTCTTTAACAAAGCTCAAAGAAGCATGAAGGAGTTAAACTGCAAGACAAACAGTGAAAGTAACGAGGACCCTCCTGCTTCTGTGCATATGATGTCACTCCAGCGAGAGACTGCAGACGAGGACGACTATAGTGAGAAATGTGGTGCAAAGAAAACAAACGACTCAAATGTGTGATTGGTTGACAGCACAGTCCAGAGAAAGACATCTTGTGTTGGGAAGGATGACACTGCCAGTCATCAGTGACACCGAGACACACTCTCACACTTGTTCTGGTTAAAGCCGGCAGACCATCAACAGTCACGCTCGGGAGTGTTGTTCTTGTCCTGTTTGTTGTTTATTTACATTATCTTAGACATCACACTTTATGCTTTATGACAGGGATTCCCAAACTTTTCTTGTCAGGCAAACTTCTTTAACCTAAAATATTCTTTTAAATACCCACTGAGGATTTAATAGTTAATATTTCAATAATTTGACAATGTAATCACACGTTCACAGTTCTCTGATATTGATTAATGGTTACACAATATGTAGGTAAAATATTTGATCTTTTTGACTATTTTAATTATTTATTTTAATTTTATGATTTAATTCAATTATGCATATGAGTTTAGCTGATAAAATATCTACAACAAAAAATATTAAGTTAAAATGAACACCAAACTCGATTTTTAATATACCACATAAAGAATTTTTCAAAACTGTCAGCAAAACAAAAATCATTAGATAACATTTTATAAAAATAAAATACTATTTTTGTTGTTCTGCTTCAAAATATAATGTTCAATTCAACATATTACTTGCCGATTCTTTGTAAATACTTGTGAAATTTACTAGCAGTTTCTGAGTGAAAAATATTTTTAGGATTGTGTCTCACATGTGCTTCACAACATATTTGTATCCTTTATGGAGTCGCTGCATATCGCTTTTTCTTTCGCTGTACATTATAACTCTCTTTTTTCCAACCTTCCAGTCATTTTTTCCAAGCTCTTAGTCCAAACTGAAAAAATGAAAGCGGTGTGTTACACAGAAACAAACCAGCTGTAGGTTTTACTTTGCTATATTTCCTCTCAGATGTCTCCCCCTCCGATGATTTCATTAGACCCTGCAAAGCCTCTGAGCATGTTTGCAGGTATAAATTACTCTCATCTGGGATGGCCGAAGCACAATCACTATCTTCTGCAGCACTACAATACTCTCTCTCTCTCTCTCTCTCTCACACACACACACACACACACACACACACACATAAACATATATATGAACTGCAAGAATCAATCACAGTCTAAACAAGGAGCCCCTGTGGTGCCAGAGGTCCCCTGCTGTTTAAGAGCCGCCTACAGCGAGTACACCCACAAAGACACACACAAACTGTATGCACGCACACAGGTAAGAAAACATGAAAAGAGCGAGCAAAAGAGTGAAAAAGCACATAGAAAGAATAGTTTTCTCAGATGTGGAGCTATCTGACGCTCCGGTATGGAAAATCTTCATCACGCTGAACCGACGGAGAAAACACGCTTCCACCGCAGACTCATACACACACATATACCTACAGTCCACATGAGCACCACCGGTCAAAAGTTATGACGCATTTGACTCAATTTATGTTTCTCATGGTTTTCATAAAGCTTAAATGCATAAAATTAGATTTGTAAGCAAACATAAATTTTGCTTACATGACATACAAATTACCATTCAAAAGTCTGGTGTTGGTAAAATGCATTTGTAATGCTTTTGTAATAAGTCTCTTTTACTCACCAAAGCACAGTTCATTTAATAAAAAATACAGCACAAACATATAATTGCAAAATACTATTACAATTTATAAGAATTATTTTATATTTTAATATATTTTAAAACATAATTTATTCCTGTGATGCAAAGCTTTTTAGGATTCTTTGATGAATATAAAGAGCACTTATTTGAAATAGAAATCTTTTGATTAAAAAAATTTTGGAAACTGTGATTGTTTTTTTTAGGATTCTTTGATGAATATAAAGAGCACTTATTTGAAATAGAAATCTTTTGTAACATTATAAATAAAAAGTCACTTTTGATTAATTTAATGCATACTTTCTGAATAAAAGCATTGATTTCTCAAAATAAATTGAATATATAAAAATTTTAAAATGTAAAAAATTGTATAAAATAATGAATATATAACTAAATGAGTACCTTATAAAATGGTATTCATAACTTTAATATATATATTATTATTTGAGTAAAAAGTATTTAACTAAATCTTTTACTAACAAGATGAGTATGTTTAAACATAAAACTTTACACTTACAAAAAAGGTTAAGCATGGTCAGTAGTGTAATAGATGATACACTTACACTTACAAAAAACATTAAGCACAAAAAAGTCACACACACTAAAAAAACCTTAATAACCTCACAACAACAAAAAAAAAAATTAAGCATGAAAAAATCAATAATAAAAAAAAAACATAAAAAAACAAAAAATCATACAGTCTATGCAACAATCCTTCGTACCTTTCCTACCTGTCCAGAGACGTTCTGCTTCACAGCTCACTCTGTGAATACTAAATCGATTGCAAATGTGCCTTCTGACTTGTATTCCTCCTTGGCTATAACATTAAGGGCGCATGGAACATTTTCTTGGCAGGAGACGCCAATTTTACACATTCCCCCACATCTCCCCATATTTTAAAAACTCTCTCACCTCTTTTTTTTATGCCACAAAATTTTGGCTTGTGCCAATGGGAAAGAAAAAAATACAGCAAGTCTCCGGAGCCCTTGGAGAACATCAAACAAATGTGTGTGTGTGTGCGCACAATCTGATTTACCTGCAAAGTAAACAAACAGCAGAGAGAGAAATATTGTAAATGAAGAGCAGTCCTGGACTCTCGCAGTTCGAGCATGTGGCTGACACACGGTCTGATCCAGTATGTGTGTATGATACACTGTGTCTAATGTATAACGTATACAGAGCTCTCAGACTGGACATAATGCACGTACTAAAGCACTTTTCATAATGCAAATGACTGAGTCAAGAGAGGGGGAGTGGAGAGAGAGTACAGTGTGTGTAGTTGGTGTGCTTGTGTTGGCAGTGTTTCAGCATTCCACATTCCAGTGTGATATTCTGCACTGTGACCTTAGAAAACCCACCACACACACACACACACACACACAGAGAGCACTTTCCTTTGACACCAGTGCTCATCACATTCTCTCTCTTAATTCACTCTCTGATTTCTCTCATCCGATTTTTAACCGTAGCCTTTAACCTTCTAATTCTCTATTTCTTTGTCTGACTTCCTTCCATGTCAAGCCATGACTTGTAAATATTCAGAGGGATGGTGTGTGTGTGTTCTGCTCTCAGAATTCCTCGCTCAGATCTGTGTGTGATCAAACACTGGATTAAAATCCATCACCTCCTGTTGAGCTCTTAAAATTTCCAAAAAAAAATTAAGTTTTTCCTTAATCCCAAAAAACAAGCACGTACGTAAGTACACAACCACAACACACACACAAGCTGGTGTTCTGGTGACAGCTGCAGTTACACACACACTGAACGCTTACGCTCACCCCATCTGAGAATTCTACAATCAACTTGTTCTCAAGTATTCTAGAACCCTCGGACAAAATTATAACCCACAAAACTAAGTTCAATAACCCAAAAATCAAAGAGCAAAGAAACAAATATCACAATAAAGAACTCACAAAACAAAGAGCATTAAACCCTCAGAGCAATGTTACATGCCACTGTACAGCACTCCTCAAAGTAACACACAAAAACCCCCAAAAAAAATGTTTACAACCCTCAATACTAGAACTCTCAAGAGCAATTTTCCAGAGCCCCCGAGAGTAACTTGCTAGAACATTCAGAGTAATGGTAAGTGCTACATTATAGCACTCAATATTCTAGAACCCTCACATTAATGTTTCAGAACTCTCAAAGTAAAGTTCTAGAATGTTCATGATAATATTCTAGAACTAACAAGGTAACGTGCTACATGTTGTAACAATGTTGTAACAACTCAACTCGGTGTAGCGTGCTAGAACTTTCATTGTTCTACAATTCAATATAAAACTCTTACAATAACTAAGCATTAAAAAGTTTGTACTTACAGAATGGACTTGTCATATATTAAAAATAAGGTTATCAATACAGTATATCAATATATCCGTTAAAAGGATTTTGCATATTGTATGGGTTTTGCATTAGATACATGCTCAAAAGTTCACTATTAGCTTGCTAAATAGTCACACCCTCCTCATAAACTATGTCAACCTTAAATGACCCAAGTTGGCTTATACAGAACACCTTCAGGCACTCTTTGCACACATCAATCCCTGCATACGCACCTGTGTGAGTACGTCAAACGCCTGAATGTGTGTCAAAGAGAGAAAAAACTCTAGAGAGAATGAGACAGAGAGAGATTAAGAGTTCTGAAGATAAAAAGGCAGTAAATCCTAATCAGCACACAGACACAAATACACTTAAGAGGTCAAAAACACACAGCATTTGAGCACATGATCCAGATATCACTCTTGTGTTTGTCTGTATGTTTAAACACTTTCACTTCCTTTAATCAAGGGATCCACTCCAAGACCAAAGGTGAAATATAGGAACAACCTAATTCTAAATTGTACAGACTAACCCCACTCCAAAACCTAACCCTTTTGTAAATAAATAAAGCCAAGACCTTTATAATTTTTTGACCAACCCTAATTCCAAATTAAATAAATAAGATGCAAAACAAATAAAAAAAAATCAAAAAAAAACTAAAAACATAAAAAACACTAAAACATATTTAATAATATGAAACACACACTGAAGGCTGAGAAAACACTAAAGAAATTAATACTTTTATTCAGCAAGGACACATTAAATTGATCAAAAGTGACAGTAAAGGCAAACAAATGCTGTTCTTTTGAACTTTCTATTTATCACATCCTGAAAAAAAAAAACAGTTCTTATAAAATATTATTCAGCAATGCTGAAAAAAAATCAGGCCTATCAAAAATGTTTCTGAAGGATCATGTGACACTGAAGACTGGAGTAATGATGCTGATAATCCAGCTTTTTTTCACAGGAACAAATTATTTTTAAATATATTCAAATATAAAACAGTGGGGAGAAAAAAAAATGAAAAATTTAGCCACATTACTGAGTAAAAATATACAATGGCTAAAGATAGATTTTCCAGTCATATGATACACATCGTATGAGCTACAGGCCAAAGAGAGAAATATACGAAGGGCTTATGTACAATAAAATGTATAATATTTATCTTCTGTTCCTTCTAAACACACAAGTGAGGCTTGTGACATGTCTGCATAAGGAGTCAACCAGACTATTTTTTGTCTTCTGCAAATAAGACTAGCACATATTCCATACCAGATGTGGAATATTCTGAGTGTGTGTGTGTGTGTGTGTGTGTGTGTGTGTGTGTGTGTGTGTGTGTGTGTAAGACAGATGCTTAAACATTGCTCAGCATTTAAAGCCAAACGCTTATACTGTAATGCAAAAATTTCCTGACCAGATCTCCTGCACACATACAGACTCATACGGGCCTTGTGTGTAGAGGTGTGTGTTAAGTTTTCCTTCACTAAATGTCTCCACAAGGATAGCAAACCCTGAAATAACCTACATTTTTGGGGACCACCCAGTGGTCTATATGTATACAGACACATAGGAGTGTTTATGCTAAATATCTCCGAATAAATATTACTGCATTCTCCTTACATACAGTACATACAGTTATGCTCAAAATAAGAAATATTCACAGACGACTCAACTGCAATTTAAACAAATCATTTGAGAGCTTTCTGGTCAGTGTGAATATTTGGCTTTCAGCGGATGGAGCAGATATTCAAATTTGTTTGCTGTTACAGAAAACCAAACAAAATCCTTGAACTATGCCATACAAAACCACTATCTTTGTTTGCACAATGTGTGTGTGTGTGTGTGAGTGTATGTGTATGAGTGTAAATGTCCCAGTGCCTGTTGCAAAAGGAGAAAGACTGCAGAAGTGAAATAAATAAATGTTTCTGAGCTCTGATGAAATCCAGAGAGCTTGTGTGAATACCGTAAGGTGGTATTAGTTTGGCTCTGAGACTAAACGTGGCCTACAGATGGATATTTGCTTCATGGCTGCAGGGTTTTTAATGTGACAGAAAGATTGCAAATCATATGCATGCAGCTGAATATTCATGCGAGACGAATAGTGCGATTCAAAATAGAGTACTGTACAGTCATTTATTATGGACATGCTCTCTTTCTTTCTCACGTGTAGGAGGCAGCTCTGGGCAACTAGCCATGCGACATAAAAATGCGTGACGCTGAAAATCCTCTCTATATTTGAAAATGCATATTTCTCTCTACCTCTCTTACTTACTGATGTGGTACTTAAGATATTACCCTTAAAACCCATCTGAGAGAAATGATGTCTATCCCAACACTAGGCCAAAGACTCCATGTGAACTGTCGTTGCCCTTATAGAACCCTGAATGGAGCCCAGACAAGGTATGTTGGGTTATTTGGTTGCCATGACACCAGCCTAAATCAAAGCCAATCCCACCACTGCCAGCGGACTGTGGAGGCGGAGCATGTGTTTGTGTGGGACCGCTGTCATTTTGCCACAGAGTTTTTTGTTAGAAAACTCTGTTACAGATTCATGCTAAAAATCTAATGTTTTCCAGGTTTGTTTTAATATATTGATTATATAATAAAGTTTGAAATTACAAAAATCTTATATTAAATTTAACAAATGTGACAATTATAATAATAAAAAATAATTTCAATAAATGCTGTTCTTTTGAACTATGTTAATCAAAGAATGGTGAAAAAAGTATCGTTACAAAAAAAGAATAAATGTGTTTTTTTGAATTGTTAATCAAAGTGGTGAAAAAAAGTATCATATTTCCACATTATATATTAATAATAATAAATGTTTCAGGCATCAAATCAGTATTAGATGATTTCTTTTCATGTGACACTGAAGACTGGAATCATGATGCTGAAAATTCAGCTTTGCATCACAGGAATAAATTACATTTTAACGTATAGATTTAAATAAAAGTTTTATTTTAAATTGTAAAAATATCGCATAATATTACTGTTTTACCATATTTTCGATTAAATAAAAATGCAGCTTTGTTGAGAATAAAAACTAATCTTACCAACCCCAAACATTTGAACAGTGTATGCAAGTAAGGTAATAATTTATTTTCAGATTTTCAATAAATAATCTACACTCTGGGATGAATTTACTGCAAAACTTTAATACTTGGGGTTTTACAAAAAAAAAAAAAACAAAAATGACACAAAATATACTTAATAGACTTAATAGTCAGAAAATTTTGAATCAAACTATTTCCGAGTAAAACAATCTTTAAGCAGAACTTTTGAGGAACATCAATATAACGTAAAAAAAAAATATTAAAAAAAAAAAATCACAAAAAAACAAAATCACCAGTTCACAATAAACGTCTTTTCTCTTCTAGGGGGAAAAACCCCCAAAACATTGATGATTATCCTGCTCTCTAGACTGAGAATGACCTTCCCAGCAACCAATCCACATTTAAAGGCTGCTATGTAACTAAAGCCTCTTTTAACATTGTGTCATCACAGGACACAGAACGTCTTGTCATGCCATTTTATGTGTTTTTAATAGATAAAAGTAGCATAACCTTTGCCGAAAAGTATGCAAAAAGAGAAACACAGAAATCTGAACACCACTGAGACCAACAGATGCCAAAGCCTCTAACAACACACACACGCACACTCCCAAATGTATGCCGAAACATGTACGTATGCAAATACACACCAATTCTTCTACGTGAACTCATAATTACGCACACACAGAGCTCAACACACCCATATGCACAAACAAAAACGCTTCTGTATGTTGATGCATATGTATAAGGCCTGGAGTGATCTAATGCAAACACACACAGACACACAAACACTTTATATTTGCCTATTAACATACTAATCATGCGCTATCCCACCATCACTTCATCCGGTGACATACAGAGGCCCTCTGTCTCGGCACACAAAACACACACACTTTATTTCTCACACTCTCTCTTTCTCTCGTTTATCCTGTTATCTCTGTAAACAAACGACAGACTCTCCTCTGCTTCGACAGAGCGGGGGGGGTTTGCCTTTCATTGTTTTAAGAGCAGGAAGATGCTCCCGTATAATGAATGGGGCTTTCTGGAGCTGAGAGCCATGAAGCTTTACACACTCTCATTTACAGGCATATTTTTCACACTCTTATTATGAAACACACACACACACACAGCCTTTCTTTCCCTTGTTATCCCATCCCCCTGTTCCTTGACGTTTTCTCTCCGGTTTCATCCCTTGTTCTCTGCGTTCATTCCCGCTCACCGAGACGGGCGGCCTAGATCTGTGTCCAAACTGCTTTCCAGGCCTATTCCCTTACACACAAACGCATGCCAGAATTGATTCGCTGTGTTTCTGTTGTGCTTGTCAACCTTTTTCCCTTACTAGGAGCTCCAAAAAAACACAACACCTTCACTCTTTCGCATGCATTAAGTAACACCAGAAATAATTTATTTATAACGGCTCAGCCTTTCACCGAGGAAGACGAGCCCCTGAGTATTGTGCCCTTTGTGCATCTGCTGCAAGAGGAAACATTGGGAGACCAACAGAAACTGACATTTAGGTAGGGCCCTATGATTTCTGTGATGCGGAAAACGTGGATGGAAGCGCGGAATCCAGTCATAAAAATGGAAAACTGCTATGAGAGTCGCTTCATAAGTATTTGGCCGTTTGATTTGAGTAAAACTAAAATAAATTAATGAAACATACACATGAACTGTAAAATTTGATTCACAGCAACCCTCAAAATAAAAGCCAGGTTTGATTTGAAAAGGTGGACTCCTATTACTATTTTTTCCACATGTAAAACGTTTTACTACTACTACTAAAAGATTTTAATATCACACAACATTTCTTCCAGGTTTTATTTTAAATAAGCCCCTTTGTTTGCCAAAAAATGGTAACCGTTTAATTTTTCAATACAAAAGACTGATGAAATGAATGTTTCATGCCTTCATTTGATAAACAGAAAAATTCTACAATGGGAACACATAGCTTTTTGGAATCAAAAAAAAATGATAAGGCTAGAATTTCAAGGGAAAAAAAAACGAAATGAATCTGAAAGTTTTTTCATGCTTCAAATAACAACAGACATTAGAAAACACACCTTTAGTAAACACTTCAAAAAGACTAGTTAGAAAAAATAAAACATTCAGTAGAATGACTCATAAATTAAGTGAATTCAGTTAAACTGAATTAATTGACTGTGAAAAAGCATATTTTTCAGTCTTTTATTGAATTTTAGTACATAACCAATATAATATGAGCCTATATATATATATACACAGCATACATGCAGCATACATTTTTTAAACCTTCATTAACTTGTTAATTAACTTCAAATAAATTGCGAAGTCGAATCAGAATCCAGATTCCTATTAAAAACAAAAAAGGAATCGTTCAGGAACCAGAATTGCGAAGTTGAATCAGAATCCAGATTCCTATTAAAGAGATGGATGAAAATGGCTGTGCTAATTAAAAAAAAAACTGTCTTCGATGTCCAACAAAGTCGATAGAGGAAGAAAAAAAGCAATCAAACAACCGCCACCTCCCCACACACACGTTCACACAAATATGCAAAAAAAAAATCTAACTGTATAAAAAAAATAATTGACGTAACCGTTGAGCTGAAAATAGGAGGACATATCAAGACGACGGGGGCGACGCTGGGGTTGAGCCCCCCGAGAGAGCAGCAGAGAATGAGTGAAAAGAGAGGGAGAGGGAGAGGAAGAAAGGATCAGAGGGAGAGAGGTTGGCAGCGATGAGCTTCTGGCACCTTCTACATAGAGCTCACCATACATGGTGCCAAAAAATGGCAGACGAGGCTGCCCCCGTTCCCTCGCCTTTTCTCCGTCTCCCTCGCCCCTCGGCAATCTTGATCATCCCTTTCTCCCCATTCTAAAGAGGTTTTATCTAATGAGCTCCATGAGAATTCAATCTAACTGCACTAATGCAGAACTTAAACTCCTATAGACTGGAGTTATGGCTCAACTTTCCACGGCTCTTGCATTGTATTTGTGTGTGTGTGTGTGTGTGTGTGTGTGTGTGTGTGTGTGTGTGTGTGTGTGTGTAATGAGTAGGCCTGTGCTGTTACTGAGCTCGGCATTGTGTTCTCTGACTCGTAACCAGAGTCGTTGTGAGTGGGCCACATTACGGTCTCTCTCTTTCTTACTCTCAAGGCACACAAACACACTTTTATAATAATATTAAACTTAACAATACAACATACATCATAAAATAATAAAAAAAATTTACAAAACAATCAAAATACTAATTTTATTAAGATGCACTTACAGATTTTCAAAATATATAGAATATTCTTTTTCAGAGCAAGTTCTATATATATACTGAGAGTTTAGATGCAAAAGCCTCTTAAGTGCCATCTGAAATTTTCTCCTAAAAATTTTTCAGGCTCCTATGTTTATATTCAGTGTGTGTTCAGTATATTTCACTTTAAACAATATAAAGAACCTGTTTCATTACCATTTATATGAAATTACTGAACCTACACAAAGTATGAGAAAATATGGTCATTTTTAGAAAAAAAATAATATGTCACTTTTTAAAAAACTGAACTCTTCACAATAAAACTGGTAATAGTATAATAATACACACATGCATAACATACAAAAACATATTTTATGCATTTATGCAATAATAATCATAATAATAAAAAAAAAAAAGCATAAACCTTCAAACAAAATGTATTAAAACATTTGCTGACACTTTATTATTATTTAAAATGTCTTTGTTACAGGGTAATTGTATATTTAAGTACTGAGTAATATTACCTATAGGATTAGAGTTTGGTATTGGATTATGCACATATAAACACTAATTACACATAATTTATTGAAAAAAAAAAAACAAATCAAAACACTTATTAACAACTAAATTAAAAAAAAATAAAATAAAATAAAATAAAATAAAAAAAAAAATAAAAAAAAAAATAAATCATAGATTATCATTAAACTAATTTTAAACTAAATTACAAAAATAAATATAACTTACAAAAAATTCTAATCTTATTCAAATAAATCAAATTAACATAAAAAAACTCAACTTACAAAAATAATCTCTATTATAGATCTCTCATATTTCCATGTTGTGGGATACGAAAGGACTGATATTTTAAAGGACATTATTTGAAGAAAGTTGCATGCAAATATATCATAAATAAAAAATGCAAGATAAATTGTAATATTCAATAATATACCATTGTTTAGCACATTTTGATACTGCCGATAAAAACAATCTTTATAATTGACACTAATTATGTAAAAAAAAAAATAAAAATGTAAAAATACTTCAGAAAGTTGAGCAAATACCGAGAAATGAAAGCTCTTTAACTTTAAATCTCTGTCTGTCCCTCATGTGGACACACAAAAAAAAAAAATAACAGTAGATTCACAATTTGTGTTAACATGTTTCACGATCTACAAACCTCAATTCTTACTATGTACAAAAAAAAAAAACCCAAAAACGTGAGTAGGGAGCAGAGAAATGAGAAACCAAAACCAAAAGCAAAAATAAGATCTACACTTCACACTTCACATCTTTCTTGGAATGAATCAAATATAAAGGCTTAAATATCAGTGGTGAGCGGGGAGCTTATAAAACAAAACCAAGATTAAAAAAAATAACTACAAAAGATACTACACAAAAAAAAAAAAAGAAAGTAAAACCCAGAGTAACATGCAGATCTACTAATGAGAGGAGATTCTCTACAAAAAAAAAACACTCTATCACATATTTTCCTTCCATTTCAACACAACATCATAACAGAATTTCATTTAGAAAGAGCCAGGAAGACAGGAAGAGTGACGGAGACAAAGAAGGAGAGTGGAGACACTTGGAAGCATAAAGAGTGATGAAATAAAAAGAGATGCGTTACACTGGCTCGAAATGAATGACGACTGCTGAAATAATCTGTTTAACAGCTATTGCAAACATTTCATTTCCAAACAAAACACTCCCACAATGCTGCATCAAGACAGAGAGAAATCACTACTGCACATGTGCTCATTTCAGAAACGGATCAAGCCTTAAAGTCCAAGAAAATGGCATTTTTTCATAACAATAAATTAAGCACAATTAGAAAATAGTAATAATTACTAAATCAAGCTTTTTTTACTTATTTACAAAAAAAAAATAATTTAAAACAAAAAAAAAAAAAAAAATAAATGATCATGTATACTGAACAAATAATTTAGCAGAAAAAAAATACATGCAGGAGCATGCACGGATGTTTTATTAAGATTTTTCTTCTAAATTTAACAGCCATTTTTAATTCTAAAAGCTGCAGTTAAACACATAAAATGTCAGAAAGCACATTTTTCACACTTCTTCGATGGTTAAATATTAAATTTCCTGTGTGGAATGTTAAAGTAGGGAAAAGTTTAAATTATGTTCTCATAATAATGATATAATAGCAGCACTAACAATAAAGCACTGGATATAAAATTAATATTCTCTTTACCCAAAAGCCACATCCCTCCAATAGGACGACTTTCCCCATAATCACCATCCTTAATGGAAACACATTTAACACACATTTACCTCCAATACACCTGGATTACCACTTAAGAGTCTTGCATAAATGACCAATTCATTTCGCACTTCATTCAAAGAAAGAAATATGTCTAAATTTTGTAAAGTATGAAACATTTTTGAGTCAACTCCCAAAAACCTGTCAAGCACAGGGTAGTGGTTAAAGATTCGGTCCTCGGTTCAAACTCTAGCGATCCATTCCTAGGCATTTAAAATGCAAAGCATTTAATATGAAAAAGGTGAACTCTCCAGCTACCCATCACTGCAGTATCAAGAAAAAATTGGTTTAGTTTTTTTTAAGTAAACGGTTACATATCTCTATATTTCAAAATACAAAAAAAAATCTAAAAAAAAAAAACACCTAAAAAATACACACCCAAACACACACACACACACATCCACACACACACGCATCTTCCTGCACCAACGGCATTGCGATAGTGCCAACTAGAGCAATTACTGTAGCGACTCCTGTAGCTGTCCTTTCTCTTGTTCTCTCTTGCTTTCTTATGGACACAAAAGAGGAATATTCGATTTGAGAGTGTGACAACGAAGGCCACATTTAATAGTGATAAACAAAGAGTTTGTGCTGCAAAAAAAAAAACAAGTCACAAGGACAAAAACACAAAGCAAGCCAATAAATTAAACAGCTGAGCTGTAGCATTCAAGACAAAGAATGCAGAGATATTTTATTTCAAATTAGGATAATTGTGGTGTTAGTTAGGAATGCACAACTGAAATCAAGAATAAAATAACAACTAAAAAAAATACTGAATGCCCTCAACCAGAGCAGCACATGGGGACTGTGTGCATCTGGGGTTGAGAAAGGCCCCCTGAGCTCTGGCACAGGATGCCACGGGCCCTGGGATTGTGAGCGGCTGCCCTGCAGGGTGCCAGTCTCCGGTGAGGCTATTTGGAGCCTGATAAAAGCGGCAGTGCACACTAAAATTAGCCTGATAAGATAAGACCGCAGCACAGCAGCAAACATTCTGAGCGGGCAGCGCAATGGCCAACCCTGCTGGGCACAGAGAGAACCAGTGCATGCGCTGACCGAGAGACTGAAAGACAGGCAGGAAACTGTTCAGCTGCTTTCAAATTCAGCTGCTTATATTTTGTTAACGGCTCTTTTATTGTTTTTAACTGAAAATATGCCCATTTTTTCCCCCATAATTGTGGTTTATTTGCAGTACCACAAAATGAAAATGAATTAGTCACAAAAGCAAAAAAGAAAGAAGGCAAGAAAGCAATTTCAGATTTGTAATCACATGATTATGGATCTGTTGGCCTAAGTGTGTTTGGCCAGTCAGATCTTGTGAGCGTCAGAGAGAGTGTTAGCCGTGTCAGAAACAGTGTTTGGCAGTGAGCGTATGAGACTGTCCTAGTAACTTATCCACGAATACACACACACATACACTCACTCCAAAAGGATACGACTCTAAAACACACTGCCAATGAGAAAACAAGATGGCACCAAAGAACTGAAAAGGCCAGTCGTCTTGTGAATACAACCAACATATCATTTATATTAAACACCGCCATGAAACAAAAAGAAAGCATCTTAGTATAAATAATAAAACATCACAAAAATTATGAAAATACCTTATGAAATATTATGAGCAATGGCATTTCACATTTCAGCAAGGTTTCCCATTTTTGAATTAGTATTTTATAATTTCTGGTAAAGAATTACTTTATGTTTATTAATCTCTAGAATTAATAGATTTGAACAATCTTGCAGAGTACAAATGTCTCCATAAGGCACAAAATCATTCAGATTTGAATGCAGTTGGACAGGATTTCTTCTATAAAAAGCATGACCAGATAGATTATAAATTAAATACATCAATTTGCATGCTTTTTAAAAATGACTTTCAATTTTTCTGACTTTTTAATGCATAAAAATCACAACTGTAAAACGGCCCTTGTGACTGTACAAGTGTTTCCAAAAAGCACAGAATCATCCTGAGAGTTGAATGCAGTTCGATAGGATTTCTTCCATACAGAGCGTAACCGAAGAGATTATAAATTAAATACATACATGATTTTTTAAAAAAGCATGACTTTTTATGCCTGCAAATCACAACTTTAAAATGTAGTTCTTATTACTGTACAAGTGTTTCCAAAAAGCACAGAATCATCCTGAGAGTTGAATGCAGTTCGATAGGAGCACAGCCAAATACATTGCAAACTAAATATATACATTTGCCTATATTTTAAAATTACTTTGAATGTTTTCACACCTACAAATCACAACTTTAACTTCTTCCATGACCATGGGAAACATGTTTGAGGTTTAATTTCGGCTCTGGCCGCAGAACAGATGCTCAAAGCAAACGTTCATAAGTTTGCTGGATGTGATGGTGATTATGTGGGTGTCATCTTACCCTGATTTCTGACCCCTCTCAAATAATCACGTACAAGTATCAGTAGCTGTAGGACAGAGAAAGAGAGCGTAACCCACTGACCTGGCATGTGGACGAAGTAGGCCAGGTACAGGTCCAGCTCCTTGACGGACACTCCGATGTGGTGCGGCTGCACGCAAAGGGTGTGGTTGGAGCACTGTGGGGACTTGACCAGTCTCTCTCCGTCTGTGCTCTCCAGTGGGCTTCCCTTGAACAGGATTACCATCACCAGGTCCAGGCGCCAGACCTTGTCGGCCTGCCGGAGGCAGTCGATGCGGCGGATCTTGCCTTTCTGGTCGGGGTTGGACAAAACACAGCATGGCGGCTTCTTCCCCGTGATGGTGAGCACGAAGTCTTCGCGGAACTCGGGCCGGATGTCCTTGCGCAATTTAGCCAGCAGCCGCGACGCCCACTTCTGCTTGATCTCGGGCTTCTCGCCCAGGAGTTCATCTTTGACGGCACGCTCCTCATCCTTGGACATACGCTTCTCGTGCTTTTTGAAGTACTTGCGCTTGCGGGCCTGCAGATTGAACCAGGTGTAGGAGAACGCCCGCACGTGCGGGAGGAGAGCCTCGATGAAGGGATGGAATTCATCCTGGAGGGATGGAGAGAGGGAGGGAGACACGGGAAGCAGGGGAGAGGAGAGGAGGGAAGGGGAGAAGACGTTAGAATCTCGGAGCATGATTCGGCTGTGCTTTGTGAAGGAAGGGACGGGAAACGTGCGAGTGCACGTTTGCCAGGATGACAAATACACACACACACACACACACACACACACACACACACACACACACAAACATTTGTCATAAGCATCACATAAATAGAATTTAGAACAAAAATTCCTAACCAGAGTATATAATAAAACTACAGACATGCTATTATGAAAAACAAAACAAAAAAAAACTGAAATTTTAAGTAACCTCACTTTTTCTTCTGCATTTTTTTTACACTGACATTTTTGTGTTTCAAAAGATCCTTTTCTCAGTTCAAAACAGACAATGAAATATTCCACAAAAACACCTAAATAGTCCGCAACAGCCAAACCAAACAACCAACCCACCAACCCCTGCTACCGCACATCCTGATCCAAACTACATCGCCACACTGCACAGACACAGAAGCAGCACGCCACAGACAAAACGCAAAAGCCATGCAGCAAAACAACTAAATAAAATGTCTGTAGTTACCATTCCACACTCACAACAAAAACCCCTCTCCAAAATAAAGAGTAAAAAAAAGAGAAAAATCTCCTCCTCACACAAAGCTACACAACACACCACAATAATAATTACACAACAACATAATATTTTTTTTAATGTCGTTGCAAAAGTAAAAAAAAAACTGAGAAAAATTCAAAAAGTATTTTTTTTTTTTTTTTAATGTCCAGTTCAATAAAAGAAAAAAAAAAATAAAAAAACCATAGAAAAACCAAAAAGGGGATAACGAGAGGAATATTTAAAAGGGGATATAAGAGAGAAATGTTTAACACACAAAACAGGGGAAATGAGAGAAAAAAAAAAAAGAATAAAATATTAACCAAAACCAAAAATTAAATATTACATATGAAAACAAGAAAGCGGACATTGAAATCGCTCATAATCGAAAAGTATTGTACTCACTGTTAGAGAAAAAACGTACACAAATAAATATACAAATACCGCAAAACAAAGAGAAAAAAACCTTTGGCAAAGCAGTAAGTGGTGTTTGTTCAGATATGCGTGCTCTGCATTCGACACACAGAGAGCGAGAGACAGACAGAGAGAAAGAGAGAGAGACAGAGAGGGGGGTAGAGAGAAGCGAATGGATAGCGCAAAAAAAAAACGAGAGAACCGAATCAATGTTGGAAGAGCTCGTACGACCGCTGGCAAACCCGATAGAAGCTTCCTTTTTTCCCCTTTTTCCTCTCCAACTCTATCTCTCTCTTCCTCTCCATGCTCTTTTCCTATCCATTGCCTCAGAGTGTGCCAGCGCGAAGCTGAGCCCACCTATTTGGCACCGGGTGCCCGATCGCTCAGCCAATACGCACGCTTGAAGGGCTGAATGGGAGGGAGGCAGGGACGGAAGGAGGGTGAAAGAGATGGAGCGAGAGAGCGAGGGGGGAGATAGTGTAGGGTTCGGTCAGAGGGTTGGCTCCTTACTTTGCCAAATTAACAAGTTCCTATCTTGTGCAACTGCAAAGTCCAGAGCACATTAATTTTACATGCGCCAATCAGCAGCGCCGCCCGTATTCTATTCCCACCCCAGTTTACCTCCATTTCCCCACTCTTGTCATCAAGAACCGAGCTCAGATGCACACACGCTCTCTCCACTTGTCCACGCGCGAACCTGCAATCACCGCCATCGAGAAAAACCAGCAGAAACCCACAGTCCCTCCATTGAGCGGCGTGTGAACGCGCGGGCCAGAACTCCCAGCAGACGCTACAGACCAGCAGCTGCCTTTAGAATCGGCGCACAAACAAAGAGCAAAGAGAGAGACATAGTCCACAGCAGAACAACATTCTCTCTCTGAACTTTATCTGAGAATGTGACCACGTCAGTTACGAACGTTTGGACACAATAAAAATAGATATTATTTAAAGAACAACAAAAAAGTATTTCACATTAAAATGCTTTTATAAGAAAGTGTTTTAATAGTTGTTTCCTTAAAAAAAAAAATTGAAAAACTATTCTCCTTATAATGCTTCTAACAAAAAAGCAAAGCTATAGCAGGACTCAACAATTAACTTGCCAGTATTTTCAACAGTTAGTCCAACCAGCAAAAAAATGTACAACATTAATAAATAAGTATATTTAACCAAAAAATATATAAATAAATATTGTTCACAAAAAAATAAATGTAAAAAAAAAAATAATATAAATATAAATGTCAAACATATATATATATATATATATATATATATATATATATATATATATATATATATATATACACATATATATATAAATATAAAGAAATCTAGAAATTATACTGATATAAATATATATATATATATACACATATATTAAGTATTCTTTACCAATAATAATAATAGATTAATTTGCAATACAATTCTAGAAATCTAGAAATTATACTGCTATAAGGAACTCCATGCCAGATTTAAGGTTATAAATATCCTTTAACAGGAAAACACTGACATACTGTGATTTATTAACTCTTTTGAATTCATTCTAACTGATGCATCCAAGACTAGTGCAAATCAATCTCACAATTTCAACATCCTCATATAAGTTAGCCAGCTGCCATGTTCATATATTTAAATCAGCAAGATTTGCAATAACAATATGCAATACATCACTGAAAACCAAATGTTTTAGTTTGCCAAGGCACATGTACATTATCAACAAACACCAGATGTAATGACAACACAGCATTGGTCACAGTTTCATGAACCGGCCTGAAACTCTCTCACACTGGCCCTGAATTAAATCATGCTCCAAACTATATAATCAAGTGATTCAACAAAAACTATATACAACATATTAAAGGAATTCAATCAATCCCTGTTTGCAATGATCCGTTATGATAAATACACAGAGCCAGGAAAATCGCTATCTTGAGCAGATTTGTATCGAGTGATTTAATCTGGTTTAATCCCTACAATGAGTTTACGCAACATATGCCACTCTCTCAGGGCTACGCGACACCTTAGGGCGACCAGCAGGCCTATCCGAGACCACCGGGTGAAGCAGCCTCATTCTCAAAGCAACTCACTGCAGACTATTCTGCAGTTGCCAGTAGGCGCCTGCTATGTAAATGCAGCGTTTCCTAACAAACAAAGCCGAGCGGCAGGTTGGTGTGTCATTTTGTTATTTTTAAATGTTCCATTGGCTTGCAAATCACTTTGCATAATTCCAATCCAAATTAAAGGAAAGTTCTACACAATTCATATCAGTTGACTGTGTACAAAGCAAGGTGTCTTGGTATTTTGTTTTGCATACATTTTGTAGGCAAAACTGCAATCATTCTACATGTTGTTACAGTTCATATCTGATTTGGTTTGACAGACTACATGGATTTTGTGTCTGATACATTTATGTACATGAAATAATTAAAAATAAACAAAGAGTTTGAAAGTGTCTACTTTAAACTAACTGAAGCAAAAAAAATTCATTGTTCAAACTCAAATTACTTGCTTAAATAATTCATCAAATGATTGCAGCAAGTCTGACATAATTTTGGATGAAGCAAACTTTATGACAGTATGAACTCTGCGTTGTTATCGTGAGATTAAATTAGAATGCAAGCCATAAACGGCATATAAAACAGCGTTTGCTCATGTTCCCCGCAAGCTTGCTGGATCTGTTCACTGCCGAATACCCTTATTCACACTCTTTATACCACAGCCTATCTTATCTTTGTATGACACTCTCCTCTCTAAACAGCGACCTTTGTTTTACGCAAGAAAGAAAGGAGAGCGCTAGAGGAAGATAAAAAAAAAAGTTTAAGAAAGAGAGGCGGACAAAAAAAAGCGAGATTTCCACGAAAGGCAGTCTCACTCTGCTGCGTAGCCTAACGTTACTGCTTGTGTGTTTTTGTTTCTGTAAAGCAAAGCCTACTTCTTCCAGAGAAAGAGAGAAAAAGGCTGAGAGCCTGAAAAGCACGCACTCTCACACACTATTATCCCGAATCCGTGCTTAAAAGACCAGTTAGGCTATATATTGCACCACAGCACACACGAATCCCATAAAAGTTCAGAGTCTTACCACATTTATGAATTTTATCAAATTTCTACTCTGATGTATTGGGATTTTTTGTTTCTGGGGGCTCAACAAATGTCTTACTTTTCCAACGGTAGGCTAGTATTAATCATTTTTAAACTTTTTAGTTTGTGTGGTTGTCATTTATTATAGCCAATGTCAAGAACGTAATATAAGAAAACAGGCTTAGTTGTGTCTCAAAAGTGCCTACATATTTGTCATAACACCGACAAAGAAAACCATTTCAATGACAATAAAGACAAAAAAATGTGTTCTTTGAAAAGAAAGACTTATATAAAAAGATACCATAGCTACCTCTGGCCTCCAGTCTATTCTTTTTAAGATGAATGTGTTTTATTATTTTCAGTTGCTTTCTTTTCTTTCCTTTCCTTTTTAGAAACAATATATGATTTTCTTAGTCGACTAATATGACGGATCTGTAAACCTCTAAGGTTTTTTTCTTTTTTTAATAGCGTTGGCGGAAGCTCGAGCTCCTACACTTTGGCGCGAGACAGAAAAAAAGGCTGCTGATGGAGCGAAGCAGACACGACGAGCGAGAGCCGAGAAATCTGACATGAACTAGGGAATTTTTACAAGAAATATTTTCCATAAAATATAATGAAACTTGCATGAACCTTCACACGAGGGAAAAAAACGAGCACTTCTTCAGCCTATACAAGGCCAAAACTATTCGTATAGCTCACTGAAGAGCATAACAACATAATGTGCACATATAGGCCTACTGATGTTTTTTTTGTTTTGTTTTTTTCGAGTTAAAAGTACAACAACAAAAAAAAATAAAAAAATAAAACCAAAAAAACAACTTACAAAACAGGCCTACGATATATTTCCAGGAACTGGGAACCAGCCGACAAATGAAGAATCAAAATACGGTGGTAAAATATTTTAAAAACAATATTTATGTGCCTCTTGTGCATCCTATCCATATTTTATCTATAAACCTAATTTAATAACGATTTTCTTTAACTTTAAGTGCAATGCCAAATCGTGTTGAATTCAAGGGAGAGTGGGGCGTAAAAAAAAACATTGTCAGTTTTGTTTACATTGTCAGTTTTTTTAAGCTTCTTCATATAGGCTAATATCTTCGTAGAATATAGGCTATTACTATTAAACTATTATTGTTTAAATAAGCATATTTTAAAATCTTCAAATCTACCATTTATAAGGACAACCAGTTCAAACATATTTTAAGTTTTAAAACGAAAAACCATAAATCTCTCTAATCTAAAATACGATCCGTCTCTCATATAGGCTAAATAACGTGCATAAATATAGCCTAGTGCTTTAGCTAAGAAAATATTTTCGTCAGGCTATGCAAAAAGAAAGCAAGCAAGGAGCTCGTGTAGCCTGAGTTAAGATTTTTAGCCAAAGCATATAACCTAAGGATCAAATAAATTAAATATATATATATATATATATATATATATATATATATATATATATATATATATATATATATACACACACACAAACAAAAAAAAACAAACACAAAAATATATATATATATATTTACTTACAAATCAGAGACTGCTAAAACAAAACCGATCTCTAAGAGGTGTTTTGGAGCGCTGCGGTGCTTTAGGTGGAATTAATTCAGTTTTATAAACGGACGCGTTTCCAAGATGTGAAAATCTGGGAGTAATTTATGGGAATTCAGCTGCACGGGTAAATATTCTTAATGCACACAGAAAATCTGTTGAGACGCATTTTGCTTAAGGGGAAAAAAACACCTGAAGCACCTTTTGAGGTTTCTCAGATTGTCACACTAGCATACCAACCCAAACGATGTCACAACAAAATTTTTGGCAGTCTTACAAATACCTTTTTTTTCAAGATTTTATAAATAGTCTAATATGCAGCTATTTTAGGTTTTTGCAATTCTTGATGGAGTAGTAACCATAGCAACAGTATGCTGTTTGCAGTTTTTGCGACAGAATTCTAACCAAAAAAAAAAAAAATCAATATTTTTCACTTCATTATAAATTTACATAGATATCACAAATAAATTAATTGTTTTTCTTAAAAGAAAAAAAGTCAATAAATGCCAAAAGACGATCCCCTGAAAGTCATTCAATAGGCCTACCACACTAAATTTAAAAGACTATTATCATAGGCCTATAAACATTTAGATACGAGTTGGATTCTTTAATCTTGCCTACTACTGTTAGTTCAGGTGTCAGTCTGTCTATTACATGAGCCTAGCTGTAAAAATAATAACACTCTGATTTCTATTTAGAGACGTCTATTAAATACCGTTATGAAAGTAGAAGCATTCATCGTATGAATGAGGGTGTTTCCGTCCGCGGGAACATGTGTCGGTAGCTCAGAGAACTGGACTGGGTTGGTGAGATCAGTCAGCAGACTGATGAAGTGTAAACTGGAAAAAATGCCGAGACGAGCACTGCGTGACACCAAAGCATTGAGCCGCTTACGCAGCGACTAAATACAACCGACCGCCCAACCACACCAAATATTGATACTGCCTACTGTGAGAGCACTGCACTCTCCCCTCTCAGTGTGTGTGTGTGAGACAGAAGATTCAAAAAGACGGCAAATAATGTTTTAAATATTAAATGCAAAGACTTCTGATATAAAGGCAGGAGGAAAAAACTTATCAGATAAGCATGGTATCCTACTACACTGATGTGTTTTTATTAGAAGCGCTAATATTAATGTTTTTTGAACTTACAACACCTTTAATAAAAACTACTGTTAAAATGAACCTAGCATGAAAATCATATAGTTTTCAACAAAAGTGTTGATTTTGGCCTGTCCCATCACAAAGGTCTTGTCCTTCACAACTGCATCTAACAATTAAAATCATACGACAATGTCATCACTTTGACATCATCTATTGAGTTTATAATGAATTCATAAAGTAGAAGTGACAGCTTAATATAACAAAAAATATTTTAAGTTTATTTTTGCAAATCAACCTGATCAACATTTTCAAAACTAAATATTTCTGAATTTCAGGCCATATTGTTCCATTAAAAAAAAAATGCCAATAATAGACCTTGTATTACTTAAAAAATAGAGAAAAATAGTTGTCTTGAGAAATCACTACTCTTTCTGTGACAACCTTTCATTTCATGAATGTGGTGATTTAAAAGGTTAGTTCACCCAAAAATGAAAATTAGCCCATAAATTACTCACCATCAAGCCATCCTAGGTGTATAAGACTTTCTTCTTTCAGACGAATCCAGTCAGAGTTATATTAAAAATGGTCTTTGATCTTTCAAGCTGTTTAATGACACTCAGTGGGTGTTGCAGTGCATCAGTCCAAAAGAAGTTAAATAAAAAGCACCCATCCATAAAAAAGTGTCAGTGAGCACAAGCTAGATTAAATTGATTATTACATTTTAAATATAGTTATTTTCTTACAAAAACGCATCGATTCACTACAGGAGGACTTCGTTCACCCCCTGGAGCCATGTGAGACACTTTTTATTAAGGATGGGCGCTTTTTATTTAACTTCTTTTGGACTGATGCACTACAACACCCGCTGAGTGGCATTAAACAGCTTGAAAGATCGAAGACAATTTTTAATATAACCGACTGTATTCGTCTGAAAGAAGAAGGTCATATACTCCTAGGATGACTTGAGGGTGAGTAATTTATGGGCTAATTTTCATTTTTGGGTGAACTAACCCTTTAATTTAGTGGCTCTATCAGAAGTTAGCAAGACTCTGCTGTAAGCTGCATCAGCTTCATTTAACTCTGAATAAACACTTTGCCAGTCAGTTAAAACAAAAAACTCTTTAAAGTTCATTAAATAAAGTACTGTCCTTCTCTCTGTTCAGTGATAGACCAAGGCATCGGCAAGAGCAATGTCCTCAAGCAAAACCGTCCGCCCTCCATACTACTACTCAACATAAAACGCACCCAAAATCAAATGCATCAATGTAAATAAGATGCAAGTGTAAGCGAGTCTATGCATCAAAACGCCACACATATAAATCCAACGACTAACGAAAACTTCTGTCACGGTCGGTTGCCAACGACAGAAACTCATATTTACATGGAAGAGCCTTGTAATTTGTCGTTGTCTGGTTCGCACACAACATAAAACTGACATCCTAGAATCACCCCGGCATTCAGTCATCAGGTTCCAGCATATACATCCAGTCACAACCTGTAAACAACTGCATGTAATTATGGTTGATATTTCAGCAGCTCCAGTGCCAAGTGCCAGGTTTAAACTAGAGATGTTCTGAGCTCCCCAATGCACACCCCTCCACCCTCGCTTTTATTCTCATTCTTTTCTTTACCACCACCACTCGGCGAGGCGAGGTGCCAACCCTTCTCCCAAACTGGGCATCGTGCCCTACCCTTAATGCAAGTGAGGCACCCACCACCCCCTGTCTTTCTGCCACTCTATCTCTCTTTCCATCTTTCTCCCAGACTCTCTCTTTTCTCGTGCCCCACACACACTGGTCATGTCATTTGTCTCTTTTCCTGTGATAACTCAAATTCCCTACATTTCTGTCACTTCATTTTTAATTATTTTATCAAACTAACTCGTGTCTCACATCTTTTTTGGGGAAATCTTCATGCTATACTGTATTCACAGATGATATAAACGTTTTTCCTCACCAGCTTGTATTGTTATGTCACTATTACACCAAACCGAAGACTTCTTCATTAATGAATGCTATAGGCAAATTTAATTTGCATTTGCGTTTAGGGTGTTTACAGTAATTGTGTAAAGATCAAACTGACAAACATGCACTAAATACCCACAAACCCTCAACTAGCAGTTCAAGTGTAAACAAAACACACTCTCTTTTCTCTTATGCACAGTCATCTTGCGACATGGTAAAGTATGGGATTCCCAAACTTTTTTGTCAGCTGAACCACTTCGATATATAATCTTTTTTACTTGACATACCCTTTGAGATTTTAAGTTAATATTTCAATAGTTTAACAACAAACACTACTGCTTCCAGCTAAAATATAAGTAATCTATAATTGCTTTCTCCAGTAACAAAAAAAAAAGTCATCTTGTCTTGGAGAGAAATAAATGCATAGATCAAGCACTGTGTACAAGCGAAAAGAGTCCAACACTGTTATCAAATAAGTGGGTGGATTTTGATGCAAAGGAGAAGTGTTATTATGGATTATGAACTGGTATTTTGGCCAGAAGCAATGGTTAAAATGCCTTGATGGATTTGTTTCTTATAAACACAGCTTTTTTACTTCACAAGATGTTAATTTATGGACTAGAGTGGTGTGGATTACTTGTGAATTATCGTGATGTATTTATCAGCTGTTTGGACTCTTATTTTGACGGCACCCATTCACTGCAGAGGATCCATTGGTCAGCAAGTGATTTAATGCAAAATTTCTCCAAGTCTTTTCCCATGAAGAAACATGCTCAGACTATCCGAGATTTAGATAAGTTTAGAAAAGTTTGAGTAAAATTTTATTTTTGGGTGAACCATTCATTTAAGGGTCTTGGGTTCAAGAAACAACTAAAATAACAACTAAAGGCTGCAATACAAATATTTATGTCTTCATATCTTCCCTTTCAAATGTTCAAACTCTCAAGCTATCATTATCCTAGCAATCATTATTCATGCTTTAATTTTAGCATAATATTTTTGAAACTTATGTCCACAAAAAAATTGCTCTGAAAACCCTGTTATAGGCTGCATGTGTGCAAATGAACACGGTGCCACTGTTTGCCCTGAAACTTACAGTGCAAATAAACTATATACTTCTTTAAGTCAATTACAGACTTTGAATTGACCTTGTCTTAAGACTTAAGCACATCATGCATACAAAAAAAACCCTTCAATCAGACATATAATTTTGTATAACAATGGGTTGTACCAACTAGTTGATTATTTATAAGTTTAGACACTATTTTCAAATCTCAGCTGCACAGACACACTCTGCAGCTGCACGGCAGCACATTTACATAAGGTAAACATTGGCTCGCTGACTAGTCCACTACTTTCTGGATGACTAGAGAAAACGAGTAGCCGTGCAAGCCCTAGATCAACAATACGAACACAAAACACAAATGCCTCACCGGTCACACTCACACACTCTCTGTGATGACTGGATGTAATTACACTACAATGGCAAAGGTGAGAATGAATGGCCACTAGCTGCATGACACGCTCACACATGTGCACAATGAGGTACAATGCCTGTGAGGAAACCCTTTGTTGAAGAGAAAAAAGAGCTGATGGAGGAGCGTGTATATGAGTTTGTGATAGAAAAGATAGGTTAAAGAGTTTTCACGAAATCATTTAATGAATTATTAATAATAAGTGGTTGGTAGATATGTTTTTTGTGCATGTGTGTGTGTTGTTAAGATATTAATTAAACACTACACACCATTACCAGAAAATTCTTTATTTCTTATTGCCAAGACTTTCCTAAAGTTTTAAAATTATAATATTCTCAAAATTGCTAAATTATTAATTTGGCTGAGACATTTTATGAAATAATTGCAATGATTTTATTATTAAATATGATAAAATAGGTCTAAATAAATACCTCAATATCACTTTCTTTATCACTAACAATAAGATAACACACAAAAAGAACCAAGAACAAATAAAAGACATTAACTGTCACCAAATCAGCATATTAGAATGATTTCTGAAGAATCACGTGGCACTGAAAACTGGAGTAATGATGCTGAAAATTCAGCTTTGTGTCACAGAAAGAAATTACATATTAAATTAGTTGAAAATTGAAAACAGTTATTTTAAATTGTAATAATATTTCACAATATTACAGTTTTTACTGTATTTTTGACCAAATAAATGCAGTCTTGGTGACTTAAACAGACCTTAAACTTTTTTACAATAATGTATAAAAAAGAAAACTTTTAACTGCTGTATGACATTACAAGTTCAGAAATCATTTCCGTTTCATTTCTGACAGTAAACTCTCTCTCTCTGTCAGCATTTGTCTCATCTGTCAGCCGCTTTCTCTCATTAAGTGCTGTCCAGCATTAGTTCTGTCAGTTCAGGACAGGTGCAGTGGTAATGAGAGGGTAACACTGCATGCACTGAGGGCTTTCCCATTATAGTAAGCTTAATCAATGTGTGAGTGAATTTTTTTATTTGTGCACATACCCAAACTGCAGCTGGGGTAAGAATGTGTTAATAAAATTTATATTTATAAAGAATAGTTAGAAAGTGTCAGTATCGTTTACTGGCATTTTGCAAGTGCATTAGCATTCTGCCCAAAAGTTAATGTCGCTTCTCTGCTTGTGCCTTTCACTGCCTCCCTGCTTGTGTGTGTGTGTGTGTGTATATATATATATATATATATATATAATATATATATATATATATATATATATATTGACAACCACAACCATCTTTATATATATATATATATATATATATATACATACACACATACACACACACACACACACATACGTACATGTACATATTGCGGTTGTTCTTCTTATGACAACCACAACCATCGTTGTCATCATCATCTACTCAAAAAAAAAAAGCTTGCAAGAGCTTGGAAACAAAATATGAAACAGCTGGAGCTCTTTAGAGAGCCCAGAAGACACAACCAGAGCCATACACGTCAAGACATTACCACCTCATCTGTGGTCTCTCAAAAACCTAGAAGGAAATGGATGGACTGAAGCAAGAGAGACAAAGATCAAACACTTAACAAAAAAAAAATACAAACTCAACCAAAATAACACTCACTCTTTAAAATTACAATCATTAAAAAAAACTCAGTTTCATCAGTTTCATTTAAATCTAAGATTGTTTTATCCATATATCATTCACTGGCTAAAAATGCTATCACTAAGAAAAAAACAGCTTGATGGTATCAATGTCTATGCAAATTGAATAAGTTAAGATAGGCATGTTGAAAAATCTCTAAGCATGAGGAAGAGTAATTACTAGCAGCACTAATTGGGTAACTAGTTTTACACAAAGAGGACGTTACAAAGAGGTTTTTAGAAAAGGATACAGCAGTTTAAAAGTCAAGCATTTTAAAAGGCGTTTAGAGTTATCCTACAGCACAACCTTTTCCTCCATCTTGTCTTTAGAACCAGAGTTTCTCTCCAGAGCGCAGAGATATAAATCCAGTGCACACGCTAGAACCTGACCTCCATTTGGTTGCACTGGCCTGCGTGTTTGCTCAGGTCTCATGGTCCTGACACCTGTGGGAAGGTACGCTCACAAAAACATAAATAAAAAGAGTTGGCCCGCTTACTCTTCTACAAACATATTCAAGACTAATTATGCTTGATTTTTCATACTGCCAGGAGGATTATCGTTGATACAGCGTACACGAATACAGCAGTTTTAAAGCTGCTCCGAACTGCACTGAAAGAAAATGTGGTTTAGAAATGTTTGTTTAGAAACTGCTAGTAATTTTTATACTTAACTATTTATATAATTACGTAAGAAATGGAAAGTAACACACTGAATTAATCATGACAATTTAAAGTTTAAAAACTGAAATTGCTTTTTCTTGTCAAACTTGATCTTTGTTTTATTTACAATTATTTTTATCTTTTTTTTTAAAGCGTGCATGTGTAAGACTTAAAATTAATCATACCAAAAGAGAAAAAGTGAATTTGAGAAAGGGAGGAATCTTAGGCCCCATCCACACAGAGACGACTCTATCAGCATAATAAAAAAAATACTTATTATCGTCTTTTTAGCGAGAAACAAACAAATATTTTTAAAAAACCGGGTCCCAGAGTGGATAAATCTGAAAACGCCACCCTTTCATAATGTCTCGACCCTAGTCAGACACCGCTACATCACGAAACAGAAACAACAACATGAACAAACACTGAACAATTGTCTTATTAACTAACATTAACACAGATTAATAAATGTATCGTTCCATGTTCGTTTGTATACCATGCACAAGGTTTATGTGCATAGTCCAAGTCGTCTTCTCCATTTTTAGTGCATCTCTGTGTCAGAATTACAGCACCACATACTGGTCTGGCATGTAAACTACATCATTTTGTGTGGGTTTCATGGTTTCGTGTGTATGCATACATTTCTTGAGACGAGGGGAAAAAAAGATTGGATAGGGAAAGCTCTGGCTTCGTGTGGATGTATCCTTAGTCTCTCTGGACATAAGAAAAATGCTAGCTTGGTGAGAACAACATTGGTTAACCAGAACACAACCCTTCTATAATAAACTTAAAGGAATAGTTCACCAGAAGAATGAATTGTCATAATTCATAACAATTCTAAGTCATTCTAAACCACATCTTCAGTGGAAGGGATTGTATGCTAAAGTGATTTTTCAGTATGTCTTTTTGATTATTTTGAAAGAAACAATACAATAATTGTTTTTTTAATTACTCAGATGAGTAAATGATGAAAGAATCATAATTTTTAGGTGAATTTTTCCATTAAAGGCCTGCTCTAGAAGCTCAATGCACAATTTGTCCAGTCGAAAAACAGAGAAGTTACCCAAGGGCCTGATCCGGTTTCTTCCGTTGAGCTCTTTGTGGGATTTCACCCAGTACATTCACAGCACTTTAAGTTCCAGTGCTGAAAATCAGCAACTGTACAACGACTTCTTTAAATGCTGATGGGGTGTGGGCGGCAATGGACGCTTGCCAGCGGACAAAATTTGGGAGTAAAAATTACACGACGCCCTGTCCAGGCCCCTTAACAAACTGTACGAAAACGCACAGTGTTGTGCTTCTGAGTTCCTGACTCGCTGAGATAAGATGAACAAAATACCTAAACCCTGCAAGGTGCATTTTAAGAGCATGAGACATTGATCAAACGGATAATATCTGGCAACTGTACAATTCAAATGCATTCCATAGGACTGCGACCACAGAGAAGACTAGTGAGGGACGACAAGCACAATGCACAAAGTTCCTGAGATCCCAAGACAGAACTTGGCAACCTGAAGAGCCTCTAAGAGGGATAATATGGTTAACATTCCTTTGCATCCCCTTAAGAAATCCAATATGTGCATATCAATGCTTCTACTCAAGGCCTTACCTCTCAGATACAATGAAAGAAAACACTCATACTAGCCAGCTAATTTAATAAATACACTAGAACAGAATTTAAAAAAAAAAAAAAAAAAACACTGAAATAGAATGATTTATGTCTGCCGATGTGCACTCTACACTGTACTGAAATACTGCTACTGAATCTACAGCACAAATGTAAAAACAAATTATGGTTTGTTCGTGTTGTGAGCCTTTCGTGTTGTATCATGCAAAACAATATAAAACACAAATAGACAAGGATTTTATTGCAACGTGCTTGCTGATTGCATGCTATGCATGGCATTTGTTTGCATTGCAGACGGGGTATAGGTTTTGCAATGTACACATCAATGTACACATATAGTCAATTTGCTTGTCTAAATATTAAGTATTCAAAATATTTACATATGATTTACATGTTAAAATCACTTCAATGACACTATTCTGAAAAAATGAAAAGCGTCTTTCAAAAACTGACCTACACTCTTAAAAAGAAGGTTTCACAGAGATGCCACAGAAGAACTATTTTGGTTCCCCAAAGAACCTATCAACGAACAATTCTTAATTTTCAAGAGTGCACAAATAACAAAAATTTGTTTAAAAAACTAGCTATAACACAGCACAAAGAAAGTTCCACAAGTACAAATCTCATCCGTTTTCACTGACTTTTAGGAACAACATATAAAACAACCACGAGTTCAGAATCAGATTATGAATTTTCTAGAAATTATGAATTCACACCTAACTTGTGGCTTATACATATTTTATAGCCAAATTCCCCATGAAAAACAACACTTCTCATAGCCCACCAAGAAACGAATGATGCATTAAAAATCTGAGACATGACCACCCACTCCATTGACCATCAAACAGCTAATTTGTATATTTTTGAATATTTTGGAATAAGTGTTATAAAATAAGCCAATTTTATACTCAGAATTAAAGACTACAAGTCAACAAGTGCATCAATACATTTCTAATTCACTTAGTCTTGGTCATCTTTCTGCATTTCAATACTTTGTTTTAATTCAAATCATCACGACTGGTCTCAGAGCTTGTTGGTTTGGGTCATGGCTTAAAGTCTTGATCTCCATGCAGAAAAATATTTCAGAAAACAAGGGCGCTGAAAAAGGCATCTGTCAACGTCTCAACTGTTGCTTACTGCATATTTTAAACCCAAATAAATTATCAGGTCATTTTAATTGTGCACTGTGCATTTTCTAAAAGTGGCCCCCGAGCTGTGTAACCTGAGCACAGAGTCTGTACACAGAGAATAATGAGTGCTTCCAATGGAGAAGATAAAGACAACATGTTAACATAATAAAAGAAAAAAAGCTGGCTTCAAAAAGTTCCTTATCGTACAGGTAAACTAGCACCATGCTAATGCTCAGGATCAGTATCTGACCTCGGATGTAGAATTACTCTAACATCTTTTACTGATCCCACAACATCCCTCCACCAATATCATATGATCTCTTTCTATTACAAAAAGCTCATGAATCAACTGATCCAACGCCAGCTGTAATGAGCTGATGACATCATCACAAACTCCTCTGCAAATTTTAAAACGCACATAAAACTCTGCTCCTTGACGGCCGACTCAAGAGTAACGATAAGCTTTGTCAGGCGCTGCCAGAGATTGAGCTCATTTAGTAATTCTCTGAGTATGCGAGCAGACGCTGCAAAAGTGCTAACCCGAACATGACCCAGTTCCTTAGGCTGAGCCTGCATTCAATGCCAAGATCCCGATTACATCCCTGCCAAAACATTTCGAGTGAGCCTTTAAATACTGCCCCTCTCTCTTTCCTGTGGTGGGCGGCATTGGTGAAAGGCTGGCATAACTCAGAGGACTGACTGTGCTATGCCTTCAGGTTAAGGTCTGGATTTTACCACCTAGGTGAAAGCCAGTCTAAACACACATATCACGGGAGTGAGGCTGGAAGCTGGCAGCGTGCCACGTGGTCCAAGTTACACCACCGCTACCTGATTCACTGAGGTTAGTTTACTGAATGAAAAGACACTGGGAAACCAGAGGCATCTGATGGCTGCAGAGACTGATATTTCAATAACATTTCTCAGAAGTGCACCAAACAGAACGGCAACAATAATGGCTGTTTTCAAACAGGTTTCCCAAATACTCCCTCCTTGTAGCATTGGTCAGACAAACAGATAGTCCCACCCACAACTTATGCCATTCATTTATCTCAGAGGAATTTTAAAGCATCTTTGTTAAGAATTAGTTGTCAACCAAACTAAACCAATACAAGGTGAATCATAACATTACAGATTTTTATATAATAAAATCATTTGAAAATCTGACAAAAATGGTGCAGAACTGTAAACGGTTTTAATGAGCGAAAGAATTACAATCCCATAAAGCTTTGCGAATAACGGGGTCAAATTAAAAACACTGGAGAAATATGAAATTATTGATTTAAAGACGTTGATTATGTATACAGAACCAATATATTTTGAGCTCATTGCAAAATATGCAAATATAGATGGATATTAAATTTTTTGACATTGCAATACTCCGATTAGTAGAAATTTCTCTTTGGAATCATGGGTAATGTAGTTTTCCATCTGAAATTTAAATGTTAAACATGATTTTTTTATTATTATTAGTTGAAATAATGGGGGCTAATGGTTTCAACAAAAGCAAAAACTATTGATTAACAACCTCGTAGCCTTTGAAGACAGACCTACCTGTCTTTAATGGTTTACAAGGTATTCTTAAAAATACCTCTCTACAGAATGCTTGTGGGTGCAGAAATTACACACTGCACCTTTGAGATGCTATATACTAGCATTTTAATTGCACTGCATTTAAAAGAATTGCGGTTCAGTTGTAAATCTTTCCAATTTTGGTGACTGCTCTTTTGTTTTATGAGTTTAGATGGGCAATAACACTGAAAGCAGTCATCTGTTTACAGATGTGCCCTGATTAGCTTACTTACATAAACAGAAATCACAATTCATCATTTTAATTGGCACAACGTGTAGTAGTTTACCAACAAATCTGGTTCGAGTTGCCTGCAGAGATTTGCCTGCTGTGCTGAACTGCTTTGACGAATCATGAATCCTATACCTCCAAAGGGAACAAGAAAGAAGAAAATAAACAGCTGCACATTATTTGCTAACTGTGGAAATCAAATGCAATTGTATTTTGTGTCTGCACATTTTGGCATAAATTTAAAAACTCTTGACAGAAATATTGTTCAGTTGCCAAGAGGCGTCTACACACATCTTAGTATGTCAGAGAACTTCACAGCGAATGAGATTTACGAATATGAACACAGTGGAAAAAAAAAAAACAGCGTTCCAAAACGTAGTGATCTGCCTTGTTGTCTATATAGGGAACTCCCTTCTAAGGCACCATCTTGAAGCTCATCATTCACAGATTTAAAATGCTCTACAATCTTACTTTTTTAATGCCTTAAAATACTGGCTACATAGGCAGCTCATTAGGTTTTGGACCAGAGCAAGCGTGTGAGAGAGTGAAACAGTTAAACCATGTAAATGCTCCCAATAAGGAAACAGGCACCACTTCTCCTGCACCCATTTATAACACCCTACAACAAAATAAACATCTGTTTAACACAGAGGGATTACAGAAGACTGTTGTTTCTCTACTTTGCTCTTTTTTTAACACTCACCCTGGTCTCATTCCTGTTTAAGTTACAAAGCTTGATTAGTTTTATGTGTTAAACACACACATGTGCACATACTGTACGAATGTGCTGCGTCTCTCTCTCCATCCCTGGACTGCTGCCATCCATTCTTCTAAGTAACGCTCTATGGCTGCAGCGGTCGGTAAGTCAATAAACATCACCTCCTCCACGCCTTAAAAAAACAACACCCCCCCCAAAACTCATAAAAAAACCCACATCTCTCTCAAAAATAAATCCACAACCACCATCCCTCCTTTTCCACCACATTCCTCCCTAAATCCACAGAGTGAGGTGACACTGACGCTGATCTGCATCTAGCCTCATAAACCTTAATCATGACCTTACTCATGATCAAACATCACCTACACTGTAAAAAATGATTTTAAGAGGTTGTAAATAAAGATTACTGGAATATATTTTTGCAAGAAAATTAAATCATTCTACTTCAAAATTCCACATTTAATTCGTGTCACTTGCCATTTTTTGTAATTATTTGTGACATCAATTTTTTAATGTTTCAAAGGAAATACTACACTATTTGTATTTTGTATGTGTGTGTGTGTAACCAGTGTTGGGGTAATGCATTACAAGTAATGCAATTTGTTTAATCGGATTACTTTTTCCAAGTAACTAGTAAAGTAACCCATTACTTTTTAATTTACAACAAAATATTTGACTTTTTCAAATAATTAACACAAGTTTTCCTTTGTTTTCCAATTTAGTGACTGACAGCTCTTCAGTCCCTGCGTTGAGAAAAATTGGGAGTAAGTACAGAGACACTTCTATCAGCCCAAGGCTTATTTATTTTACTTTTGGTGTGAAAGGGCCTTTACAGTTTCCAAAAATGTTACTTTTGTCCTGTTTGTTATTAAAAAACAAATGTAACGTAATGCATTACTTTTCGTAAAGAGTAACTAAGCAACGCAATTTTTACTTTTGTATGGAGTAATAGAATATTGTAATACATTACCCAAGACCATTTAAGGCATTCAATTTAGTGCACTTCACTGCCATGACAGAATTTGAAAAAGTTTGTCCATGCCACATTTGCCAACATAACGCTAAGATGTTCTGGATGGATGCTAGGTGGCTACTTGGTTCACCTACAAATCACTATGATATTCTGGCACCTCTATCAATGCAAGTCAAGATTTTCACCCTTATTAACATGAAAGGATTTCACTTTTAAAAGTAAAGTTTCTTTACTGGCATCTTTGGTTCCATAACAAACCTTTAACATACATGGAACCTTTCCACTTCACATCAGCATCATTTGCCATCAAAAAAACGAATAGTTCAGAAGAAAAAATTCAAGCAAAAGTAAAAACGGCGCTAACCTTGGCAAACAAGATTTAAACATTTAAACAAAATGACTAAATTAAAAAGGAATTATTCATTTAACAAGTATTGTGTAAAATTCTGACAATGAGCATTATTGTAGTGATGGAGAGAACAGTATGTGTGTGTGTTTGTCTTCAGAAGGGGTAATGTCTTTCGTTTGAGGTTAGGAGAAAGTGGAGTTGCGCATGTTCTTGCATTCCACAAACATGATGCTTAGATTAAGGGGGAGGGTGTGTGTGCATATTCCACATCTGCGATGGTTTACTGTAATGTGTGTTGACTTTAAAAACTAATCTCAGATTGACCACATCTGGCCATAATTATCTGCCATTACGGGCAATTTCGATGATAACCATCATAAATAATAGTCCGTTCAGATTAGATATCGCAATCAATTAATCGCTAATAGACCAGAGCTAGATTACACAGGATTACAGGACGCACCGTGGTCAGACAACACATGCTCGCAGCGGCACATTTCTCACACGCTGACCGCTCTAAAGTTGTGTTGACAAGTTGACAATGAAATATTCACTATTAACGCAGTTGTTAATGTTAATTGAAATCATGCATGAAAGCTTGAGGTGATAGAGGCTCTGTTACAAAACCTAGTGAGAAATCAATACTTTTACACAGCAAGGATTCATTCAATTGATCAAATGGGACAGTAAAGGGATTTATAATGTAACAAAATGTTTCTATTTGAAGTTTTTTTTTAAACTTTCTATTCATCAAAAAATCCTGAAACTGTAACAAGGATTTGAATACTGATAATGTTTCGCGAGCAGCAAATCAGCATATTAGACTGATTTCTGAAGGATCATGTAACATTGAAGACTGAAGTAATGATAAAAAAAATCCATCCATCAAACAAATAAATAAACAACATACAACAAAATAACAAAAAAACAATATTATTCACAATATTACAGTTTTTATCAAACAAATGCAGCCTTGGTAAAGAGAATATGTTAAAATATATATTACTCTTTTTGGAATGCAAATGTATATATTTAACAGAAACAAAATGCCCAAGTTTAATTAAATAGTTAAATGCTTTGTTCACGAAAAGCACACAAATAAAAAAAACCTGGACTATAAACAATCATCTTTTTTTTATTTTCAAAAAACATTAATGTTAAATGCTACTGGAAACAAAGTATATATGAAGCATGTTGCTGCCTATTCCATATTATTATTTAATGCTATGCTTTACCAACAAAGTTTATTACGGACCAATACACTTAATCAAAAAACACAAACATTTCAGTTAACATGCTGTCTTAAAAGGCATCTGCCTACTGTACGTAGGTAGCAAACAGCAAGGGAGTTCACTAGATTTTGGAACGGACCCAGACATTTTATCCAACATTTCATATGGCCAGTGAATATCTGTGAAAATAAAACCATGGCATAAAAATTTTTTGTTTGTCGATGGATTGACAGATTGTAATCAGTTCATAAATCTTGCGATACCACATATACGAGTGCCTACTGTACCTTCACAAATGGCAAGAGCACAGAGCATGTGTGTACATTCAACAGTCGCTCCAGTGGAATGTTTGCATAAACGACAGAAAAGACTAATTGCTCTATTTTTCCCAAGATCACATCACTCACGGGAATCACAGCTCAGCATTCATAGCAAAGTAATGCAAAATTCTGCACGACTTTGGGAATATCTGTGCATTGAGTGTTATGCTGCATAGTTACTAAAAAAAAAAAAAATTTGAAGCAAACATTTTCACTTTTCTTACTCTTTTTCTCAGTATATCTTTCTTAGCAGTTTAAAGTAATGTGATGTTAAGGTTTGTTGTCAGGTTTTCCCCTGCCTGTGGTGCAGCACCAGTGCTCTGCTCCACATGATCCATTCCAAAAGCCAAACAACAATACAGGGAGCAACCGAAAGCCACAGCAACAGTGCAAGGAATTTGCGTCAATGCAAGTTTTGTAGAAGCACACAATGTTAAAAACAAAAAAGCTACTTTATTAGCATCTGCTTACTCAATACAGTTTACAGCATAGACCGCTACTCAAAAAATAACAAGAGTGACAGAGCTGCGGTCATAGATGCCAACTGACTGTGTGCCTACTGAATACACCCGTCTCAAACACAAACACAGACACACACACACAGCCTGTCGGACAGAAATAATCGACCTTGAGTGTCTTAGGCCCATCAGTGCAGCAAGCCTCTTCAGCTACTATCCTACTATAAACACTTGCTCTAAACCCTCCATTTATCACCTACACTGAGAGCCACAGGCTCATCAAACACACTCACACACGCCGTCGTCTGAAAGCCCTTTACAAACCCCTTTTGCAGCTCTTGGACTTTTCTTTCTCATTCCTAAATAATCACACATCCAAAAAACACACAACTGAGGAGTTATACTAAAAACGAGTTTCCTGAAAACTTCGGAAGAATAGAATAGAATAGGATAGAATAGAATAGAATAGAATAGAATAGAGCAAAGTAGAACAGAGTAGAAAACAAATAAAATAAAATAAAAGGAATAAAATCAAAAAAGCTCACTGTAATAAAATAAAATGAAATTATAAAATAAAATTAAAATATAAAAAATAATAATAATTTAAAAAGGAATAAAAAAAGAATCAAAAAATTAAATTAAATGTAAAAGCTAAAAATGAATACAAATATTATATTAAAATTAATAAAAATAAAAAGGAATACTAAAAAATAAAATTAAATAAAAATAAAATAAAAAAAAAAATACCTCCATTATTCATAGCCATTCAAAACATACACTCGAAACAATTTTTTTATAACAACCTTGATTTAAGGCATGTTTACTCACCCTGAGGTCTTTCACCCTAACGTTAAATTATGAACAGTAAAGAAAAGGCTTGACCTAGCATAAAAGCAAAAAACCATATGCTTGTGCTGGCCTCAATTTGACCATGACCTTTCAGTGGAAGTTGGTTATTTCTGGCCAGTGAAAGACACACAGCTTTAGCGAATTACAACAGTATTGGGCCAGACTGCCAGTTCTCTTTAAATGAGCAAAAAGACAGGAGACAAATTCAAAAGTGCGGTCTCTGCTCTGAAAGACGCCATTGTTACACAGTTGTGCTTAGTGAAGTGATTATGAGAACATATTGAGTTAAATGTGCTTGGCTTTGTGTGTGCATATAGTATGTGCACGATGACTACAGAGCTAAAATGCACAGTTAATAAGAGATGGATGATGGAGATTTAAGAAAGTTTAAGAAAAACAAGCCATAGACAGACAGACAGACAGACTGTGAAAGGAAAGGAAAAATGCGAGAAAGAAGATAGTAATTATCATCCTGGTGTCTTTGAAAATGTAGCTCTAGTAGAATCGAACACTCCAAAGATTAAAAACAGTTCTTAAAAGAACCATTTTTCTTAGTGTAGAACTTTTTTAATGATCTAAAGAACCTTGTACAACTATGAATAACCTTTAGTGGTTCCACGGGTGCTAAAGGTACTTCATGGAACCACAGATGCCAATAAAGAACCTTTATTTTTAAGAATGTAAGACTTCTGCTATAACAGCGTACACGTTTGTTCTTTCTAGAACCTGAGGTTTCATCGTAGCACTCGAGCTGCATCTTTAGCTGCCAGTTAAAATACAGCACATGTATTTTCTAAGACGCTTTGGTAAGACAGCGTCTGCCAGGAACATAAATATAACGTAACTTTGTATATTGTTACCACACCAAACGGTTATGCCAGCAGTACTGCAGCAGGGTCATGCTGGGCTACGAGGGAGGAACGCCATTGCACCTTTATAAAATGATTCATGCATGAGGAATCTGAAGCTATTAACAATTTGCACTGTCCAAAGACTTCACAGTAACTCTTAACGTTGCTGACGTTCATACAGGCTCTATGGTTTCTTGATGTGACTCTTCTGCTGCTGATTTGCTGTGGCTTGATATGTACGTCTGATGATTTGTTTGCTTCAGTGTAATCAAAAACATGCACAAGTGAATGACAAGCATGTTAAGGCAACAGCCTAGGGACACATAAGCGTTTACTATCATGCGTTTTATTGAGTATGACATTTTATAGCTAGACTTCATTGTTGTGGTTTTTTTTTCAAACATACTCTAGCCATGTTTTTTGCTTATAGAAATGACCTTTGATGAAGATCAAATGGTATTCCCCAAGGCTGCTGCCTTGGTCCCAACCTGTTCTCTCCTGCTTTCTGAAAATATATACTGCATTTCCCACACACTCTCACCCAGATAAAGCCTCCCATTTCACCCATTTCCCTGCCAGGCCAAACAAAACAACACAACTAAAGAAAAGATAATTTAAATTTCATATCCAATGCAATCCCCACAGCAATCACACAAAAATACCAAAAAGACCCTTATTGGAAGGGGAAATTCAATAGGTAGACAAGGCAGGAAAACAACATTTGGCATTATCGTTAAAATTTCTGTTATGTTTAGGAAAGCTGCAATATCTATCAAGAGTGAAGAGTGGAGCCTGCCAAAAGCAGCACTTCAGTCCAGGTGTATCAAACAAGGCTTATCTGAAACCAAATGTAAGAACAATTCTCTGTTTCGTTAAGTTCAAATCGCTCAAGCAGTGAGCTCTCTTTGCTAAACTGAGCGCAGTAAATAAGAGCAAATGATTTATAAAACAAAGACAGAAAGATGCATTAGAAATGTATGTTAGTCTGTTAACAGTCCAATAGAAATTGCTCCATTTAACCCAACATTAGTGTTAGAATGAGTCACCGTCTAATTTTATTTTGAGCAAGGATGCACTTAGAATGCAAATTATGCTGTCAAACAAAAATAAATATACAAAATATAAAGAATCAAATATACTCTAACAACATAGATATCCGTAAAATAAATATATGACAATGTCAACTAAAGACAACTAAACTTTGTGACGGTGCAAGTTAAAATGAAATTACATTATTTCATACTCATTGGTTTTTTGATATTTATTTCTAAATGTATTAAGCTTCATTTGCTCTGTCAGTAATGTGCACAGATATTTTCATTTGACAATACATGTACGCCTGAAACTGCACTCTTAAAAAAAAGGTTTCAAAAGGGGGGTTTCACAGCGATGCCATGGAAGTTCAGTTTTGGGTTCCTCATAGAACGTTTCAGTGAATTCTTTTTAAAAGAACCATTTTATTTTCTTAGCATTAAGAACATCTAATAATCCAAAGAACCTTTTGACACTATAAAGAATCTTTTGTACAACAGAAAGGTTCTTCTTGGAACCACAGAAGCCAAAAAAGGAAACTTTATTTATTTATTTTTCGAGGGTGTAACATTTGAAACATCACTTTCTTCACACCAGACAATAACCCCCTATCACCACAATAATAAACAACACCCTTCATCATCAACAACTCCTCCTACAAAATATAAAAAAAAAACAAAAAAAAAAAAATTCAAATAAAATTATAAAGTGCACTTGCTAAACTACCATTACCTAGGGCTAAACCTCAGTGTTCTTAAATTCGAGATACACCCTTGCTGGGGGCAAAAAAAAAAAAATGTAGAAAAATTCAAAATGCATTATTAATGCTATCCACTTGTCCTGATACGTGCAATGCCCCTACTGAGGCCTTTAGACTCCCCAAAAGACATTTTGCACCGCGGAACATTTGGCAACACTTGCTTAACTTCCATTACGTAGGAAGCTTGAGATTCCCCACCTGTTCGGTCCATTCCAGAAAACCTTTTATCAACGTTAATAATTCATTAGTTATTGTTTACATTTGTTGCCGCGCCTTATGCCTCCTCATTTATTTTAATAATTAACTGTAATTAAATAAGAAAGACGACTAAACAAACCTCCGGACAAGAGTTAGTGAGGGATCTCGGGGGATCGAGAACATCCGCGCTGGTGGAAAGGAATCCATCGGCTGCGCGCACACACATCGCGCCCTCCCCCTCTCCCCTTGTCTCCATCTTCTCTGAAGGCACACAAACGTCCCATAAACCGCCAAACCTCACCCAAGTTTTCACTCCACGTAAACATGGCCTGCCGCAAGATTTATCCAGCCTGCAATCTGAATCGCATCTAAAGCCACAAGAGACAAAGGAGGGATTCCTTTTGACACACACACTACGTGGCGCGATTGAAGGATCTTTTATCACCGCAATCAAAATCACAGTCGAGCTAATGCCAAGAAGACGGGCTGAAAGATTTAAGACGAGGACGCTGTAAATCAGTGTGATGAAGGTTTGGGGTTTTACCCGTAAGCCGTGGCCTTTTATTGCTTCTCATGCACTGCCTGCTTAGGTGAGTCTGAGACACTTCGTTACAGTTCAAAAGAAAACCATTCACACCTAATAATTGCGAATTTAATTATCAACTCCTGAGACAAAACACTTTTCCAAACAAACGGATTCACTAAGAAAAGAAAATACATTTTTATATATGTAAATGATACCATAATTAGGCCTACTTAAACATAAGCCTATTACATGATGAATATGTTTCAGAAAGTCATTTTGATTTCTTTTCTGAGAATAAAAACGAAAAAAAAAAAATGTTTAAAATGAATATAAACACTGCTGTCTGCCAAATCAGAGTCAGTGGTGTAGGTACACATTTTTGTCAACTGACAACAAAGCCATAAAACAGAGAGGACATATCTAGAAAAATCCCATAATTTGACCTTTTGATGAATGGGCAACAGTTCAGGTCAAGCAGAGTTACCTTTATATATTTGCATTTGTAGCATATTGTGCAGGCTATATATTTTTTATTTGTTTGTTTTGTTTTGTTATACCTTGGTTAAAATATTTAATTTAAAACGATTTCAAAATGGTTATACCGACATAAAAAAAGACATTTCAAGAAATTGCCATGTATTTAAACTACATTTATAAAACATGTATACCTTTTATCTTGGACATTATTTGCCACTGATCTGTTTACTCTTCACTGTTAACTGGATCTCCACCAATTGCCCTTTTCGCCGACTGCATACTGCAAAGCAAATACTGAAATATTCAAAATGTTGAATTGACGGCTGCAGAAGTACGGAGTAAAAAACAAAACCTTTAATGAAAAACAAACCTACAGTACACAGCTTTAAACTAGTATAAATACAGTAAAAGAGGAATATAGCCTATTCATTTTAGCTATAGACTTATATATTGAACGAGTGCGCTGACTAGGCCGCGCTCTGAGCAGCCCTGGCACAGGACTGCAAATACACTTTGAATTTTCTTTAGCATTATTAAATAAAAAACGCACACAGGCTTATTTTTTATTAACACACGTACCTCTTTAAAAAATTACAATAATAGCCATACCGGTTGCAGTCACTTTACAAACGGCGTGCCGTTCAGGCCTATATGTTACATTGAAAAAAAAAGAGACCAGTTTGTATCTGCTTTAAAAACAAAAACTTAGTTAGCAAGGAAACAATTATTCGCCACAAAACAAGAGCCGTAGCCTATGCAAAATGAGAGAAAAGGAGATTTATTTTAGACACAGACGTCTTGGATTCAGCGACAGTTTGGCGTGACCCAGTCTGCCGTGTGGGGAAAAGGAGAAAGGCCTATTTGAGGCCAAGAAATTGAAGCCAAGACCAAAATCCTTTAAAAATGAAGAAATTGAAAAAATTAATTAATTAATAGAACAAGATAGAATAAGTTTAGGTACGCCTGTAGGACATTAGCTATTGAGAATTCAATTGCTTATGTCTTAGCCTAAAGGAAGGTTATTTTAAAGACCTGTCTGCTACAGGAATATTTAACAGCCAGAAAGAGCGACTGCCACAAACCCGGGCCAAACTGGGCTGGAGAGACTCTCCGAGATGGACGAGATTACAGCCGCAGAGGCTCGACTGAAGCACAAACAAGCCCCTGCGCGCATATGGCACACGACTGCAAATACATTTTCAATTTACTTTTGAATTATTTATTCAAATACACGCATCTTTGAGGAACACAAATGCTTCTTCAAAAATAATACTGCTTGTGCAAAAAAGGCTTCAAGTGTAGGCCGTCAGGGACAGAGTAGGCTATAATTTCCAAAACGGACATTTGTGTTAAAATATAAGACTACGAATACATTAAACAACTGCTTAATATTTTTAAGCATTATAGCCTATATCTGAGGCCAACAATTAAAGCGAGTTAAGACTAGCTTTACAATAAGACAAACACGTAGGGCTAATCAAAGAACGCGTTTTTGTGACCTAAGAAAGTTTAGTAAAATATTTTGTAACTGCAAAACTCTGACTTCTTGCCAAGTATAGAGACAGTTTAAGAGAATAGTGTTTTTCAAAGATTGGTGACCGTAAATGAAGTCAGCCGTCAATTGCTCCTATTGAACACCGGCCTATTAGGCTACAGCCTATTGTCATGAAACTTTTGTTAAAGGAATAATTTAATTGTATCCTGAAAGTACTTTTTTAAATACTGTGTTATGTTATGTGTTGTACAAACAACAAGATCTTTATGCATAGAAATAGCCTATAATAGGCCAGCGTGTGTATCAGCGCTTCACATAATAAAGCTTCCATCCTGCCTAAGATTATGAAAAAATGGTTATTAAATTATTAATATGTTGAACTAGACAAATTAGAGATTTTTTAAATAGCATGTCATGCGTTGTATATGCATAAAATAGCCAATTGCATAACGTCAAAAAGGCATTTCTTTCCCGCAGTCTGCACATTAGAAGTAAACGCGTTTTAACATAATCTCCTCAGTGCATTTATATACAATAAAATAAGCATACTAAACTATTACAGGAGAACAAAACATATCCCTGAAATGCACATTTAGGCTAACGTATTTTGGAAACATTTCTCAATCAGGACAGGTAGATCAATGTGCCTTCATGCCTCTGAGCTCGAGCGCAGAGACGTTCATGCACGGCAGCTGTTGGACACACCGTCGGGGCCATCTCCTGAAACATCACAGCTTGGGAAAACAGCTTCAAGAAATCAGACCAGAACGTTTTATAGTTTGACATCGAAAATCCGAGCCGTTTACTATGCCAGTCGCGCTTTCTCTCCGGTCAAAGCCATCTCCTTTTATATAAAATAGATTTGGGAGAAGCGCCATTTTCTCTTCGATCCCATGTGCAATGAAATGCACGAGAAGAGTTCCGAAACGATACCGCGCGCGAGCTGGAAGCTGGAAATAAACGCGCGGCCGAAAAGAATGTTCTAAAAAGTGCAACGCACAACTTGCGATGCATTTATTAAGCAGCAACAGAGAAGACAAGACAAGGCAACGCTTCTATAATGCAGCATCCGGACACACAGCCACGGGTGATTAATTAAATGAAAGCATTTTACCTGTGTCAGGCAGTACGGAGAGTACATAGTTATCTCAGAGGCGGGAAATGAATCGCGTTTTGAAGTTGAGTGGAAGTTCGCCGCGTTGCTGCATTGCAATTGCTCGCCGTCCCTCTTGCGCCTACTCCATGCTGCTCTCGCCGCTAACCCCGCCTCGAAGGCAGAAAGTGAAAGCTCAAACTTTAGGAAGGAAAAAAAAACTTTTCTCCCCCCCTCACCCTCCCCCTCAACCAATAAAACAAATTTATAAAAAATCTCATTCTATACACTCATACTCTATAATCTTGCAGTGCATTCAGTGACAGAAAAGTTTAAATACACAAAACTTGGGTAGTCTATATAAAATGCACCCATGTCATTCAAGGCCACGGTTTTTGGGAAATAGTCAGATTTAGCATTACCATAACAGCACACTAGTTTCCAAATCATGCAATACTATCATTTACTACTGTAAGCTTACATGTTATAATGTTTCAAATATTTTTTCCTATGTAATTTTAAGTAAATATGGTGAAAAATTTGCATTGTCATAAAAGTGCAATACAAATATCAGTCATTAATGACTATAATATTATAAATAACAAACTTAAAATTAAACTAAAGTCATTAAGCCATGGGAATGAGTGCAATTCTAAACAAATATGCAAAGGTTGATCAATGGCAGCAGGATTGACTGCATTCTTTGTGTCAGCTGCCTTTTCAAAACCCCCCTCCGCTTTGCAATACTTTTTTTCCCCATGCATTCTGTATTTCGATCAGTTAATGAAAGGTAAGTAACCCCTCTCTCCCCCTCTCTCTTATTCTATGACTCATCTATGGCCCCAGTCCTGCATCACAGTATTGCAGGGTGGTCTCCTAAACCCACATCTGTTTTGTGGCAAACCACAGCGCCCAGGCTGCCTAGCAGCATGCTCAACTATGCTTATCTTGCACCTTCTCCAGCCGTGAAACTCTGCTGTGCCACTGCTGTCAAACTTTAAGGGGCAGATTAGCCTGCTCTTTTATTAAGGCTGCTTTCTCATAGACTACTTGAGCCAACACCACAAAGGGCACTTACCAATTATGGCACAATTTAATCCAGGACTACAGGATTAATCCAGCACAAAGCTTAATCAACATCTAGGGAAAAACAGGTTACCAGCCGCTTTAGAAATTACCACTACAAGTTAAAAAACGGATTTAAAAACGGTTGACTTTTGACACATGAGTAAAAAATTTTTTTTTTATATAATTTGCAAGAAACTGAATGCTGTTGTACTGTATATTAAAAAAAAAAGGAATATCTAAATTAACTGGTTTTATTAAGGGAAAAAATATTTATGTTGTTGAACCAACCTATACATATGTTTATGCAAAAGAAAAAAAAAATTTCATAAAAAGTAACCAAGTAACACAGTTATTTACTTTTTATGCAGTAATGCAATATTGTAATGCATTACTTTTCAAAGTAACTTTCCCCAACTGAAAACCCATGAACCTATGATTTTCCATGATACTGACTGATCACTATTGGAGGACAAACTCAACAAAACAGTATGTTGCTTGTGATAAAATGCATCTGCAAAACAGCTGATATACAACAACAACATGAAGAAAAACACTGACATTAAGAGTTAAGTGCGAGGTCAGAAAAAGGGCACACATGTTGGCATTACCACATTGAAAGGCACAAATCCAAAACCACAATCTTCGTGCTTCACGCACACAGATCTCGCAGCCATTACTCTACAAAATAGTATGAGGTGCATATAAAACAATTCTGCTTTCAGCGCACGCATACTTTCACACACATACAAATGCATACATGCATGCACACGCACACACACACCCAGTTCTTTGTTAAGCAGACCCACGGTCGAGTTGCGGTTGCAGCAGCTAAGACTTTCATTAAAACTCACATAAGAGAACCATATGCCAGCGATATAGTTTGTGTGTGTGGTTTCAAACCAACACAAACACACACACTTTGCTTTTAACCATTCCCTTGTGGCTGGCAGTTAAATAATCCTGATGATATTTTATGAAGATAATTCCTGCAGCTGCTTCTCCACATAAACTCTGCATTCCTCTCAATGCTAACCACCATTTTATCATATAAACGCAGCATACGAGATTATAAACGGGCGATGAGATTTATGATGCACATGTACACACCGTTCTCTCTACACAGGATATGAAAGAGAAAATGAATCAAAAGCATTATAGATTATATCTCTGCTCCATCAGAGTTTGATAGTTTGCTTAACCGATTCCAACTCATTTTATCTCAATCTGAAGTCCAACTCAGTTTGGCCTGAAAGCAGATTAACATCAACCATGAGAAAGAAATCAAAGTTCAGTTCATCATGTTACACTCAGAAAAATAAAGAAACAAATAATACGAACAACAATAACATAGAAAGAAACAGGAAAATGGCTTGTACCCTGTAGGATTCAGGCACTAGGAAACACTCCGAGATGCCCGGGGCTCGATGGGAACCTTCATGCACCAAATACGATTCTGTGGCCTGTAATCAAACACAAAACAGAAAATTTAGTCAGAGGGTCAAACAAAGAATAACCTCTTGACAGATCAATCTGACCACCACAAAGCTGGAAACATAAGATTTTCAGTGGAACATACCTCAGTCAATCACATGGTCTCTAACTCTTTTTGAATCTCCGTGTTCCATTTGATTAGATGTGATCTTAATTACTAGAGAGAAGCATACACTGACTCTAGATCAGTGGCAAAAGGCAACTTTGCAACATATACAGTGAAAAAAAAATTGTGTAGGATTTTGTGTAGAAATCACTAGTAAATTTAACAAATTATTATAAACAAATGGCAAATAATCTATTGAATCAATGTAAAAAATAGTATTTTCTTGTAAAATGTACTCCAATAATCTTTATTTACAACTTTGAAAAATCATTATGCAGTGTATGCACTGAAAAAAAACATCTTCACTTCTGAAATTGCTATACACTTAATAAAAGCATAAACAACATAGCATCAAAACAAACTCAAAGTATGTAAAACTTTTTTAAATATATAAATTAATATCCATATTAACATCCAACCACTCTCTGAGTCAATCAACAAAATGCATTAAGTAAGATTGTTATTTTTTGAGTCACTTCTATAATTATCAGAAAGAGTACTGGTATATATGTGTGCGTGTGTATCTTTTACATGTTTGTGCTGTATCTCTTACAAAAAATAAAGATGCTTCACGATTTACTGCCTTAAAAAGAAGGTGCTTCACGATGCCATAGAAGAACCTTATTGTCTTAATGGTTCCATAAAGAACCTTTAACATCTGAAGAACCTTTACGTTTCACAAAAGGATCTTTAATCTTCAGATTCAGATGATTCTTTAAAGAACCTTTGACTGAATGTTTTTTTGTGGATCCAAAGATGGTTCTTCTATGGCATCGCTTGAAGAACATTTTGAAGCACCTTTATTTTTAAGAGTGTAAATGCAAGAAGATGTAAGAGCGGTGCACACCTACATCTCCAATAAAAAGAAGAGAAAAGCGCAAGAAACCTTTTGAAAAAGTAAAACTCAGAATTTCATAATCCACTGCAGGTATCTAGAGAGCCAACCAGGACCACATTCAACAACCATCCACATACACACTAATAAAGTTCAAATATGAACAATAAACTTTAACCACAAATACACATTTGTGTGCATAAATACATATCAACATCCACTCCAGCACATACGTGCACACACAGTTTGCTCTTAATAAGTCCCAGGCATTGGCACTAGGCTCGGGCAGTGGTGAATAACAAAACCTATTCATATCCACCCAATGAAACGTTAGCTTTCCCAATTTTCCCTCACTTTTATAGGGTCTTTGCTACAGCACGCTAAAATCTCATTCAAGCACGGAACAATTGCTGATTGGCTTTATTAGAACATAAACATGCATTTTGATAGTTAAAGAGAACAATTAAAAAGCACACGTTACTCAGAGGCAAGTTCACAGCTCTGGCTGTTCTGAGAAACTTGTTGAAAACAGAAGAGCTCAAGAGTGAAAGCTGTGTGAAGGAGCATTTTATGGGGCAGCAAATAGCAGTAAGCAGGTGAGCCCTTCACTGATGTGTTGTGAAGCTCTCCAGTTCTTTAAAAAAAAAAAAAAAAAAAAAAAAAAAAACCTGACTGTCACTTAAAGAACATTAACCAAAAGCCCAAACATCTAGCAAAAAGTGACGCAAGTGGAAGGTTTAAGCACTTCCACAAATGTCAAAATCCCTGACAAACTCTGAACGCTCTCGGTTGGATTTCTTTATGTGGATTATAGGTATTGATTGACTCAAGTGTTTACTTTTGTTTAGTTTCAGGGTATTGATTACTCTCATGTTCCAGGAAATAAGCTAACCAGATTTCACCATACGCTCTTTCCGATGGCTCCCATCGCTCTGAACCGAAGCAGAAAATGGAAAACCTTCCACTGACTCATTCGATTTCTCTTAATTTAATTGACTTGATTCTCAACCCCTAAGATAAACCAGCAAATCAAAGCCGTAAGCGAGGCCAGGCTGCACAATCCAGCTGAACAAACTCAACTCGACCGTATTTCACCGTGCTGAGATCATCCGTTCATTTGTCTTGTCCACAGATGGAGAACAGAAGTCTACGTTGGCGCCTGGAGGAACTCTGAATTTCGCTATTATCCTTATTTCAAAAGGAAGAACCTTCAGCCTCGATCTTCGTCTCCAAAAAGCTCCTATTTTTCTGTAGTGAGCTATTAATTATATATGGGCTGTATGCATATGGAGCATATGCAGGGTCCATATGGCCAGCCCTCAGCCAGAATCTCAAGCCTCTTCTTAATTAACATTTTAGAGGCGAAGCGCACAGAGAAAAGAGGGACATTTCAAAGCGGCTCTGGGAGCCTCTGACCTAATTGGAGTCAATGGAGATGTATGTAAATGTGTTAATTACGACAAGTTTCCTCGCTCTCACCGATAAATAGAGCTCTTTGTTTAAAATGTTTAATTGGTGGGAATAACGGAATCAAATGAGGGGGTTTCTCCATAGGTCCTTATGGGGAAAAGAGGCCGAGAGAGAGCGGTGTATATGGGTTGGAGGCATATGGCAATACGTTTGTGGTTTAGTGGAATGCTTAAGTGGTTAAATTCCTGAAATATGAAGTTTCTCTCTCTCTCACACACACACACACACACACACACACACACAGACACACACTTTTGTGGTCTGGAGTTTAAGAGTGAAGTGTGTAATTTCAGCGCCAAACAGAACTGCAAAATTAATGACTGTTTCAAACCACTTTCAAACCCTCTTTGACTATTATTCGGACAAACTGGTGGTCTCGGACCCAAACTCATGTCATTGGTTTAGCCAAATTTGGTTGGAAAAACAGACTGAAAATCACACACTTTGCTTTTAAACTAGATGATTAGAGGAAATTTGTGTGGTGACTGTCCATGTTAAACTGGTAAATGCATTGCTATGCAGTTTCTAGGGTATTCTGGGTGGTCACCTAAAAATTTGAATTTGATCAATTTACTCAATCTCATGATATTTCAAACTTGTAAACAACATTAGACCTCATAGACTTTCATTGTATAGAACAAAAAGGCTTTTTTCCCCCTAAAATATATCCTCTTTTGTGTCCCACAGAAGAAAAGAAGTCCAACATGTTTGGAATGACGTGAGAATTGGTTAATGATGACAGAATTTTAATTTTTGGGTGAACTAACCATTTAAGCTTTTTACTGCAAATGGCTCACATACATTTCTAAAAAATATATATATATATATATATTTATGTGTGTGTGTGTGTATGTGTGTGTTCATTAAACAAACTACACTGAGTTAGAGTGACTTGATAACTGGCAATATATGTTGTGTTTGTGTGTTTACAATAAAAAAAAATAAAAATTGATAAAAAATTAAATCAAAAAATATTCTAAATTATTAAAACAATTTCCACTGACAGATTTAAAAGTTATCAAAACAATTTCATTATGTTACTACAATTTATTTAAAAAAAAGTTTCAAAAAGAGGGTTTGAATGACACAATATTAAGCTGTAATGTAATGTAATGATCAACATTGTGTCAACAGAACTCATCAAAATATTTGCAACTTCCAAGGTTTAATTAAATCAATATAACAATTTTCAACTTGTAACCATGCATTTATAAGTAACAGGTTTCCTGAATTAGTTTTTAGGGTGTATAGCCTGGGCCCCACAAGTTTATAATTTATTTTCAACCCGTATTAAGGTCTTTTAGAACCTCTTAGAAAAGTAACAGCACATTGTTCCCCAAAAAAACGAAATTACGCACCAACAATTTTTGAAAATTCGAAAACCATCAAAAAAAAACCAAAAAAAATAATAAAAAAAAAAAATAAAAAAACAAAAACAACAAACAAACACATCAATTCATCCAACAAATACCTCCACACAACACAGAGTCTACATATGTATCTGCTAACTTTACCCAGAACATTCCCACTCACTCACTCACTCACTCACTCACACACACACACCTGGCCGTCCTCCACACATTCAAAAACCAGCTGGCCCGAGAACAATCAGCACAGGTCCCACTGATTTTCCCTTTTTTCACCCCTTTTTTTTTGTCTTTTGTTTGTCTCCAAATGACACAGCAATCACTATTAGCACCATTGTTTTTTATCGTTATGATTTACTAGCTGACAATACCGAGCCAAATCAGCCCGTATATAAACCTGTCCTCTGTGGCAACTGCATCAAAGAGAGACAGAGAGAGTAAAAAAAGAGGAGAAAAGAGGAATGAGAGAACGAGTGCTATAAAAGGATGAAGCGTCCTTTCTCTGTGTGTCTGCCAGTAGCACATCAGGGAGAACTGTTGGAAAAATGTGATTTTTCACACAAGCATCTCAGAGGCAATAGCAGAAGGAGAAAAAGAGAGATGGAGAGACAGACTGATAGAGAGAATCTGGAATGAACAAGACGCTATTAATTATTAAAGCTCTGTTTGGGGTTTTGACATGAGTTGTCTGGCTCACGCCAAACCCAGTTTGCACCCGGCACCTCTGATCTCCACTTTCACAGCTTGTCTTCTCCGTAACGTGCTTGTAAGGGCCTCTACATGTGCTCCAGGTGTATCTATAAATGCATGCATTCACTAGGAGTTTATAAGTGCATACGCATGAGCATTTGTGTGTGCAGGTGTGCAGTGGTGTTGCGGTGTTCGTCTGCACATGTTCATCACTGTTAATGGGCTGAATAAAAGCAAGTAGGTGGCTTTGCATTACGGCATCTCATGTGCCAACACAGATGCCACAAACACAAAAAGTCCTCCCATAAGAAGTTTACACCCAGAAACAAGTTCATGCAGCCGTCCACCAATCACCACAGGGCACTGCATCCATGGCAACCCTGGCATTGTGACAACCAGTCAATCTAGAAAAGACGGTTCTGGAATTCACAGCCTGAGCTGAGTCTCCATAACTAAGTCTGAGAGTTCGGCCAATGGGATTTCAAACAGGCTTGTGAAATGCATTTAAACAGCTAATTTGACCGAGTTCGATGTACTATGACTTCACACCGTCCAGACACTTTAATCTGACTTGAGTGCTTGACCTCGCTCGTGGAGAATTAGTTTGCATTTCTTTTATTAAGTAGATCTCACAGGTGTGCTTGGCTGAAGAGGATGTTCATCACTTTGGAAAGATTAATCATGATGAAAAAATACCCTGCTGCAGGCAAATGTGGCGTTTCATATTCAGATCCAGCCCCTTCAGCCTGCAAAGGCCTGTCAATCTTGCATTTAAGATCTGACTTAAAATTCCCAATCTAAACACAGCCTGATGTGCTTGCTGTGCAAATATTTATTCAGACAAAATTACTAGAGCATGCAAGTCCTAAACTAACAAATAACTGGAAATAACGTTGCTCCTTTGAACACACACAGGTGTGAGTAGAAGCTAAAGTCTTACGCTGTAGATTTAAAGAAATAAATCACAAGTATTATTTTCATATAACTTGATTATATAGAACACAAATGGCTCTGAATAATGCAGCGTGAATAATGAAGCTCGTTTTAAGATCCGGCTGTTTGAAAACTGCCTGTTGTGCTGAAAATCTGTGACTGAAAATCTCAAATTCAGAAATGCCAACATGTGCTACCCGTTTACATCACATTACAACGATAGTATTATATATATATTTAATATATTATATCTTTGAAATTACTTATATTTCAAGCAGTGCATCACAATATTGGGCTGCATGCTAAATACAAACTCTAATAAAAAGTACCCTCAAAAACCCCTACTATAAGATCTTGCAAAATACATCATATAAAAATAAATAAATAATCCATTCTACTACAGATAGTTGGTCTTATACATCTCTATCTGTTTAATATCAATTTCATTTAATATACTGGGCATGTGGCTTTACACCTTCCCTGACTACTTCAGTTTAGATGTTGTTTTTGTAGACATAACGCCACCTGAATAAATATTAACATTGAAGTACAACCTAAAATTACCCTAAAAAACATTACAATCAAGACTCATGACATGCAAAAAAATAAATTACCTGTTACATTTAAATGAGACTATCTAAATGTAATGCTATTTTGTATTTGTATTTCGAGGAATCATATTCACCATTATTATTAATATTACATTATTATTATTAATAGCTATAATTTTCCTGCTAGACATAGAAAAACAAAATTAAGTGTTCTTGGTATTTCACGGTACTTTCCATACAACTACACAACAAGATTATTATAAAAGCTATTAACCGCATGTTTTATGGAAGAATTTCATCTTTGAGCGACGAGATATCAGATTGCGCTTTTTTTAAATTTCTAAAAAGCTCCGCTTCGACGTTTGAAATCTGTTGGCTTCGATTTCTGCAAACAGTGGGAAAGATATTGATTCTCACAGCACGTACCATTGTAGTTGAGGGGAATTTGCCAGCTCTCCTCAAAGACCCATTTTTCTTTAAACCTTCAGCGTCCAAAAAAGAGGAGAGGGAGCGGGTGCACCAGTCGGTTTCTTCGGTGATACCGGAAGCGAAAAGAGAACTCAACAAGTCCCAGAGTTTGTCCCGTCTGTAAAAGAAAAGCTTTCTCTGGCACTTTACGGAACGATGGATTATCGCCGTCCCTGGGCACTGCTCGTATACTGTGAACCGTTCCGTTTAAAATATATATTCTCCTGCTGTCACGATGGAGCCTCACTGGCGGCACCGAACGGGGAGTTCACAAGCTCGGTTGAAATTCTCCGCGAGCGCCGGTGTACGCAGAACCGCTCGTGCGAAGACGTTCTGCGTGACCGTGAGTGATTTTCTTCGTCTTTATGTCCTGAAGTCAGTTCCTGTTTGTCTTGACTGCATCTCCCGCACCATAACGGGACCCCCGCTGTTCCCGGACAGATGAACGCGAGAGGCGTCCTCAAATGCCGTTGCAGTCACCAATACGCGCAGCGCACATTGAGACAGTCTAATCCGTAGACTCACCGAAAGGATCTTATGCCTGTTGGCTAAAGCTTACTGAGGCTGCATTTAAAGCACGGGAGAATAAACGTCCGCTCCGCGTGAGTAAATATCGGTCGTCGCCTCAGTCGACCCTAGGCTGCACGGGGGTAGCGGGTCGGTGAGGCGTCGAGCTGCTAAATTATTGATCAGTGTAGCAACTGGCAGCGTGTGGCAGCTGCGGCTTTGGGGCATTAGTAGGGCTGTGGGAAAATCATGGACGGCGCGGATTAGCTACTGAACACTGAGCCAGACTGTACACACAGGGATAGACGGGTTAAAAAAGAACTCAAATAGAACACGACCAAAAGTGCAGGAAGTAGCTACAGGAATAGCTAGAGTCCTGCTCTAGCCTAAAGATGATCAGTGCGCGAATTATTCAGCGAGTTTCGGGGGGGTCGACATTTTAGAGAGACTTTCTGTCAGTATTTTTATAAGGAGGTTCGGCTAGCGCAACCCAGATTGTCTTTTGGCGCCCCTAGCGCAGTTGTCTAACTGTCCCCTATCTTTAAGACGTTTAAAAAAAAAGTAGAATTTTGATACATTTGTGAAGTGTACATCTATAGCAACGTGGTAATGACAGCCTCCCTCGATCAATTGTTGCTATGGTTACCACCTCACGCGAAGGCAATTTTTCGCAACAATATAGTTATAGCGCGTAATGACTAAACTGTTAGATAACATTTTTGGTAACTGGCTGGTTTTGGTCAGGCTACGTTGGGGACGTTGTTTCAAACACCGTTGAAACGAAAAAAACAAACTTAAAATAAAACTAAACTAAAATAAGACAAGTCCATTTTCTCTCTCAATCTCAAATACAAAAAAAAGAAAGGTGAACCTACTTCTGAAAAGCCTACAAGTGGAGGCTGTATCATGGGCTACGGTCGCCAGGTTCAGCCGGTGTCTCGTGCCACCCACCAGATTCTGTTACTTCTGAAACGCCACAAACAAGCACCAACAGCTCATTGGTAATATAATAAAGTGCATCATCATAATCCTCCAATAGGAAAGTGTCCAACAGGTGCAGCATCAGATTACTTCTTATTTTAAATAAAATGGGACGGGTTTCATTTAGCCTCAATGGTCCAAAGTAGACCTGTTATACTGTGACTATAGCCAAGCCCTATGGATTTGTGCTTAAGCAGTGGAGTCAGATAGCCAAAGTTATTTTCTACTGGGTGATCCAGAGCCATACATATTACAGTTAGCTACAATTGTGATCGATTAACATGAACATCGATAGAAATTGCTGAATCTAGATGAACACATTTTTATGATGAATTCTGAACAGCACAAGACAAAGTTTCTTCACAGCAGTGAATTTCGCAGCGTTGGAAAATTTTCTCCTCGTGTCCTCAACCAGATCAAAGGAAAACCACACGAGGGATATTGTGCATTTCACTACTAATTCAGTTTACAAAATAATTATAAAATACTATGCATTTCTAAATTATTTCCCCAAATACTAACACCTATACAGAGAAAAGCCTATAGGCTTACGACACTTCACTTACAAATCTTCACTTACAATTAAAATAAAACCAGCGGGGTTTTTACATTGTATTTATGTAATTATTGTTGATATAGCTTATAATGATAATTTTCTTTTTAAACGTTTTTGATAAAATAAATAAGAACTGAAAGGTCGATAGAGACACTGATTTTATAAAAAAAACTCCCCCTTCCTCCACAAAAAAAACAACTAGTATACTATTAATTATATATATATATATATTTTTTTTTTTTACAGTTGCTATTTTTTTTTTTTTATGTTTTTGATAAATAATTATAAATAAATAACACAAAAAAAAATATAAAACTTATAAAAATATATGTTGATAAATAATGATAAATAAATAACAGGTTAAATAATTTAGTTCTTGTTATTTGGCAAATTAACGATAGATATGAGCTATATCATAATTTATGCTAATATATGCTCATATAGCATAATAAATAAAACAATATTAATAAACCCCTGAAATATTTAAATAAGCGTCTCATATTTTATTGGTGATATATTTTATTTTCCTTTTTGACCCACCACTAGATATTTTTAAAATTAAATTAAACTGATTATTTATCAAAATAATAACTGTTTAGCATTTCATAATATTTTATCCAAACTTGCCACTGCTCTCAGTGTGCGGTATGAAACGACAAATAATAGGTCTTTGTGAAGAAGAAGAAAAAATATTTTGCATTAGCCAATAAGGCTTTTCCACATAAATTTAGTTTACTGATCAACTGATTTGTTTTATCCTTCGTTATGGCCAACCTTGATTTCGTTAGTTTAAGCATGCATAGCCTAAAGTACTCTGTTTTAAAACATTTCTGAAGTGCTTTAACGAATTTTAATTAAGCATAAGTTCAACAAAATTAAAACTAAAAATTCGTTTTGCTAAATGGATCACGTGATTTTTAGAATCATAATTATAATATTAAAAAATAAATTCCTATTCGGTGCAGCTTGAATTGTCCACTTTAAATATTGTATAATAGATACAGAAATTTATTATACAAAATAATGCTATGATGTATTAATGTTGCGTATTTTTATCGATAATTCATTTTAACTAAATAAATCCAATAACCTACATTTTTATATATTTTATGTATTTTAACAAAAAAAGGAATAAAGAACAATGACTTAAATTTCGTGCCAAATTAAAATATTTTTAATTCCGTAAATTGGGGAATTAAGTGATTTGTCTAAAAATAAAATAAAGCGTTTCAACAAACAGTTTTTAAAAATGTACTCTTGCTATAGGCCTAATAAAACATTTCTGATTGTTTTATATATCAAATTTTCTGCATATAACTTCAGACATTATAGCATAAAATGGCTCAAATGCAAACAGTTTTGAATCTCTTCGAAGATATTCTCAGGCCAATATTATGTCGTTTTTAACTGTGCTGGGGATTTAAATGAGGAATAGGTCTAATGATTTTCAGCAATAATTACGACGCCTCCAGTAGAAGTATAAAATAGACAAGCACTGCTACCTAGAAGATAATTCATCCTCAGTTTTGATCATCAAAAGGTTTGTTTATCACCTTGTAATCGAATTCTGTGGAACTGTTAAATGCCCGGTGTGTGAGTTTATTGCAATGAGTGTCAGACGACCTTCTTACGGAGCTGAAAACAAAACTTCTCACTGCAACTTCTGTGAGAAACCTTCTCCATTGGCTCTATTTCACACGGAACAATTAGAACCAACAATAAACTTCGTTTTTTAACGATCGAATAATGCGTTCCAGGTCGAGTTTGGAGCGAACCGAGCTCGCCGTTAATTGCGCTCGCACAGCGCGAGAGAGAGTAAGACCGGAGCGGGTTCAGCATCACTGAAATCACGGCCCAAGTTAATGAGAGTCTAGCGCTGCCCTGCTCACCACAGGACCTCTTAATGTGACCGCAATGCAGCGTAGGCTGAGACATGCTGTTTTAATACCTGGCAGAAGACAAGACATCAGCTGTAATAAACTACAGTTGAAAAGGCTCTGAGTGCAGCGCAGGCTGCTGCAGAAACCTGTGCTGTGCTTCCGACCTGAATGGACACCAACAGTATTTATTTGTAAGAGGGGTCACTAAAACTTTGCTGTGTTCAGATATGATATTTTAACTACACTACACAAAGAATGGCAGCAGTGGTTGCCAAAACATTAAAAACAGTAACGATGTTACAAGCAGTTTCCATTATAAATTATATCCTACCTACTTGAACCATATGACAACATGACGACTGAAGGTTATTAATAATAATAAAGCATTCTATATACTAAATGCCATCAGTGTAACACATAGCAGTAAAATAATGCTGCATGTAGATATGACCCAAACAACACAAAATAAAACAAACTTTCTAAAAATGTGATGGTTCATGCAGAGATTCCTGTGAAGAGCCTGTTCCTCAAACTAGAAGACAAATATTTACATTTTTATGTCAAATTATAACTCTGTTATACAACTATATTATCATCATCATCAATTTTAGTGTGGAGGACCTATGTCAGCTTTACCAAAGATAAATTGTTAAGATCATGAAAACAAAAAAAAAGTACACTAATAATAAAAGTGTCAAATAAATGTAATTACTGCTATTTAATAATTACTGCTCTTTTGATGAAAACTTCTTTAAAATTATTTTTTGTAGTAAACTTCTCAATGCAGCATATTAGATACAGCATGGTCACAAATAAGAGAAAAAATAAGAAAAAAAAAAATCTCCCTACAAATTTTTTTTTTTTTTTTTTAAACCTTCAACTAAGATGACTTCAGCTGCTGGCTCCTTATTTTAAACCTTCTCTCTAAATACATACAAGAAAAACAAAAAAATCAGTCTCCTCTCTTGTTTTAATCTGGCTCTCTACGTGCAGTTTTGAATTACAAAACAATCTCTTTTTTTTCCCCACCACTTCTTTTCTTGGTATTCTGTAACTGTCTTCTGCTGTTCACTTTGAGGAGAAATGGAAGCCGGAGAGAGAGGGCGAGCCAGAAAACCCAAGAAAAACACAGTTACTCCCAAGCAACAAAGTGGCAAGAATGCGAGTCTTGGCTTCGACTGCTGCTCTTAACATTTTCTCATCTAAAAAAGGACGTTTCCAGAAAGTGCATATGGATTTAAGATAGCTCTGACACAAAATCGATTATAATTCACTGCAGGACATGTGGACACATCCTGTTACGTATAGCTATCGTGGGAAATGGAAATAACAACATAAAAAACAACATCATTAATAATAAAAAATTAAATAAGTAAAACACTAAAGCGAAAGGACATTTAATGCAATGGATTCAGCCACAACAAACCTTTAGAAAAAGGATTAAACTACAAAGCATCACCCCAGGTGACAGCCAGCAGTTTAAGGCAGTGTGTGTGGTAATTTTAGTGAGGGGTGTGGTGAGCGGTTCGTTTATCTCCAGTTCACCACCACAGGCCTCGTGGTCTGATAGCTGTAGATTTGCCTGGCAGCACACAGACTCTGGCAATGCCACAGACCACAGCGAAGGCGCTTTGGTCCGGATAACCTATCTTTATGCAGAATCCTGGTCTACAGCAATCAGAGTGGTTTCGAAGTACGTGACCTCAGCCTTAACGTGCGCGAGTGTTGTTTCGTCAAACGTCACTGTAGACATAAAAAAAAACAGCTAGAGTCTTTCAGTATTATATGCCGAAGAAGGAATATGATGCAAAATAAGGCTTCACTATTGTGACTCAAGATACAATTTTTAGCCTAAATTTACAAGCCTCCCAGAATATATGCAAATGACCAACATTTGTACCCAAACCTCTTTATAATTCTTTCATAGCAGAGCTACAAAAATATTGAATGTTTTCCTCCATCACACATTCTTGAATTTGCACTAATAATCTCTCTTTCCTTTAACACGTCTGTTTCCTCTCACAGCCTGCATTATAACCACAGGGTAAATTTTCCAAAAAATGCCTCTATGGGGGCGTAATGTTTCAATTTGTGTCACTTTCCATTACAGTATCCATGTTCCAATGCAATTACGTAAGCAACTACTGAAATGATGCACCACAAACAACTAGCACATTGTTATTGTTGCAGTTTTCTGGTAAAATGTATAACAAGGCCACTGTAGTTCACTCAATCTTTGCAATCATTTAACCTTTAACTGAGCATCTGGCGTCTAAAAGGTGAGATGTAAAGCTATAGAAAGCCACAGGGATGATGTATTTTTGTTGGCCAAAACCTAGAAACGTCCAGTTCCATCATCCCAAGTCAATAAAATGGGTATTTTGAAAGGGTTTTTGGTTAAAAGGTTTGTGGTGAACACAAGCTCAAAATATTTTCACATTTTACTCTACAACATAAATATACCTAAACATACAAGTGGATAAATGAGACTACTGAGGTTGTCGGGACATTAAATGTTATGTTGAATGGGAAAACTTATCTACACACTAATGCTTTCACAGCCTCATTATTATAATTGCACTCTAGAAAACTATTCTAACGCAAACTTTTAGGGAAAAGATTTTTAAATAAAGACTGAAAAAGTTGCTTGAAGTCATGCAACCGAGGTGTAGCTTTGCTTCTAGCTTTGTTTGTGTAGGCTTCAAAATTCATAAGAGTTGTGTTTATTTGTTAAATTTATCATAATGAACAAAGCATGTAACTTTGCTGGTCACAGAGCTAATTTTCTATATTAATCTAAAAGCAAACGGCAAAAATTCTATTGGGCTTTTGACCAGGATAATACTAACTTCCAAGTTGGCCTTCAAAAATACATCAACACTGCAGCAAAGTAATCTTATCTGAAAACCAGGTTCATCTCATACAAATCTCATGGTAAAAATCAATCTTAACCCAAGGCCTGTCTGTGATTAGGTAAGGCCTGGGACCACCAGCTCTCCGCAAGTAGCCCACACAAAGGACGTTCCTTAAAAGCCAAATCGTGTTCAGTTGTATTGGATCACCACAAAGTGACCTTATCAGTGGAGCACACTGCCCGTGGCGTTTGGCCTGATATCCACCCAGGGTCACGGCATATGCCTGGCTGCTTACTCCTGTCCTCTGCTTACAGCTAAAACCCAACAACAAAACACAACATTGCCACTGTGAACAATTCATTTAGTTCAAGATTTTTTTTTGTACTTGTTCCAAAGCCTACGACTTTTCTTGCCTCCCACTGGTCCATCACATGGGGTTGATCAACAAACCAGTTGTTTGATGACAGCGAGCGTCCTCTTTGTCTCAGTTGGCCCTTGTTACCTCATTTTCTGGAAGCGTCTGCGGGGCAAGAGGTCGAGCTCCTGGGTGAACGCCACAGTTCCGGTCACCGTAGAACAGTTGAGGGCGTTGACTTTGGCTCTTTGGGGTCTTTCGGAGCCCAGCCCGAGGGCATTCAGGCAGATGCTGGGGGGTCATTGGCATGTGAAAGAGGATCGCTGGATGCGGTACAGCAACAGTACTATGGTGTGTGCATTCAGGGGGTCAGATTTACGTAGAGATTGAAAGGACTGTAGAAAGACAGATTGAAGTGAGGGACTCACATGCAACTTTATAATACAAATAAAAATGACCTCCAATACTGATTGCTTCTGTGCAATTTAACACCATGCCTGTTTCAATTGCTATAGTTACAGCAAAAAAATCAGGTTAAAATATGATAAAATATTTTAAGATTACAACCCCTGGCAAAAATTATGGAATCACCAGACTTAGATGATGTTCACCCAAAGTTTAGACTTTATAATAAATAAACAAATCACAGATATGACAAAAAATTTTGCTTAGTAATTCAACACTGTGTTTATGTGAAACATACCTCAAACAAATTAAATTAAAACATTTTAAATCAATGAAAAAAATTATGGAATAATTCAATGTTGAGGAAAAAAAATATGGAATCACTTTGTAATTTGCATTTCTGAAATAAATTCTGGCACATATCTAAAAAGCTAATTAGTCAGCAGTTAATGTAGAGTTCACAGTAGTTAAAACTGATGTTAAAATAGCTAAAATAGCCAACATCAACACATAAAACGAACAGGGCAGACGGCTCGCCACACACATCGGCGCCACCTTGATTCTTCAAGGTTAAATATGAAGTTAATTATGAGTGCTTGCAGACCTTAATGAGCTGTTGGACTTGGCTAATTGAAAGGAAACATGGCCCCAACAAGAGAGCTGTCTGTTGAAACAATGGAAAGGATTATGAAACTCCTTCAAGAAGGAAATCCATCACGGAGTGTGGCAAAAAAAAGTTGGATGTTCCCAGTCAGCTGGTTCTAAAATTTGGTGCAAGTATAAAACTAAATGGAAAACGGTTTCACAGGATAAAATCCAGGCAAACGGAGTGTGCGTCAAAAAAGAAAACGCAAATGCAATGGCCTTGAAAATAGAAAAATGGACAACAAAACAAATAAAAAACAACAGGAGTCAATGCGTTTGACAGAACTGTAAGAACAGGCTAAATGAAACAAGGAGATGACAAAAGCCAAAAAATAAAAACAATAACACCTAAACAGAAGAAAACAAGGTACAGCAGGCTAAAGAGAAGCAGTCATGGATTGTGGATGATTGGATGAAAGTGATATTCAATGATGCATTGGACAAGGAGATGATGCTGGAACTTTTGTCTGTTGCCGTTCTAATGAAATGCATAAAGATGACCACCTGAAGAAAACAACCAAATTTCCCAACTCATTTATTATATGGGGTTGCATGTCAAGTAAAGGACCAGGGGAAATGACAATCCTTACCTCAACAGTCAATGGACAAGTGTACATTGAAATTTTGGACACTTTTCTCATTCCATTAATAGAAAAGAAGTTTGGTGATGATGTCATTTTTCAGGATGATAATGCATCTTGGCACAGAGCAAAGATTGTTAAAGCTTTTCTTCAGGAAAGGCATATCAACTCAATGACATGGCCAGCAAACAGTCTGGATCTCAATCCAATTGGAAATTTATGGTGGAAATTGAAAAAAACTGGTCCATGACAAGGCTCCATCTTGCAAAGCTGATCTGTCAACCGTTATTCGAGAAGGTTGGAACCAGCTTGATGAAGAATATTGTTTTTCATTAGTGAAATCCATGCTCCAAAGAATTCAGGCCGTCACAAAAGCAAGAGGAGGACCAACAAAGTCCTAACTGTGTGTTCCATTTTTTTTCCTCTACTTGATATGGAAAAAAATTTTCATTAATTAAAAGAGTTTAATATCTCATTTTTATTTTAAGGTATGTTTCACATAACCAGAATGAGGAATTATTAAACAAAAAAAAAAAAAATGTTATATCTTTAAATCTTTTAATCTTTTATTAATAAAAAAAAAAAAAAAATGGGTAAACAACATCGAAATGTGGTGATTCCATCACTTTTGCCAGGGGTTGTAAAACCTGCGTAACACTTACCTTTTGAAACTGAATGTTGTTTGGCTCTTCAAATCTATTTAAAAGTCTCAAGCGAATAAAACAATTTCAATTACGAACAAACAAAAAGACACTGAAATTGATTTTTTTCCTCACATGTTCTTTCACAATGTGCCCTTCTGTTTTACTTTCTAGTAGCACATTGTCAAACATTATTCAGATTTTACTCAAGGGCATACAGTGTAAACACGGCTGTTTTACTCTTGGTTGACTGCAGCTTTGAAGCGCAGTACTTGGTGTGCAACAATGCAAGACTTAGTTTAATAAACGCATTTTATAGCTGAAGTTTTGTTGAGTTTGCGACTCCTGACTGGGAGGCTTTTGTTCTAAACAATTTTTTTTTTTTTTTCAATTTTTGGATGACGTCCTGTTTAATTCAAGCCTGATGAATTCTGTGTGTTTTTTTTCCCTTTCCCTCTTTTTCTTACCAGTCTCTCTTCCCTTAAAATTCCTGGCCTTTACATCTTTCGTTTTGCTTTGTCCTTCTGTTCTCTCTCCCCATCTGTCTTTTACAGGTTTAGATTCTGTTGTCTTCTCTTCGTTCTTACTCCATTTCTCATCACTATTTTGTGAGCTTCAGCTGTTTTTCTTTTCAGCTCTCCATCTGGGCCTGATTAAGTGAGTAAGTGAATCATATCAATCAGAATTCAATTCTGCATGAGCCATACCTGTATTGATCTGCTGTTGTTAAATCAACATTCCTGACTGCCATTTCTGTCTCTACCTTATGAATTCCTGACAGCATCTGTAGAGTCGAAGGAAAATAAATCTTCCAAGATGCCTGAAGAGTCATGTACCATTAGAACGAACGTCGAGAAACTGCCATTTCTTTTGGACTTTAATCAAACTAGCGGTACTATAAAAGGTTGTACAATATTACACATTAAATACATACACTTACCTATATGAAAATGAAAAATAAATGAAAATAAACAAAAAGAAAAATAAATGGCAATTAAACAAAAATATTAATATACTGACTTCCAAAGCTTCTGTATTTTCCTTTTTCTTTAATTTTTTTGTTTATATATATATATATATATACATATATGTGTGTGTGTGTGTGTGTGTGTTACATTTTATAGTCATTCGTAAGAAGCTTTGCTATAATATTAAGACAAAAAAAGCTAGAGAGGAGAGCATGAGGACAAAAGTAACAAAGAGTTAATTCTTTGGCATTAGTGAGAATCATTTGGCAATAAAATTTCACTGAGACAATGAATATTTATGATGACTTGCTGAAACTGCGCACACACACACAAACACACACACAGGCCCTCCAACACTTGGTCACAACACATGGAGAGCCAGCTGTTGCTGGATGACCTGGGCATCTGCCCTCTCAGAGAGCAAGAGATTACAAATATCAGATAGAACTGTGACAGGAATGACTGGTGTTGTTTCATCACTGTCTCTCAACTAAACAATTCATTACTTTACCTTTTACTGCATTTCTCTGCTTCTCTCTTTAATCTCAGTCACATGTGTAATGAACAGTAATTTAGTATTTATGCTATGCGTAGTGTATTTTATGGTTTCCTTGCCACTTCCTTTAATTTCATTAGTATAGTAAGACACACACACACACACACACACCACACCCAGCTTTCTCTCAGTCTCATGAGTGCCAGTGCCCAGGCTGTGATGCCAACAGTGCAAAACTCATGCCCAGACCTTCTGCTGCCCCAGATAATGCACTGTGTGTGTGTGCAGATGCAGAGGACAGTGGGGATTAGTGAATAGATCTCTACATGCAGCCTGCTTCACACACACACACACACACAAGTGATTCAAGCATATTAATTAGGAACAAGTTTAACATTATTTTATTCATAATTAAATTCTGATGATAATAATAGGGGTTTCAACAAATATGATTCAAATGCAATGCATGTCATTTAGGTTAAAGACATACATGGAGTCTCCATGTTGAGGTCACATGACCAACAATGTCTTGCAATTTAAAATACTGTAAATACTGCAACACTTAGTAAAACCACATCCACGCCAACAGGTGTCAGTATATAGTCAAAGAGCCACTTACACAAATCAAAAACTTTCTGCCAGCAAATACATTATTTTTTTTACAAGATCGTTACACATACAAATGTTGTCATGCTTATTCTTTCAAACAATTTGAGATTATATGAGACTACTTGTTTATCTATTTTTAATTTGCAGACATTTATATGGACAACAGTGAACATCGTCATATTCTTGCAAAAACCCTGACTGATATTAAGCATTAACTGTATCATTTGCAAAAACGATAGATAGATAGATAGATAGATAGAGAACTACAACAGAATACTCAATAGATAGATAGATAGATAGATAGATAGATAGATAGATAGATAGATAGATAGATAGATAGAGAACTACAACAGAATGGTCAATAGATAGATAGATAGATAGATAGATAGATAGATAGATAGATAGATAGATACAACAGATAGATAGATAGATAGATAGATAGATAGATAGATAGATAGATAGATAGAAAAGAGGACTATAGATAGATAGATAGATAGATTGATTGATAGATAGATTGATAGATATATATATATATAGAAATAGAACTACAACAGAATACACAAAAGAAAGATAGATAGATTGATAGATAGATTGATAGAGGACTACAACAGAATGGTCAATAGAACGACATAGAACGATAGATAGATAGAACGATAAACAGACAGACACTTTGGCTCGTGGTAGCTACAGAGGTATTGTGTTATTTCAGCACTGGTAAGTGAATTAAAGGGCATCAGAGCGTACGGCACTCTCAGCCTCACATTAGCCGCTTACTGAAAGCCGCGTCTCATGGGATGGAAAAAACTCCTCTGAAGCCAAGAGTTAGTGAAAACCTGTGAGAGGGTCTGTGTGCGCAAACAAGAAAAGTGTGAGAGAAAGACTATTAGTTGACGCTGTGATTATCAAGGCAGTTAAAAGCATGGCACTGCCTCAGTGTGTGCGCGAGTGTGTAAAGTGCCTGGCGCGAGGTGCTAATTTAGAGGAATTAAAGAGCACTAGACAGGGCGCTTTTGTGGCAGCAGTTCCTGGTCTAATCTGCCCGCGCCTCAACGGACACACACACACACACACACACACACACACACACAAAGAGAGCTGAGAGCGGGCACCAGGCCCATATCACTCCAGGCTATATGGAAAGATACAGCCACAGGCACAGAGAGAGAGATGGGAGACGCAAACATATAGTTTTGGAAACTCACACTCTCTAGTCCTACCAACAAAACATGACACTTCCTTTATTATGCCGCATTACAGTCTTGTTGGAATTACATTCTTATTAGCATGCTGTGGTTTTGTCTTACTGCTCAAATTGCTCCCCCAGCGATCAGCTCCAGCAATCATCACACCACAACAAATGCACTTTCTTCACCGGAGCTCTGGTAAGAAAGTGTCTGCCAAGCACATAAATGTAAATACACACCAAATTTAACCAACACAGAGTAATGAAGTTGCCTTCATACATAGCTTTCAAACTGTTGTAAGCAGATCTCCAGGAGACTGCAAGGGGTGCAAAAATTTGAGAAAATGAAAATGTTTCAACAGGAAAAAAGATAAATATGAATCTACTATTTAAATAATTAAACTATAATCTGAAAAGTTTGGGGTTATTAAGTTGTTTTATTTTTATTTTTTTTAAGTCTCTGATGCTTACCAAAGCTATATGATCCGAAATACAGTATACAGTTAAAAATAAACTGTTAAATATTACATTTTAAAATAACTGTTTTCTATTTGAATATATTTTCAAATGTAATTTATTCCTGTGATGCAAAACTGAATTTTTCAGCATCATTACTCCCAGTCTTCAGTGTCTAATATGCTGATTTAGAGCTAAAGAAATGTTTATTATTATTTAATAATGATGGTTTAATCCATTATCAATTCTGCATAGCATCTTTTGTGAAAACAGGATTCTTTTTTCAGGATTTTTTGATAAAGTTCAAAAGAGCAGCATTTATTTGAAATAGAAATCTTTTGTAAGATTATAAACATTATAAATCAATTAAATACATTAATAAAAGTAGTGTTCGTTTTAAAAAAATCTTACTGGTATCTATACAAAGGAAATGTAAAGTATAAATACAACACACCAATCTAAGTATGATATTAAATAAAAAAAAACAAATAAAAAAAATACAGAACTAAAAGTTCTAGTCCAATGTAATATTAGGTAGAAAAAATTTATTTTTGGGGATGAATTTTGCTGTTTTTCGTTTAATGAAGAATTAATATTTTCTATATAATATAATATTTATTACTATGTCTTGGATTTCATATAATTGAATTTTGGAAACATATTCTCTTTATAATACCACACAGTTTCTTACAATATTATAAATAGATCTCTATACATGAAAAAAAATAAAATATATATCACACTACAACATTACAATCAGCACAACATCATAACATTTGTTTTTTTTTTTTTTTTCAAAGTTCAAAAATCAATAATTTTACAAACATAGCCTCCCAAAATACAAAAAAAACTACAACAAAAACAAATCACAAATTGTATAAATTCACATACAACCAAAAATGGGATAATCTAAAAATTTGCTGATTACCACAAATGAGAAATTGTGTCCACACACACACATTTAATCATGGTCTGATTACAGAATCATAGCATTTGTTGATACAATGAAGAAATATGGCCCAGAAAAAAAAGGATACACTAAAATTTCAGATTTCTTTCACTGTGTTTATTTCTCTTCCCCCCCCCCCAGTCTCTTTTTAACACCCTATCAATTTCTCTGTACCCACTTATTTCCCTTAATAACTTTCAAAGGTTGCTGGGCAACATGTTGTTCTTTTTTTAGTTACCATGGCATTTATTTGGCATACGGTATCGTTTCTCGCTGAGAACATGGGGGTTGCCATGGTATCGTGGGCACCTTATAAAGCAGACTATTGTGTGTGTGTGTGTGTGTGTGTGTGTGTGTGTGTGTGTGTGTGTGTGTGTGTGTAAAAACCGATGCCAGGTTCCTTTAAGTCTCAGGCACTCTAGATGCCCAGAATGTTGAAAATACTAGGCCGCATTATATTAGCTACCAAACAAACAACAGCACCATAAAACATCAAAAAGCCTTAAAATTTATGCTTGTTCAACTTTTAAAGGGTCATACCAAGATTTCTTCTACTTTCATAAACCTTTTCACCTAAAACATATACTCCTCATATACTGTTTATTGTCTGAGAGACTTCAACAAACAGATAGTTCTCAAATATCTTCTTAAATTTATCAAATGTTGTACTTATGTTGTAATCGCATTTTTCAACTACATATTTTTGCAGGTGCATATATTTTGTATATATATTTCATTATATAAAAGAAGATTAAATCTTCAGAAATATCTGTCTGCTGGGTCTTTTCAATAAAAGCAACCTTGTAAAAAAATGTAAATGTAAAATATATTTTAAATGTTTTTTATACATACATGGAGGTCTCTCCAAACATTATAAACTTAAACAGAACAGGAGGGTTCAACATTCACATGGATGTTTCATAAGTGACACAAACTCAAATATTTATTTTTATTACACAACAAAAACGTAGTTTCAAAGCAAAACATGCTTTGACAGATTTATGAGAGCCTCAAATAATATCTCCATATACTCATATATGATAATATAAAAAAAAAAAAAAAAAAAAAAAAAATATTAATTGTCACTCACAAGTATAATCATACATTTCACACAAAATACACACACTTGTCAGAGTATCATAAATCGTAAATGGAGACGGGGTGACGTTTCTGCTTGTTTTGTAGCTTCTTGTTAGTAGCCTAGGTTATCTGTGATAACTCTTCTTTTCAAAATAGTATTTGGCGCCCTCTAGTGGATTCATGGATTTAATACAACAATCGACTATTTATAATAATAAATAAAAGTGTATAATTTCTATTTTTTTATTTTATTTTTTGGTAAAAAGCTTCAATTCAACGAAGAATGGTTATGTAACTAAAGTCATCGAATTAAGTTATTCCAGGCAAGTTACACTTTGATATCGTCAGAGTGACTAAACTAGTGTTTATTTACTCCCCACAGCTAATCGTGACAGACCTCGTCGTTCAGCTTTCTCGATGACAGCTGAATTAAGCGACTTGGGTTAATATCACCTTTGAACAACAAATGGCTGGACTCAGCAGGTCTCAGGCCTTTAGATTCACTGTGTGGGGAGAAAACTGAGCTCTACGAGCCGCTCTTTGACTAATTATTTCAAGACTTACCGCTAGACCTTTGCACCTGTTCACTCCTGCGCCGCCGCTGCCGCGTGGTTCCGGCGGGAAAGATGCTGCAAATGTAATCACGTGATATTTTTCAGGCTTCGAGTCCAAACCCTTTAAACTCGTTTTTTTTTTTTTTTTTTAATCGTCATGTATGTTGTTATTTTTCTATATCGTGGCCTTATGGTAACCTATATAAAACTGGAAACGTTTTCTACTTGAAGTCAAACTGTTATAAGCTATCTGCTGATTTGGTTCTTTTTGTGGCCTTCTGTGGATTTACTGAGTAGAAAAAGAAGAAGAAACTCTGACAACGCTTTTCACATTCTCACTAATTTTAATAGCAATGAGCAACATTAGATGTCAATCTCAAATTATAAATTTTGTTTATTAGAATTCTAGGATTGAAATCACATGTTGTGTCCTAAATTCACATAATTTAAATAATATGTTCACACTATTGGCATAGTTTAGCAATATTACAGTTTGATTGGAAAAACAAAAATATTTTGTTTACAAGTTTACCTTAATTTGTCTTAATTTGTTTTATTTTTTCCACATATCATATCTTTCAATTCAAGATTTTCACGTTTTTTTTTATTTTATTATTATTTTTGCTCTTGATAAACAGGTACACCAACAACAGGAGAAAAAAAAAACATAATTAAACAAAAATTCAGCTTATAGGGAAATGATTCCCTGTGGACAAAAAACATGGACAGTAATTTGAAAATATAAGAACATTATTTAAAAACCATACATAATATTAATTATTGTTTGTTTTTATTTTACTCTTTATTAAACATATTTATTTTACAATACATTTTCATAGTTTATGACTGAAAATCGGGGTCTAGGACAATAAAGTAATAATAATCGATTAAAGGTATGTAAAAAATTAGGACAAAAACTAAAATGAAGAAATTGTGAAAAGTTCTCAAGACAATTTTAATGTGTTAAAAGAAAAAGAAAGAAAGAAAAAGAATATCATTAAAACCCGGGACATAAAAATGTCATTTATATACACCTAGATAGATAGATTTAGGGTTGGGCCAGGTCTTGGCATGCAGGGTCACAGATGGAGCACAACACTGAATATACTTAAAAGACTGGCATAGTTACCCAGCCATGCCATCTGCTTCACACACACTTCATATATACACATATCCACGTACAAAAACATATAAACACTTAATCAGGAGGAGGTGCGTATATGAGAGCAGATGTATTCAGGCCCAAAACCCCCTTCACACACATACAGTTCTACTGATCACTTAACCTTAAGCAGAATAAAAGCCCCCTCTTCTCTGTTTTTCCTGTCTCCAACATGTTATAGAGTGCGTGCCAAAGACAGGAGAGGCGTTAAAGACAGATAAAATCAGCCATCTTGCAGGTGTTTCTATCAAAAGACTCACCCTACAGAGCCAAACTCAGCCTGGCAGAGTCTTAATGCCCCGGACTACTGTCATTCTCAGGAGACGTATGTCATTGATAATGTCTGCATGTGTGTGTGTGTGTGGGTGTTTATTCTGCACCTGTCGGATGGTGGGAGGCAGTGTGTGAGATAGAGAGATGAAAAAGAAACCATCTGTGTTTCTAAAGGAACAAAAACAAAAAAACTAAGAACCTTCCAAAAGAATGCATTGACAAAGAATGCCTAAAAGGAAGTGTGCATATGATTTAAGTTGTTGTTTTGATTAGATAAGTTACCGTACAGTGTATCTGGGAAAGGTAATACATGATAATAAACACAAATTATAATCAAAAACCAATACATAATAATAAAAAAAAAAAATAATAATAAACCAAAAATTATTTCTTTAATGTATTGGGAAAGGTTGATGTAGTGATAATAAACTTGAATGTTAATTGTTTAAAGTTTAGAGCCCTCTGGCAGTTAAAAAAAAGAAGATGAAAACTGCAAGTTACAGTTTAACACTTTGCATACAGCTTTCTTATATGTTAATATATTATTGTAAGTATAGGGACTCTATCGAATGCAGACTGAAACCTTGAATTATATTTATAAAGCAAAAAATATTCAATAAACAAAGCAGATTTTACTAAAATACGCTAATGTAAAAAAATCTCTACTACATAATGACATGTTTAGTCTAGGTGCTAGCTAATATCTTTATAGGATGAATTGGTCAGCTTTATGAAAGATTTCCCATGAATAAAAGAAAATAGTTTGGTCATGTATCTTACAATAACTTTTGTAACAGGGTTGAATTGGTCAGCTTTATGAAAGCAAACACAAAAATTTAAATGTAATTTCCTGAAACATAATTTGTCTGTTTATTTCAGCTGAGTTGCATTTTACTTGATCCTAATAAGATCTGTAGTTGTATTTTCTCTCTCCCTCTCGTTACTTTAACTATGGGTGACAAGGGCACCTTGAGCTGCAGATGTTCTCACCGATGACAGATGGCATTGGCATCATCTGTGTATGTGAGTGTATGCGTGCAGCATGCTGGCATCGTGCAGGGACAGCGGGCAGAGCCCATACCGGCTTAGCGCCACCTGCACCCCCTAAATTATAGCCTGAGACCCCTCTTCCACTTCCGTATATAGGCCTATGCTTTCTGTGTGCATGTGTGTGTGGGAGCTTGAATTCTAGGCAATCACAGTAGCAAAACCAAAACAAAGAACAAAAAGATCCGAAAACATTTGAAATTGGCCATGAAAATCGTATAACAATGTCCAAAAAAACAATTTACCTAAAACTGGCATTCCCAGTTTAGATTGATGCCCGATGGGAGTCTGAACAAAAGAATTTGGATTCACAGTGAATCACAATTGCAGTGTTTGATGTAAAACAGCCGTCCTGGATGTTTAATTGATAACAGAGAAGCTCTAACTCACTCATCTACATTCATACAGACAAAGCAAGGCTGAACGAACAATCAATCCAGCCTCAGCAAACATAGTCACACACATAAAAAAAAAGCAATAAAAACAAGCCAGAATCTCCAGAAAACATAAAAACATATCATTTCAAACATTTAGACCTTTTATTTTCTTTCTGTTTGGTACAAATTCACATCCAGTCCCTCACTTCATCATGCAAAGTGACTTTTCTTTTGATTTTAAGTCACAGGTTGTGTTTAGAATGGAATACTAGCATCTAACAAACACATGTTCTAAGAATGTTTTGCTAAAGTTCCAATTAGGTCAGAAATGTTATTCCTGAATATTCTCTGAGCATTCAAAACCTCTAGTTGTTTTTCTTGGTTATGCGAAGGTTACAGAAATTGAGGAAACATTGCACTTTTTATTTCGCAAATATAAGGTGATGTTATTTTTGAATAATCTCTGAACGTTCCGAAACAAGGAAGTATAACAACGTTTAAAATATAAAAGTAAAAAGTATAATTAACATGTTTGTGCTAAAGTTTCACAGACATTATTAAAGACCAGACAACTTTGAATGAATGTTCTATTAATGTTACTGTAAGAAAGTTAGCATGGTTACTTAGTGAATACTGCATTGTACACTCTTAAAAATAAAGGTGCTTCAAAAGGTTCTTCACAGCGATGCCACAGAAGAACCATTTTTGGTTCCACAAAGAACCATTTAGTCTAAGGTTCTTTAAAGAACCATCTCTTTCTTACCTTTTTATAATCTGAAGAACCGTTTTACAAAGAACCTTTTGTGGAACAGAGAGGTTCTTCAGATGTTAAAGGTTCTTTATGGAACCATTTAGGTAAAAAGTGAACATGGCATCGTTGATACTGTGTATTCACTGTTTAAGGTACACTGTATTCCAAAAGAAGGTGTTTGCAGCGATGCCATAGAAGAATCATTTTGGGTTCCCCAAAGAACCTTTCAATCAACAGTTCTTAAAAGAACCTGTTTTCTTACTGTGAAGAACATTTTAATACTTTAATTTCTGAAGAAAGTTTTCCCACTGTTAAGAAGCATTTGTGGAATGGAAAGCTCCCATGGATTTTGAAGGTTCTTCACGGAACCATAGGTGCCAATAAAAAAAAAATTAAAAAAAAAAAAACACTTTATTTTTACATACTATGTATTGCAAATTGGTAATGCTAGCACACTATTCCAAATACATTCTCACAGGACTTTTAAAAAAGTTTTGCACGCCATCTGTGCCATGTTTAACACAAGACATTTAAAAGCTCACGGCTGTGTCGCTCACTACCACTCTCTGAGCATTGTGATCTCAAAATGAGCGAAGAATCAAAGTCCCGAATCAATTAGAGACTCTCTGCAGTCTGAGTGACATTCAGAATGCACACTCAGCTGTGCCCAGATTTTCTCTCTTCACTGCACTCCACTCAGCACAATTTGAGAAACAAAATGGCTCCCGCAGGCACTTCCTGCATCTCTGAGAGTGATGAATTCTTAAAGAGAATTCCATTTCCTCTTCCTCTTTCCCCTTGTGCACTCAAAAGCCATGTGTCAAAAGCTGAGGAAAAGACAAATAATGAGCTTCTCCCCATTAAAACCTGGCATACATTCCTGGAAGAAATTCATTGTTTCTCCACTTTGTATCTTCTTTTTTACATTTTCTCTCCCAGACACTAGAATCTAATGTTTTACAGTAGCTACATTTCTATGCATCTGTTCCAAATCATTGTGAGCAGTCTTGCTGTTTACTGCCCACACTCTGAAAAATAAAGGTTACAAGTCAGGATTTTCAAAGCAGTGCCACAGAAGAACCAAAAAAAAGTACCTTTCAGAGATCAGTTTTTACAAGAACTATTTTTTTTTCTAAGCATGAAGAGCATTTTAATAATCTAAAGATCCTTTTTACCATTATAAGAAAACATAGATGGACAATGAACCATTTTTCATCAATGCTTTATTTTTGTCTGCCATCTTGAATTATTTTTTACCCTTTTAAAAAAACATTAAACTCCCTACCGCATTTTGAAAAATACAAATCTTAAGAAGTCAGCAGAATTACACTGCTTACCTTCTGGAACAGCCTTCCTGTTGGAAACGCACATATGATATGAAAATACGGGCTATAGGCAGCTCACTAGGCGCCGTAACAGAGCGTATGTCTCCTGCTCTCTCAGGGTAAATGAACACAGTAACCCTGATGCCAGCAGACACTGGCACACATGGATGCTGAGCTCGGAAACATGGCACGGTGAGGCAGACGACAGGAAAATATGACATCAGGTACGGCTACACAAGATGCTTTCACCAAATGTCTAACCTTAATTACCCTAATTAATGCAATTAGAGTTGTAATGTGACATCACCTGCATCTCACAGGCTTCAGTCTATAATGTCTAATTAATATGTTTGCACATCGCACAGGTCAAAGACCGAGACTGAAAATCACATACATTTGTGCATGTAAATGAGAGTGAATGAGAATTAAAGTGAGGCTTTTACAGTAACAGTATCCTGTGAATGAACATAAACTGCGAATAAATCAACATAAACAAAAATAATGCACCCAAATCTAAAATAAATTTTAATCTGTTTTAAAAGGCACATTTTTTTACTTTTTTGTGTTCATAAATGGAACTTTAAACTCGATTCAAATTAAAATTGTGTATGAAATGTGACACATAAAAACTAGCTTTGTCTTGCAATCTTGAGATTCTGCATACTGGCTTCAGAAAACATAATATAGCGCAAAACATAACGCATTGTCACATTGTCACATTGTCTACCTTTATGATACTTTCTCTTGTTTTATGTGTTTTTTTGGACCTTCACCTACCATTGCAAAAAAAAAATATATATAAAAAATTTTTCTAAAGCCAGAGAGTTTTTCTCTGTATGTTCTAGAAACATCTAAATCAATTAAACCAATTATTCCTCCAAATCCAGAGAAAATCTATATGCTCTTATACAAACCTGCCCCTGTTTTCTTATACATAAAGCTGCACTGTGACTTAATGTGATCTATAAAAAACCCTGGCTCCTGTGTGCTCTTACATACAGCTGCTTTGGGTTTTGCAGGTTGGACGTGAATTGAAGGCAACTCAATGTACAATTGTAATGAAGAACTGTATGATTCAACTGAAGCACTGGAAGCTGGCGGAGCCCTGCGGCACAAACTCCCAATGGCAATCATGTGCCAACCATGCCCAGCTGCTCCTGGGCATCCGTGCCACATCCATGTCATAGCAACCGTACCATCTCTAAGTTTACCCTGGCATTTCACACTAAAGACCCTGAGGCATGCAGGAACGTGGCCCTCTCACCATGCTTAGAGCTGTCAGGTTCAACCAATCCACTATCCACCCATGGACCAGCTTCAGACCCAAGTCCGCATTTCAAAGGCCTCAATCAGTGCCACGTTATTAAAAAGGTTCAATATGCAAAAGTCCAACTGGACAACCATCACTGGGCATTCATTGCTCGACATCATATTAAACAATGAATAACAAAACAAGATTAACAAACACAATAACAAGTTCTGAGATACAAGTTATAGCACACCAGTTCATGCTCCTACTAATAACACAAACACAGGCTTTTATTAATATCAAAAAAAAACGTAAAACCTTAATTCACTAAAAAAATTTAACCAAATTCCCATAACACCAAAACACAACAACATGCCACAACATCATCCAAAACCAGCTTAACCCAACACAGATCCCACATAACCCCACTAACCCTCACGATCGCACTAACCACACAGCACTTTCCTCTAATGCAGATTTAATGGCGCGTTTCCCTGACGTATTTTCCCGTCGTTCTTTGCTTGCTCAACCTTGCACAAATACCAGGCAGCTCGGGGGTTGTCATTGTCTACATTTAACGAGCTTACCGACGCGGGTTAGATTTCCCGAAGCTCTGGTTCTTGGCGCAAGTTAAACTTGAGCCCAAATTCGAAAAAAGCCCCGGCCTCGTTCAGCGCTGCCATGGCAACAGCGCCCTCTAAAGCGTTTTCGCAAAAAACACAAAAACCTCCACACGAGTAACAACATTAACAACAAAGGGTTAAATAAATTATTAATATACTTAAATTTACCTCATTAACCACTAGACTGCACAGACTGACGTAGACCAGATCTGCCAGTGAAATCCACAATACACGCGAGGCGTAGACGGAGGGGGCTACTTCACGCGCAATGCAAATTGCAGTAAGAAGCGATTTTGACAGACTGCCAATGCGATGTAAAGCACCCCCTTGTTCTCCCTCGGGCGATTCTTCCTATAGGATGAGTAAACTCGACACATTCATACCAACAATCCCACAGAAAATAAAAGAACTAAAACTCACCAACACTCTAAAAACACCAAAACTGAATTTCAAATGTCCTATAAGGGAGAAGACGATTCCCACAGTTTTGAAAAGAGTGATTAGGCAGCAGTCTTACAACACTTAAAGTGCATTTTGATGGTAAACGATAGTCTCATTAAAGCAGCAAACTAGGTTCTTGCTTTTATTGTTTACCTAAGCTGCAAGGCAATCAATACGTAGTCTATTTTCTATAGCCCACCACAAGTTAGCTAGGCCTATATAGAACCCATTGGTTAATGAACTTCCAATAATATAGGCCTATAATAATTGTCTATAGCTATAAATAAAATACAACAGCAAGCACAAAGAAGCTACATACATATTCTGTAATTTGCTTAGTTTACTGTTATGAATAAAAATGAATTAGGAGGCATTTAAACAAAAACATACAGGCTTAGATTATAGGTTTTCTTTCAGGTGTTTTATTGATTTAGCACCTTTTTCATTTAAAACTGCTCCACTTTGCGTGGTGTAGCCTATTTGTTGCTTGCACAGTTTAACTGATTATATTTCATATTCTTCGAAAATTTAAGAACTAAATTCTTTGATAATGCCACCAGACTCAAATATAGCCTACATCTCACAAAATACAACACATATAGGCTACGGTAACACTTTATTTTAAGGTGTCCTTGTTACACATATTACATACTTACAATTAGGCGATCATAACAATAAATTGTAGCCTATATAATTACATGCAAGTAACCCAAAGCCAAACCCTAATCCTAACCCTAACCATTCAGTAAGTACACAGTAAATTAACATTACTCTGCTCAAAAATATAAATACAACTTAAAAAAAGACACACCAAAAAATAAAGTGTAACCAAATATACTTTTATTCGCCACTTTTTAGTTTACCTTAATTCAAATAATTCTTTATAAACACAACAGAATAAACTAAAGTTAAAAAAAATGCTGAAATCATATTCATGCAACAGCGACACTTATCGGTAAAACTATGAAATTACAAGTAACCATAAAATTACTGATTCTGTAAAAACATAAAATTAACTCAAGAGCAGCATCGTCATTTCAGTTAACACAAACATACGATACCGCTGAATATCAGACGGCAGTTTACAGAAAGAGATTCCCTGTATTTTAACACATTCCGAACCGAATCTCGGTCACTCTTCAGACACACGACACAAATCTTCCACATTTATGTGGCTTGGTAATCCTATAAATACACACACCATCGGTGCACTTAAAAATTAGAAAGTAAAAAAAAAAATGTCTGCAATAAATGAAACATTTCAGTGTTATGCACTTTGACCTCTTCACTTCTTGTTTCGCATTTGCACTCCTCAACGATCACGACGCGCCTCTCGCGCACCTCTGTCCCGCAGCGCAGGGGCACGAGCACAGAGCGCGATTTAGAGGGCCCGCAGCGCGCGCACTGGGCTCCTTGCTGTCCACGAGACTCTCCGCTGGAGGGGACGAACATGGAGCTGCACTGACCGTAGCAGAGATTATTGTGAACCGTCACCGTCTCACAACCGTCCTCCGTTATGCGCTACGAGGAAGAGAAAGTCATTTTGAAAAATATGGCTCAGGAACAAGCAAGCCTTAATGTAATAGCCTACCCGTTTAAATGAAGGCATGCTTTTTTACACAAGTTAATACTGAATGCTAATAATAATAATAATAATAATAATAACAACAACAGCAACAACATGCTAATAATTAAAAACAATAACAAACTGTCAAATAACTCTAACGAACAAACAAAATCAAAAAAAAATACAAATAAACAAAAAAAAAAAAAAAAAACAAAATTCTAAATAAAAAAACAAAAATAATAAAAAATTCCTAATTAGCCTATAGCTTATTTATGTTTAGCATAATCAGGTCGTGTATATATAATTAGAAATAAAACGCCTATAGCATATAATGTTAAAGAAGAATCCCCATCAGAAATTTAATTCAAACTTTGTTCACAATACTAACAATACAAACTCCATAAACGCAAACAAACTAATACACTTTTTACACGCTTTTTAAAAAAATAAAAAAAAAAAAAACAAAAATAAACATAATAAAAATAATTCAAAGTGATCAAACAAGTACAATGCACGTATCGCTGCAGGATTTATATTATTATTTTATTTACAATTTGAAGACAGCAATTAAATTGAGGTTTTAAGTTTATGTTTTCATAATACATAAACCAAAAAAAACATATATTAACAAAAAATTAACAAAATAATGAAACACTAAAAAAATAAATCACTTGAGAACATGTGCATCTAAAAATATATATTAATTAAATATGAAAAAAAATATACAATAAAAAAACCCCATCACAACAGCTGCAGCAACAAAAACACGTATACAAAAAAATAAAAATAAAACGAACAAAAAAAATACTTTATAAAAAAATAAAAAAAAAAACATACATAAGCTAAAATCAACAAATCTATGCTACCTGTGTGAAGGGAACTGCGGCACAGCTCTGTTATATAACCTAATCCAAAATAAAGCCTAATCCATACCCCGGGCATCTTTGCTTCGCTCGCTTTTGTGCATGACTTTCTGCCACATCTCCAGACCCTGTTTCCTCCTGGCGTCTGCGCTGGTGCTGCTCGCACTCACCTGAGGGAGCAGGGCCGCAGGTTTGTCATGGGCCAGGACTGAAGGACCGGGACGTCCGAGAGCCAAGAACGCGGGGAACGCGCCTCGACTCGGTGAGTTTTTGGACGACACGTGACTACCGGCGGACCGTCGCAGAAAATGAGGGCTTAGTTTGACAACTCTGACAGATCCCCGAAGAGGTTCGTCTGGTCCGTTCCCGGAAGATTCAAAATCTTTCGCGACGCGTCTGTGAAAGTCCCGCTGAAAGGCGCTGCGAGGGAAAAAAGCGCCAACCAAAGCGACCACTGACAACAGAATAAAAAAGCTTATTTGAAACGCCATTTTTGCTAAATTTGAGAATGTTACACACTACAGAGTTCGAAATTCGAATACTGTCGCTCGAGAAAAAGTCGCTAGGAAAGTCGACCTTTCAGAAATCTCGCACTTAAAGCTAGACCTGAAAGTGGTCACCTTGCTGTCGTTTCTTACACAAAGCCGACCATAAAACACACCAAGATATACTCTCAGCTTTCACTTTCATGATTGGTCATCATTGTTTTATTATAGCTATTTATTGGTTAGCTATTGTACCTGTCTGAATAATGGCTGTGAGTGACAGGTGAGTTTTCGTGAGGTAGTGACAAGTGCACCTTTCATCTCATAATATCACGCCGTGGGAACTGAACGGATTTGCTGTTTGTGTGATTTTCACTTATTTATTTATTATTATTATTGTTATTATTATTATTATTATTTTACATAGGATATCAGTAAATTGTTAGTCTTCATTTTACAGCTTGCAGTCTTATTTAGGCTATGTATGTAGCCTAGGCTATTTGTTTATTCGTTACAAAAATTAGTAAAATTAAAAAAGATACGAAATTTTAAACATAAAAAACAACTATAATAGACAACTAATAAGGTTACGAAATTGATCTAAATGTTTAAATGAAAAAAAATTATGCACAATAATCACTTACCACGGGTAGATCTTACTCATAAAAAAAAAGAATTATCAGATACCGATCCCCAAGCACATCCCGCATGACAAGTAGCACCAAAAATACAAACAGTCACATTTTGAACTAAAATTAGAATGAATCCCTCAGGTAGCACACTGTACATGACAAGTGCTCTGGATCATATTTACGACCTTTAATAATCCCTTTGAAAAGAAAAAAAAAACTTTCCCATGAGAATGCAACAAAGGGACTTCTTAATTAAAGAAAATGATTAAACCTGATGTAGCTAAATCTTTCTCCAGAACTTCCATTTATTTGCAGATTTGATTTGGGATTAAGCCACATAATTCTTATTACAAATGAATCTTTCATCAGAGATCTAACGGTATAGCCTAATGTAAATTAAAATGTTTAAAGTAGCCTACTTCATGGGGACCAAACAAAATTTTCCACTATAACTGAACCACCCAAACAACACATCCATTTTTTGGCTTGTAATCATTGGCTATTGCTGAAGAAAGAAGAAAAATCTCACACACGTGTGTGTTTTCAGAAGACTGAATTATGATGACTTATCTCGATTAAATAATACCAGAGGACAATACACTATCTGGAAAAACTTAGTTTGGTCAGAACATTTTCTGACATTTACTTGTCTGCATATTTATTCAGTATTTTATAATGACTACCCTATCAGCATAATTCTGCATGTAAGCGCATTCACTGTCCAGCAGGTGGAGCCAGTGACTTTGTGTCTCACCAATGCCCTGTGCACTTTAGTAGGACTCATAATATGGAACAAAGGTCATCGTTTTATCTTGGTTTGTCCTTGCAAAGCTGGACATTCCTGAGAGCAGCAGACATTCTCTGTTGGCCGAGAAATGACTGACGATGGCTTGAATCTCTCGCTTCATTCTCTGATATCTGATCGTTGTTCGGAACACATTATCAGGTATCCACAGAGTAAAAACCTTTTTATGTGTGTGACCCAGCAGGGCAACTGCTGCCGGTATTGTGTTGGAGAGAGCAAAACACAGAAGAGGATTTAGAGAACAGAAGAGATGCTGACCAGAGCACATGCATACACCACAACACAAACGCATGTATTCATGAAAACACACATAACGCTCCTAAAAACAAAGGTTATTTATTGGCATTGATGGCTCCATAAAGAACTTTTAACATCCATGCAAACTTTTCATTGCACTTCATAGTTGAAAAAGGTTCTTCAGATAAATAAAATGTTCCTCACAATAAGAACAAATAAATAAACAAATTATCTTCTATTTCACTAACCAAAAAAAAACCTTACATTAACCCATAAAATAAATAAATAAAATAATTAAAAAAAACCTTCATAGAAACCTATAAAATGGATAGAGTAGACATTTATGACAAAAGGTATTTACACAAAAACATATTCAGGTCCTCAAAAATAATAAAAATTATATACTGCATATGAAAATGAAGCCTGTAAATAAATACATACATACACTGGGCCTTTGGTATAAATATGCATTTCACACTCTCAGAAAAAAAGGTACAAAAGCTGTCACTGAGGTGGTACCTTTTCAAAAGGCACACTTTTGTACCTTTTAGGTACTAATATGTACACTTAAGGTACCAGTATGGACTCTTTAGGTACAAAGGTGTGCTTTTTGAAAAGCTACCATCCCAGTGACAGCTTTTGTACCTTTTCTTTTCTGAGAGCGTCTAATGGTGAATATGCACAGCAGGAAATGGGTTTCTGAGGTCAAATGTTCTTTATTAGAGCGGGTGTGCAATATTTGAAAGCGGTGTGTTTGTTTGTGGCTGGTTTGGCAATTCTAAGAACCTCAGGAGAGATGAGAACAAAAACTGGGTATTCTTAGGAATGTGTTTTTCCATGTCAATATGTGTTAGGCCTGTTCATCTGTAGGCTGCAGCACATTTATCAACTGACCACAAACCACACTATGTTTGAGTGTTTGTGTCTGTGCGTGTGTTTCAGATGAGGGGGGAAATGAGGTGATGTTTACAGACAAACTTCTTGGAACTCACCGAATCTGGGACTCGCGAAGAGACTTCATTCAGAATCTTCTGTGATGATGACTGTCCAAATAATTGGATTAAGACATAATCATTAGCGAAAATAATTGTTTTTTTTTTCTGTCAAGTAAAACATAGGCTAGCCTACTCAAATATCGAGCCCTGTTTGTCAACAAACAACACAATACCCCACCATCTTTCTCAATCAAGATTCCACATTATCAGTAGCCTATATCTGCATCTAGAACACTCAACTGGCAGTTACCAAAGGAGAACAACTTATTATTACCAGAACAGAATAAACACATAGGCTACTACTGAATGAGTCAAAGTGAGTGTTTTCAAATGAGTAAAAGCTTTTAGAGATGAGTAGATTAAGTACTAGAGACAAGTTCTCAACCAACATTTGTGGTCTGAAAATACTCTTATTGTGAATTAGATTAAATTTCACTGAGAGCTGTATTAAGAAATATCAATTCACGAATATTTAGTCGCTTTTTTTTAATCTGAGGCAAATATGAAGACTAGCATTTACTTAACATCACCATACAGGTGCGCTGCTGAGCCAAGATGATGCATTTCATTCAAAATCTCGAGAGAAATGTTTATGGTAGCTACTTAGACTGACTGAAAATCAAGTTCCCTTTTATACCCATTGCACCTTTTAGAGTTTGAATTAAGATAATAACAACATTTTGTAATAGAGACAAGAAAAAAGCAATGGCGGATATGGAAGGTTTTCTCATACAACAAATCCTGCCAATTTCCTCCCAACTTGGAGCGATTTGTGAAATATTTAAGACTGAATCATTACATAACAATATAGGGATTGGATATGCAATAAAAAAGCACAAGAGCGATGGTATGTAGTTTCTTGTTAAAAACAAAAATAGCCTACTGTGCCTGCAAACTAAAATGAATGGGAAAATGACTAAATTACTACATTCGCTCACCACAGAGATGCATTGGTTCAGTCACACCAAACATAAACAAACCTGAAGTTTTACATTTAAAAAAAAAACAATTTTAAAAATACACAGTGTGTGGTTTTGGCTGTTTTTACAAAACACTAGTTTCATTAGTCAGGAAGGACCCCGAGTGAAGATCTCTCAACTCCCCTTTGTTTCTACGGAAATTTGAGTTTTTTCCACCGCTGTCTTTAATCTGTGTGTGGTGTTGCTAGCCAAACTAGCCATTATAAAGCAAGCAGCAACTCACAAAATCCTACACAAACACTACATCATTGTTTCCACACAGTGATTTAAGAGTGGTTTGCGTGCAAGTAAACATCTTACCCGTATCTCTTTTTCTCACAGAAACACAGGCACTTCTTCTTTTCTATTATTGTACTGTTTACATGTGCGAGTACCATTGCATGTACAGTCATGGCCAAAAGTTTTGGAAGTGACATAAATTTTGTGTTTTGCAAAGTTTGCTGCTTCAGTATTTGTAAAGTATTTTTCTGCATGTTTCTATGATATACTGAAAAACATTGATAAGCATATCATACGTTTTAAAGGCTTTTCTTGGCAAAAAAATATAACGAGTCAATATTTACAGTGTTGATCCCTGTTCTTCATAACCTCTGGAATTCGCTCTGGCATGGATATTAGCTTCTTGGCCAAATCCTGACTAATGGCGATCCATTCTTGCCTTATTAGTTCTCGGAGTTGATCACACTTTAGGCTTCTGCTTGTCCACTTGCTTGTTACCTGGCCACGGATCCAAAATGTCAGTGTAATGATCTTCCAGCCACTTCTTTATCACTCTTGATTTGTGACATGGTGCTCAACAGCTTAAGCAGCAAACTTTGCAAAACACAAAATGTATGTCTCTGCCAAACTTTTGGCCATGACTATACGTGTTTTTGGATAAATGGGTGTTGGCATGAGGATGTGCATGTGTCTGTATGTGGATGTGACCGTGGGTGTGTCTGTGTGTATGCGGACTTGAGCATTACACTTTCTCTCCACTGTCATGTTTAACTGTCGTCCGGCCCTGCCAGACTAGACCGTCTGCAAGGTGTCTAGTCGAAACTTCACCTGTTTGTCTGCAAATAACCTCAAACAGCGCTGACTCTATATGTACCTGTCCTTATAAATACCAACCAGACAACAATCACATCCAAACATTCTCTTTCACACACACCTCCCATCACAGTCTCATTTTTACAGTCTGTGTGCTGGACTGCTCTTATCAGCGCTGTAAAGTAAACAGACTGTAACTGTTTATCAGATGGATTCAGACACAACAAGCCATTAGACGTCTGACTCTTTACACGCAGCAGTGGGGAATTCTTGTGGCATGTAGTCTGTTTTTCTACAATGTTGTGCAGCCCACTTTGATGTTGTGATTCAACAAAGGAAATCTGTGTGTCACTTTGGGGTCTGGCATAACCACTTCAATAAAAAACCTATTTTGATTTACAACAGTTTTGTGTAAGATTAATTGCCCATGGAGTGCAACAATAGGGTTCTAGAAGTAAAACTCATTCAATTTCTGAATTATTGTTACTTCTTTATCTCTGTAGTAACAATAATTATTTTGTTCAAGAGCTCTGTGATACGCACTCTCAAACTTATATATAAATCAATATATTGCTCTAAACTTAAAATATAAGTTTGGGGTTTATAAGATTTTATGAAAGTTTTGAACTGTTATGCTGTATTATATATTATTTCATTAACAAGGCTAGAGTGATTTTATTCAGAAAGTCCTGAAAATTTAATTTAGTTTTTTTTTTTTTTTTTTCTTCTTCTTCTTTTTTTTTTCAAAGTCTATTTTTGTAATGTGATGTGGCTCAAGGCTGGTCAGTTTGGTTCATGGTTAAGAACTCTATATAATAATGTTTTAAGTACAAACTTAATAAAATTAAGAAAATTTGGAGTTTGGAGTCCCCTGTAAAGTAACTACCACTTTGAATTCTTTTTTTAAACAACCCAATTCATCAGATCACTTTATAGTATATTGACTGAATTTTGTTTTTCAGTCAATATACTATAAAGTGATCTGAATTGGGTTGTTTAAAAAGGGATTCAACTGGTTCTCTTTGCATTTACACTGGTTTTGAAAGTGAATTTTTTTTGGAGCACAGCCCACTTGAAAACTGTTGTCTGATTGTAACACTGATGATGATGATATTGTATTATGATTTAAAGAGAGCTCATTATATTTAATTGTCTGAGGTCTTGTACCCTGATGTAATCATTGTAGTTGTTGTAAAATTTTAACAGTATAATTTCTAGGAGACTGTATTTTAAAAGAAATGGCATAGACGTGGGTGTTTGTCCGTGTTTTGGGAGCGAAGGGCATCTATATTTAAATGTTCCTGCAGATTCCGCTTTTCTGTCTCTGTTACAGTTCCACAGATGTGTTTCCTTCCTGAAAATAAAAGTGGTACTTCTCTCTCTCTCTGTCTCTTTTATAGACAATACAGGGAGGAGGCAGAATTGTGTAAAATTATCAGCAAGGCCCACAGTGGTTTTGAGGTGGAGTGTCTCTCACTCCTTCAGCATGCATGACCCTTGACCCCTCCTGCATATTCCCAGATAAAAACTGCGGAAAACTGACTGAGAATTCTGGGATCTCAAGCTGTTTGGGTTATGAATTTGGAAGAAAACAACATCACACAACATCAATTTAAAGACAGACAATCAGATTATATTTAAAATACTACAATGGATATGTCACAAATAGTTGTCTGGCACTATAAACAAGTGAAATGTTGTTTTCTGAACCAGAATTCTCTACAGACCACCAAATATCCTTGCTAATGCAAGAAAAAATATTCATCTTATAGGCATAACAAGACAAAGAGGAAAGTAAACAGTCTCAGTTTTGATTTAATGTTAACTTTGCATAATATCTGACTCCTGTCATTGGTTCACAGCAACCACTGCATCTATAGTGCTAGCAGGTACTAAATAAAGAAAGTTTAGCATTAAATTAGCAGTATTATGTGTTTTCTAAATCGTTTCTTACTCATACTCATATTTCAATTTACACAGGTTGGCTGCTATGTAATGACGCTCAAAATGTTTCATTGTCGAACAAATTGCTTTCTGTTCATCACCAACTGTTTACTGACAGCTTACTGTCAACACTCAGAAACAGAAAACAAAGAGTGAGTAGGCGCGCACACACTTCAGCATGCACAGTCATATAAAGATATAACATACAGTGCCAATCAAACTTTGGATGTGCCCATAATCGTACAATATTGAGCATGGATGCATTAAATTTATAAAAGTGTTACAAATGATTACTACTTTACATTTTATTTTAAATTGTTAAAGTATTTCACAATATTATAGTTTTTATTATATTTTTGATCAAATAAATGCAGTCTTGCAGCCTTAGTGAGCATATATATATAAACACATAAACAAATAAATATATATATATTTATATTAGGTTAAGTCGTCATCTTATATTTATATTATATTTATATTTTTTTTTTTCATTTCATGTGCGTAACATTATTGGCCACAACTCTGAGATCATCGATTTATGCTTCAGAGTTTTCACTTTCTAAAATGTTGAAAACTGTAAAAAAAAAAAATAAAAAGAATAAGTAGGTGTGTCCAACTGTTTGACTGGTAGTGTGCATAAATATGAAACAAGCAGCCTGGAAGCATGCCAGCATGCCCACGTATTACCGTACATGACACACGGCCGTAAGATTAAATCAACATGTGTGTGTGTGTGTGTGTGTGTGTGTGTGTGTGTGTGTGTGTGTGTGTGTGTGTGTGTGTGTGTGTGTGTGTGTGTGCAAGAGAGCGAAACAGGCAGCAGAAAACAACCCTTTCCTAGACATGAGGTCATAAGAGTACAAAAACAATGTTGGCAAGGGCAACAAATTGAAAACTAACCCCTCCCCCATGTTCATTCATATGTGTGTGTGCGTGTGTGTGTGTGCTGCAGGTTTTTCAGATTTCCACCTGTGGAACACTTTCACCCTCCGGGCAGCCATAACACATGCACAAACATCGCAAAGCACCGTAAACCCACTCATCATCATCCAAGTGTCGAAATCGCTGAGTGTGTGCATACAACCAGTGTGCTAAAACATCCTTCACTAGTTTGTTTAATATGAGAAGGACAAAACAGATGAAGATCACATTAATTGAAGAATTGTACAGTTGTACAGTTGTTGAAGAGTGTCCTTATTGTATGAATGTACTTCCTATTGAAACCAGATGTTTGGGGGGGTGGGGGGGGGGCAGTAGGATTTTTCCATTGGCTTTTGGATAACTGTAGAAAATAAGATCTGTGACCAACAAAAGTTTATGATTCTTACACATTTTGTTCATCATGATAATCTTCACAAATACAATCGGCAGAAGTAAAAAGCTACATTCTAGCTATAAAAGAACTACACCACAGTCACATGACTTCAACGTCACCACCATTAACCCTCCAACAACTCTTTCAGTCTTTGTTTAAAAAACATTTTTACTGAAAGTTTGAGTTAGAACAGTTAAAATATAAAAGCATGACTTTAAGCACAATGAGGCTGTGAAAGCAACTATGAGTTTACCTGTTCAGTGTGACAACGTTTTATGTCACCGACAACCTCTTTAGAACCATTAGACCCTTGTTAGCAACTGCCTTTTTCAAGACAAGTAAAAGCTTAAACAAATAACTGGTATTACTGATGTATTTTATGCCGTAGAATAAAACATGAAAATATCTTGAGCTCATGTTCACCACAGACCTTATTTCAGCTTTTAACCAAAAATCCACTGAATTCAGGACGACAGCTTTGGCTTACAAAAATGTATCACCCTGTAGCACTCTATAGGTTTTAGTTTACGTCACAGCCATTAACCATGATTTTCCACTTGCTGTTGCCAGTTAAACAGCATTCAAAGTCAAACACTATTGCAGCTCAAACAACAGAGCACTTGCAAAAAGGTCATGGGTTTGATGGGAATGCGTGAGCTCATAAAAAAATATACCTTGAATACAATGCAAGTCACTTTTGATAAAAGTAAAAACATTAAACGTAGAAGTGATTTATTTGACAAAATTAGTATATTCATCAGTGAGTGCAGGATGAGACATCAATATTTTTGGTTTGTTTTGTTGGAATAGAAAAACTAAAGTATCAGACTAAAGTGTCACACGTAGATCGTTCTGGATAATGTTGGATAATTTCTTCATAAATAAAATGTTAATGAGTTTTGTAACTTCAGCCGGCTAAAACTGGATTGTGCTTACCTGTTTGTAAACAGCAGTGCAGCTGAGACTGAGGTAATGGAATTCAGTTGTGACTTGTATGAGCAAGTATTTAAATCATAGAACCAGTTTTGAGTGTTTGCCTTTATTATGTTATGATTCATTTAGCTGCTGCTGCTGGTGCTGACAGAAACAATCCTGTGACAGAAAAGGTTCAAACAGCCACAGATTTGCAGCCAAAAAAGGTTACATGATTTATTGTAGATTTTAATAATAATAATAATAAAGCATTATATTAGTATAGTATAAATTTTATGGTGAATTCAGTGTATTATTTATTTTAATATATTTTATTTTCTAACAAATATCTGGTCATAGTACTACAAAAAAGGTTTCAACAGCATAACTATTTATTGCATTTTTAAATCTAATTTAATATATCTATAATATGATATTACTATAGTACAAATTTTATGATGCTTTTTCAGCACTTTTTTATATATATTTTCTAACAAATACTTGCTACACCAAAAAAAAATTCAACAAAGTAAAATGCATAATATTAGTATAATATAAATGTTATGGTGATATTTGTGTATTTTTATTTCTAACAAATATCTGTTCATAGTGCTACAACAAAAGATTTTTTATTTTTTGATCTCACCTTTACTACAAAAAAATACTTGAGATTATGAGATTTCAATAACATTGTGTCACATCTGAAAATCCTTAAAGCAACATAAATTTATTAAAGAAACAAGACTGCATTAGCTCTGTAATACAACACAGTAAGAAAACAGTTTACAGACATTTCAGGGGAAACAGGAAAGAATATGTAAAAAAAAATAAAAAATCAATAAGGAAAATTGCTTCATATTAACACTAATAACTCTATTTTATGGTGTTTTTTTTTATTTTGAAATATATATGAACGTTTTCCAAGTGCAGTGTGCAAATGTCAGTACACAGCACTCTTTTCACCACTGAATACCACCAAATTAAAAAACAAGACTTCAAGAAACACTGCAAGATATTTCCTAGTCATCCAGCTGTGAGGCTCTCATTGGGGGGGCGTGGACCACCCTGAGCCCCGGAGGCCCCTCACTGCAGCTGGGTAACCGCAGGGTCAGCGTCCCCCTGTCCCATGTGTCCAGAGAGGTTTGCTGATGTGAAATGACAGCATCCTCCATGCACACACACATGCTTTACACACATGCCCACGGACGTCCCCGGAGCAGCATCACATGACCTCGCCTCAGCGGCCCGAGGACGAAACGACACCCCACCTTGGCATCCAATAGAACAATGCTTATTAACACAAAAAATGTAGTGTTTGCTATTAAAAATGACCAGTCTCTGGAGGATAAAGCAACAGTAAATTAATTCATACAATATTTCTTTATTTGTTATTAAAATGAATGTACAAATTTCACTCCCAGACAAGTTGAGCTTCACTCCCAGAGTTGAAAGAAGGGGCCCAAACTCTTTAGGTTTTAAAATGTATTTTATATTTTCATTTTGAAATAAATAAATAAATAAGAAATACTGGTGAATGAGTGTTCCTAACTACTTGAGGGAGTAACAAACTCTGACCAATTTTTCCACTTTTGGAAAGTCACAGAAATGCTACTGTAATTTTTTCTTTGGTACTGCAGCATATCAGAGTTCAAAAAATACGATTTTGTATAGTTTCCGTTCACCACTATAGAAGTTTATCAAACTACGACAACTTCAGCTCTGAGTAACCTAGAAACTTAAAAGGTTCCACTCTCAGTGATGTTTTTCAAATGTGAGTGAATCCCAGGAAAGACGGTTTATTTCCTGGAATCTCTATTTTAAAGGAAATGTTTGGGATTCCATGAAAGGAATCTATTTTCATAACATGCTGTACATCTGGTCTTTCTAACTAAACCATACAAACACAAATGTAAAAAAACAAAAACCACAAAAAAATACAAAACAACAACTAACCCCCCAAAAACACACAAACACACACACTGACAACTTCTATGAAAAAACACACAAACAAACACACACACACACACACACACACACGTCTTTTAAGTAAAAATTTTTGAGTGGCACAATATCCTGTGAAGATTCACCATTTGCACAATATTTGTGTGTGTTTTGTTTTTACGCTTTAGGGATTTGTTTTGTTATCTTAGCAACATACTAACAGCAACATTCTACTGAACTCAATCAAAATATGAGTGTGTTAACGATTTCTTTCTTTTTTTTTCTTTTTTTTACAAAAATGACTCAGAAAAGTGAAGTTAGTTTCAGATCATTTGAGAATCATTTATTAGCACATGCCAACTATTAATATTACATTTACATTTAGTCATGTAGCAGATGCTTTTATCCAAAGCGACTTACAAATGAGGACAATGGAAGCAACCAAAATCAACAAGAAAGCAATGATATGCAAGTGCTATAACAAGTCTCAATTAGCTTAACACAGTACACATACCAAGGGCTTTTTAAATAATATAATAAATAAAAAGAAAACAGATAGAATACAAAAAGATTATAAAGCTAGTTAGTTTTTTTTTAAGAAAACAAGCAGCAAATGTATAGAGTGCAAATCTAAAAGGGACAAGTGTTTTTTTTTTTTTTAAGAATAGTTTTAGAATAGAGAGTGCTAGAGTTAGAGGGTCAAATAAAGATGGAAGAGATGTGTTTTTAGTCGATTCTTGAAGATGGCTAATATTATTTAATCGTATTAAAACTATTAAAAAAATATATTTTAAGTGCGACTTAAGTGTCCAAATAATATTT